>NW_025767214.1:112500-685000 GCF_003918875.1 Haliotis rubra
AGTAATGTTACCATTATATGCACACGCGCACACGCGCGCACACGCACACGCACACAACTACACACACATAAACACACAACCACAAACACACAACCACAAACACATACAGACACATAACCACACACAGAGACACACAACTGTACACACACAGACACACAACTACACGCATACACACAAGTACACATATCGACACACAACTACGCACAAACACACAACTACAAACACAAACATACAGACACACAACTACACACACAACTACAAACATAGACACACATCAACACAGACACAGGACCACACACACATCTACACAAAATTACACACAAACACACAACTATGCACAGACACACAACTGTACACAGACACAAAACTACACAGAGACACACAACTACACATATAAACGCATAACACACACACAGACACACAACTGCACACAGACACACAACTAAACACACAGATACACAACTAAGCACATATACACACAACTAAACACAGAGACACACAACTACACACACAGTCACACAACTAAGCACATCACGCCGAAGACCCGGGTTCCCGGCCGTGATATTGCTGGAATACTGCTAAAAGCGGCGTAAAACTAAACTCCCTCACTCTTTATACACCATGTACACTCTTGATTTGTAAACATATAGGGATAGGGATATCGGGGTACCGACCTATAATGAAAATAACATTGCGTTTCATTGAAACAAAACGTCCAAGCTAAGGTGATTCTCTAGTGACTGGGCTTTCATTCACACAGTGTTTGCATCAGTAATGTTACCATTATATGCATACATCTTTAAAGAAGCGCACGCGCACGCTCACGCGCACCCACACACGCACACACGCACGCACACACACAACCACAAACATAACCAAACACACAGACACACAACTGTATACACACAGACACACAACTACACGCATAGACACCAAGTACACATATAGACACACAACTACGCACAAACACACAACTACAAATACAAACATACAGACACACATCTACACACACAACTACAAACATAGACACACATCTACACAGACACAAGACCACACACACATCTACACAAAATTACACACAAACACACAACTATGCACAGACACACAATTGTGCACAGATACAAAACTACACACAGACACACAACTACAGACATACACACAACTAAACACACACACAACTTAGCACATATACACACAACTAAACACAACCACACAACCACACACACAGTCACACAACTAAGTACATATACACACAACTAAACGCACATAACTGCACACATAGACACACAACTACACACAGACACACAACTAAACACACACAACTAAGCACACATACACACAACTACACACAGCTACACAGCTACACACAGTCACACAACTAAGCACATATACACACAACTAAACGCACATAACTGCACACATAGACACACAACTACACACATAGACACACAACTATACACACAGACACACAGCTAAACACACAGGCACACAACTAACACACAGGGACACAACTAAACACACAGGCACACAGACATACAAGTAGACACAGACACACAATTACACACAGACACAACTACACACATAGACACACAACTATACACATATACACACAGCTAAACGCACATGAACACAACTACACACACAGACACACAGCTAAACACACAGGCACAGAAACGAACACACAGACACACAACTACACACATAAACACACAACTATACAAATAAACACACAACTATACACAATAGACACAACTAAACACAATAGACACACAACTACATACTCACAAACACACAACTAAACACACAGACACACAACTAAACACAGAGACACACAACTAAACACATAGACACACAAGTACACACAGACACAACTACACACATAAACACACAAGTACACACAGACACACATCTAAATACATAGACACTCAACTACACACAACTACACACAGACACACAATCTCACACAGACACACAACCACACAGGAAGTCATTGAAATACAAAACATACAACCATGTATTCATACAACGTTCAAAACAACTTGAACAAAACTCTCCTCACTCTGTTGAAGTAACACCGAATGTTTATTAAAGGCCATCATGCAAAATCATACATAATAGGCATGTGTATCAACGAAAAATATTCCTTCTGTTGAGTGTTATATTTTACATAGACACACAAGTACACACACAGACACAACTACACACATAGACACAACTATACACACAGACACACAACTAAACACACAGACACACAACTACGCACATAGACACAAAACTACACACAGACACGGGCGTCCGTGTCTTATGTAGGGATTCGCAGTCATGTTCCTGGCATCCCTAGCTAGGCGTCCAGGCGTCCGGGCGTCCGTGTCTTATGTAGAGAACCTTCAGTAAAAGGCATCTTCACGAGGCAGGATGGCTACCCATCCTCATGGAAGTCTGGTTTCCATCTTGGTCCTTTCAAACTGACATGGGTCGCCTTAATCGCAGCCACCAACTGATGACAAGCATTTCGTGGGAGGAGTCATTAAATGTTTTCCGCTGCCTTGGCTGATGTTCGTCTCTGATTGATACTAGTGAACCCAATACTAACCCAAGCTTACAAATCGTTGAACAATATTAGCTAGGTTTGCTTCAAAACGACGTAACTGTCATCAGACACGATGAATGTGGAGTGTTTGTGATCAGGAGTCAGAAGCAAGCGTGCTGCAACCTTCAACAATCACATCATGTATTTCATGAACAGTTTCCTTTGTAACGGCAATTGAGGAATTCCCGATCTGGAATCTTCTATGAGGTTCTCTTAAACCCTTCGGCTCCACAACTCCCCCCCCCCCCCCAACAGCATATATGATAATAATAAAGAAAATTAAAATAATTAAAAACAAAACAAACAAACAAACAAAAAAGACAAGCGAAGGTTACGGAAAGGGGCGAGTGGTGACGAATGTTTTCGAAGCTGAATTTAAAACGCGTATGTAGATGATAAGATGAGAATTATTCAAATGTACTTTTTCATGTCTCTACATAAAGATGACGTACCTAGGAAATCCAACTTACATGTTACTTGACAACATAAACGCATCCAATTTGGCCTTATCCTCCAACGACTGTACCGTAAGTAGTTTCTGGTTAATGGCGATGCAGACATCCCTGGCATCTGCATGTTTCTCTGCCGGAAGCACGACATAACTGGCCGCTACAGCATAGTACCGAATTAACAAACCACTTACATGTATCAGATAAAATTATTCTATGTAGGAATCACATAGTTAATTCCATATAAATGAATGTTAATTATGTTCGTTGTATAAGCCGCACTGACTGAGTGACTGAGTGACTGAGTGAGTGAGCGAGCTTAGTTTTACGTCGCCTTTAGCAATATTCCAGCAATATCACGGCTGGGGGACACCAAAAATGGGATTCACACATTGTGCCCATGTAGGGAATCGAACCCGGGCCTCCGGCGTGATGAGCGAACGCCTTAACCACTAGGCTACCCCCAACCGCCCCGGCGCCCAAGAGCTGGATATGGATAAATCAGACTAAATCAAGGAAGGACTTTCCTATTTGAAACAAGTGGAACTGAAACAAGTGGATTATCAAAACCTGAAAGGATCTGCATATTTTTCAAATTCAGTCAAATAAACGCTGTACACCACTATCACACATGTTCTTTGATTTACTCATTCCTTAACCCATGTGGCATTTGTTACATAACCTGCTGACCAGGTGTATGCTATGGTTTCATCTGATCCCGGAAAACTTTCCAACGGTAGCAAATGTAATGTGAAGATATATGAAATGCCAGACAACCTCAGACAACAGCAGTGTTAAAGTTTGGGATCGGACAATTTGGTAACTGGACATCCATATGCAATTCGTTTGGCGATCCCTTTCATTAATTATTTCTGCCTCGTCTGTTTCAACGAGCATCGTGTTTTCAAACTACGTTAGGGCAGAAGTGCAGGTCATGTTCAAATTTGTCGCCGTCAGTATCAAAATGTTGTCCGAAGCAATTCCCTAGTTCGGCTTCCATCATGAGTTGTTTGTTTTTTGTCAAGACGAACTCTTGACTTGCCTCTGCATGTGTTTATGATGGTAAAATGAGGCTTTTCACCTTTTCCAGAATACTTGGTCTCACTGCTTGATAGCGGTTCATCGACACATGGATAGGATTATAGCCGGACTCGTACAGTGGATGTCATGATAAATAGATAAATAGCAAAGACTGATACACGTTACCCGCCCTGGAGGTTTTACAAAATCATCGTACCATGTTTGCATTTATCGGCTTTAAAAGGCAGGAGCAAAAGCTGAAATGACCGATTGATATGCACGAGGATCAACCCTGATTCATGAACGGGGTAGTGTGGGAACTGGCAGATGTGCCAAAAGCACTTTCGATATATAGCGACGCTGAATATATATCAAAATACTTTAATAACTAAAAGTTATAAGACTTGAAAGCATAAAACAGCACATATTGTTCAAATCGTAAATACACTTTCAATAATTATTCATGAAGTTAAAAGAATGTGCCAAAAATATGTGACTCAAACAATTGTAATCATTTTATAGCAATGTCATTTGAACCTATACATGCACCGAATGGTTCGTTCTTTTAGATACAGGTTTGGATATTATTATTAACAACGTACCGAATAAAAATACATGAATTCCATAAGAACATAGCACTATAAATGGTTAGCTGCTGGAAGGCGGCTTGTGTACTCTTCATGTGGAAATGTTGATGAGTTAAAACCATGACGAAGGCTAATGGTTGAAGTTTCGATGGTATTTAGATGGTATCAATACTAAATTTCATGTAAATTGTTAAAAGGCGTGTCTTGTAAATAAAATACATGTATGATCTTCATCATGGAATGTGAATGAAAGGGTCATCTAATCCCATCAATAAACTGTACTTGTCCTCTGTGACATCAAGTAGCGGTCTCAAGTTCTTGTCCAAATCGTTCCTGATCCTGGAGTGTAGGTAAATGACGCAATAGAGTAGCTACACCGCCGATGGAGGCAAGGGAGTCAGTGTTCACTCCGCCTGTGGGGGGAGGAGAGTACACCCCGCCGATGTAGGAAGGGCTGTCTAGCTTGATGTCGCTCATGCTGCACACCATGATGGGCTCGTTCCTGAGGCCGGCGTACTTGTCTGTTTGATCCTCGGGGTTAGTTGGTCCCCAGCTGTCCGTGGGGCTGAATGCTTTCAGCTGAAAGGAACGGGAAAACCATGATTATATAATTTATGAAATATCTAAGAATATGATTTAATATATGTCCTGTACTTACACCAGGATTGTATGTGTACAGTCTCTAATGTTAGGGGCGGGTGGTTAAGGAGGCACGCCTTAAATGTGAGTGAGTGAGTTTAGTTGTATGCCGCACTCATCAATATTCCAGCTATATTGAGGCGGTCTGTAAATAATCGTGTGTGGACCAGACAATCCAGTGATCAACAGCATGAGCATCGATCTGCGCAATTGGGAACCGATGACATGTGTCAACCAAGCCAGCGAGCATGGGTTACTGAAGATCAATTCTAACCCAGATCTTGAGACGGATGAGGTCATCACTGCTGTAGACGGTTTTTCAGACGGGTTAAATATACTGAAGAAACGGTTTAACCAGTCAGGGATTGAGATGAAGGGGATTATGTTGAAAACTAATAAATTACAATTTTCATATAGATCGCATATTAGTTAGGCAGGCCGGAAACGTTTGGGACACCCCTCGTATTTTGATAGTTGATCAGCCAAAGCATCCTACTGTCCGTCTGAACTAAGTGAGGTGAGGTGAGGTGAAATTGTTTTTAACGTTGTGCTTGAGAATATTTCGCTCATATGACGACGTGCATGCGTGTGTATGTGTATGTGCGGCTGCTTGTACTAGCCGAGACTGAAGCTGCTTTTATAGTGCTAGCCCACTGAGATACCATGCCGCAGTGAAGCATTAATACCCCACTCAGACACATTTTACCGACGCCGAGCCGACCAGTCCTTGTTGTATCCATTAATGCCGAGCGCCAGGCAGGGACCAACAAGTACGATATTTTAAAGTCTTTTGGTATGACGCGGTCGGGGATCGAACCCGCGACCTTCCGCTCTCCGGGCGGACGATCTAACCACGAAGGCGGTCTGAATATAGATATAAGTTACAGTGATATGGTAACAATATTTCTAAATATCATAAGTGGCAAATTGACTGAAGCGCTCGTATATCATATTTGGTTGTTATGTGATATGAGATCCTCTCCTGGTTGTTTACAGCAAAAGACAGGCGCGTAGCTACCATCATAAAAAATTTGGCCAGTTGTATTTTGTGGCAGCAACATATTTTGACCCATTTTTCTATATCTACTCTTTTGAACCAACCCTGTATTTGAAAGTACAATTTTAAATTTCTCATTGACCGTGTGCGGTTATTTATCGACCAAAGTTTCTTTCAGATTTCATTGATTATCTGTGTTTCAATTTGAGAAGCAACTACGGAAACATGTCTACCAGTGTTCATTAAACACCTTCACAGGGGTAGCCAAGAGATATCCATGACCTCGTGTTGCAAGGTATTTTATTGTCTCAGATGTCAGTTTTCACATGATACAAAGGGAACAGTTTTCTGATGTATATTTTACGTAAGCGTGCGCTTGAGAATGGATACGCAGAATACCGACTCAGACCCGGCTAGTTAACACCGAGCACCAGGCTGGGTACCAACGTTTAACGTCTTTAGGATCCGCTGCCGAGGATCGAACCACCGACCTTCCGCTCTCTGCGGAGACACATTATCCACTGGATCACGGCGGTTCCTCCAGGTACAAATTGTCTTTTCACCTGTCATTTAATGCGAGTATGGTTTTACGCCGCTTTTAGCAATTCTCCAGCAGTTGTTGTAAGGGTGGTGTGTGTGTGTGTGTGTGTGTGTGTGTGTGTGTGTGTGTGTGTGTGTGTGTGTGTGTGTGTGTGTGTGTGTGTGTGGTGTTGTTTGAAGCCCATATCTGCCATTTTCTTTTTATGACGTAACATAGGTGTGACCCTTGTGTGACCCATCCTCCTTCGGGAGTCCCATACCGGTGTGTGTGTGACCTTCAGGTTGACCTTATTTTACAACAATGTAACGAGCTGACACTGTCAGTCTTGATGTTATGACTAAGGCATTAATGGCTAATTTTTCCCAAAACAATGACTTGAAACAGATATTGATTCAATCCTACCCTAAACCGTTAGCTGTGTAATAGTCAGCTTCCGTTGTTTAAAGGTCAGACTGTAATCATGAGTACATGGCATGGATAATGTTCAATGTGATGTTGAATGTATGCTGACAAGTGGTCAGCTTCCATTATGTAGGGAAACAAGTGTCTGACCAGAATTAAAGACAGGAAATAGTAAGCAGTTGAGGACTGATGGTCATTGAATATCTCAAGTAGTTTGATTGTACAGTGATGAAATGATTTAGCATTTGTCATATATATTACTGAATAAGAAAACAAACATGTTCTCCTGTAAAACTTTCCAGTGCTTTTACTCAAAATTTTAAAACTTTTACTCTCAAATTGCAAACATAAAGAAACCCATCTTATGTCCATGTTTATGAGACTTATTTGACATCATGTGACACATAGGCTACTCACATGCCGTTAGCCGCTCTTATTTCACAGACAGTACAATGAAATACTGGTGTAAGCTTCTTGTGACTGTATCGTGTGGGGTATGAAGAGGTTAGGACCTCCTGCTGTTAAGAATTGTATTGTAGCTTAAATAGTCCCCTTGCATTACTAACCTTTCAAGTGCAATGTACAGTGGCATGTTCAATGACATGAATGGATTCATAGCAAAAAAATCTATTAATTATCCTTATATTATTTGAATCTTAATTCTTGGTTCAGATGAAGCGCGAAATCATTACAGGTTACACACCACCAAATGTTTTCCCATAGACTTCTATAGTAACCGTATATCTTTTTTAAAAATATCCAGGCTATCAACAGCCATTCCATGTACACATGGGTACACTCTGGCCTTTACACTACCATAAAACAAAATATCAGGCCAACTTGTCCGGCTCGTTTTGCGAGCACAGGAAGCTTAACACATCAACCCCAGTTCCGCACCAAATGTCACCTACTGGAAAATATCTGTACACACAATAAGCATAAGTGATGATGATAAAAATGACAGCACTAAATACTTAAAATTGTGGTCAGTTTTAATTACTGGTTGGATGTGCTTTTAAAAAACATAACCATCTTACACTATTTCATCCAATCACAGCTGTCACATGTCTCTGTCTCTCTTCACTTGTTACGGCTCTCGCGCAGGGAGCATGTGATACTGATTTAGTGTAGTGGAACCATTATGGCGCAACTGCGCCTCCATGTTTTTTTTCTGGTTTGCCTCTCCAGTTTAGATTATCGGCCTTTGTAGGCAGACAGAGGGCGCTTGGCAGTTACTTCCTGACAAGATTGAAAGTGTGGTGAGGGACAAGTGCATTTGAGCTGCAATTATGGCACAAAATGACATAATTGACATATTTTGAGACCATAATGTGTGTAAGTTCTGCAAGGGGTCCTCTGTTTCGAGGGGGTAGCGCCCAAAATGTGACATCATTTGGGAACTTGCGTGTAACCATAGCCTAATTGGAGGTTTCGTTGACATTTATAACCACTCACCATAATGCATGCGTACCGATGTGAATTGACGCTTGGATGGTGCAAAACATGGTTTTTTGGCTACTAAAAGAATATTTGTAAAATAGGGCCGTAATATCCATTTTGTAAATGACTTTAGAAATGCCCAGAACATGTATTACATGAAAAGGGCAGCAGGGTAGCCTAGTGGTTAAAGCGTTCGTTCGTTACGCTGAAGACCCGGGTTCGATTCCCCAGATGGGTACCATTTCTGTAATATTGCTGGAATATTGCTAATAGCGCCGTAAACCTAAACTCATTCATACACTCACTCTTACATAAAACGTTTTGAAAACTTAAACTTTTAAAGCTTAAATCTTTTAACTCGTCATAATCAGTTCTACAAGGTTTTGATGTAATCGTATTATACCAGTGTTAAATGCCTAACATTGTTTCGATATTTCTAAAAACAGTCATTTTTCGATTAATTCACCAATTCGCCAAAATACCACCAATTTATCTGTGAAAGAAAAATAGGTGAATATTAATTCACCCTGCTTCATTAAGACAACCTTTCGGTTGGTACTTGGAAAGCTTTCGATCCCGTTTTGTAAAGTATACATTATTGAATATAATGATATTGAAAAGCGTTTTATTCATTCGTTTCTTGGTAAACTGTTTAAAACAATACTCAGATAAAAGAATACATAGCACACACACGCACGCACGCACACACGCACACACACACAAATCATTCAACGATATCTACCCTTGATTCTCAAACTATTTACCAGGAATTTTCACTCTTTTCTTCTGAACATCGTGAACACCACTTAATGTATTACCGTTTACCTTTCGGGTCACTGGTTTACAAATCATATTCACAATCTTATTCATTTGTGCTGAGTTGTTTAGTCATTATTTACACGTACTACTCGGCTATACAGTCAAACATAACACTGGACAACCGGAACCAATACAGAATATAATGCCCTCGTCTACATTGATAGGCACTGGATTAACATAGGTTCCCCTTGCTCTTGTACTTCATTCAATAATACGCTGGATTTTTGGAACATAGAGACCTCAGCACAATTGAATAAATTAACGTACTTCGGCGGTAGACTATACAGTGATATATTAATCTGTTCAAAGCCATTTCAACCCTCCTCAGGAAATCGAAGTAGGCATAAATATGTTACATGAAATTACACTAACTACCCGTTAACCTCCTTTGGTTGTCAGTCCAGGTTGGAAGAGGTCATTATTCGACAATGTCGTATTAGCCATTCGATACATACTCCTGAACATATATTAAAAGGTGAAGATCCTTCATTTTGTATATCTTGTGATGAGTGATTGCTTGACTGTATTGATTTTTCTATCACAAGGAAGGACTTCTTCAAAGTTCATCCATGAAGGATCTTTTAAATAATGATCCTTTCTATTTAATTATTTTGTAAAAGGAATAAAATTGATTGAAAAAATTATATTAAAATGTCTTGTAAGCACATAATTACTATTTCATGTTTGATAGATTAATTTAACGGGTGAGATTGTTAGTGTCGGTTTGCTTGTATGGTAAACCGTTTTCATTGTCAATTTGTAACTTGCATGTATTTCAGTCTCGACATGACTGTAATACTGCCGATGTGACTAAAACACTTAACACACCCATCTGACTGATGAAAAATGTAATATGCTTATAACGTGCCTATTTGAAGAGCAAGATATGATATATACTATTCCCAAAAAGAAACGCATAACCCAGAAAACTGTTTCGAAAATGTTGTATTTTTAAACATGTATAACTCGTCCACAAATAGAGTTTAGTACATGATATTTTACATCAGTTTAGAAGAAGGTCATGTCCATACAACCAAGTGGATAATTTTAGTTAACGGAGACGCTGAGCGCGATGGCGACGACGTAGCACGGTCCCGATGTCGGGTCTCCTGGCTCTCAGTCCAATCTCTCTCAACCTGTTCCGTACCGTTTGACCGGATATCCACCGAAGTCCAGGCACCCTGGCTGTTGTGCTTTCACCCGTGGCAGTACGATCACGCAAATGTAGTACCCGGATGTACCGATCTTGGACTGCAGTGGTGACTCGAGGTCTGCCTGTACGGGGACCGTCATTTGTTATACCTGTTTGGTTGCAACAAGCTGCAGGCCGTGATATCATGCTCAGACTAACATTCAGACGCCTGGCAACAGAAGATTGATAATCTCCAGCGTACATTCTTTCAATGGCGAAGTTCCTTTCGCAGCGTCAAGACGTGGCGTAATGATTTGACCTTGAAACTTCTTCAAAACGAATGTCGATTTCCGAAAGTAATCTGGATTTTTATAGCCAGGCAGTGCATGCTCTTTGCTGCACAATTTCAACTGGAAGGTGATTTTGTTGCGTTGTGAGTGCCTTGTAAGAAATCTCATCAAAATCAACATTTTCAGGTAAAGTCGATTTTTGACTTTTACAATTGTGTACAATCAGGTTATCAACACTTTTGTTACATATTTTGACGAATGTTTGAACACAATAGGTAATTAATAAATTTATAAGAATACAAAATGCCTATGCGTTTCATTTTTGGGACAGTATATTTGAATATGACATGTGTTGTGGGTTGATATAATGTACAATCCAATGTTCGATTCTGACTGTATAATAAGCAGGTGTTTTGGATCACTATCTTATCGTGATGACATCCCTCACAAACTCATGCATAGGACCACAGGGGTTCGAATCACTGTTTGGACAATAATTTAGAAAAATAGAAAATTAGATTTTTGTAACCGTATATTGTTTTTATATGTTATGAGTAACTTATATTTAAAATGTGAAGAAATGGATTTTTTAAGAAAATTCTCGCACCACACTTATTACATAAAATACACAAGGGGTGACACTCGCGATGCTAAAAGCCTGATCGAAAACTGGAGAGCCCGACTATTTAACGTGCGTTCAATCAAACCTTACGTTTTTCAAAAAACAATGGCTTGAGCTTGTAGATTATTCGTTTGGCCTGCTGCTCATCGTGTTCAGTTTGTCTAACTGCATTTCATATTTGACCACTCACCCTCGCATTAACACTACCCTCCGTTTTTGAACAAACGTCTGGCCGCCCTACGGTAAACATCGACACTGTCCGAAAGTCTCGGAATAACTCGGAACACAAAACCGCTCTCATTGGTCAATTTCCACGTGTGCGGGGAAAAACAACAAACAAACATGGCAGACAGGGCAGTGAGAGGGGCCATCGATGGCCATGCATAATCTGTTGATTTTGGGCCAAGCGGGCACAAGCAATTATCGAGGAAAGGGAAACGAGTGAGGACTACTATACGGCGACAACTGGGCTGGCAGCCGCTAATATCGATGGGGTTACGCTCCATCGTTTCACATGTATTTGTCAGTTATTTTTTTAATATTATCAAGCTTATTTCCTCCATATAAATAGTGTGCGTTATATATACCAGTATACATTTGTGCCTTCAATGAGTTATGACACGTTTATATTTTTTCGCTTAAAATGTCAGTCAATTTTACATTCTTCGGTATACATACGGAAAATGTACTGTCAGATGGGCAAAGCTACGCAGGTGTTATATTTTCTTACATAGCACATACTCATTTTGGAACATCATATTTTCATAACATAGTACCAAAAAATCCTAAAGTCATAACTGGAGGTACGAAATAAGAATGTATAATATTTAAAGTGTATAAAATTCACAATGACATAATTGGCATTGCATAAGGATTTGATAACAAACATCAGCCACACATAATGACAGAGGTAACCCAACAAATTGATTTTGTATGTGAATTAATTGTAAACTACATCTGATTATGAATAGTTTTTATATAAATGTAGTTTAATTTTGTGTTTGTGAAAGTGTTCCAGAAATTTGGATAAATTGTTTCACCTGAAGGAATTCATAATATTTCACAATTGTTTGCAATCAACAATGCAATTTTTGTGTGTGGATAAACTCTACTCTTTTTCCACCATCATTTGTTATATCGTGTACAACAATACTAGCAATATTAAGAACTGTTGGAGTTATGAAATATTCATGACAAATTAAGAGTTTTAGAGAAATGGGAAATAAATATGTAAGTAAAGATTCAGTTTTGATATGGTAATTGTGTAATCTATCATTATAGACCATGAAATGCATTGACCCAAAATTATTTGATTGTTTTATTAATTTTGAGACCATCCATAGGGTTTATCCAGGAACAAATAGGAACAAATATAATTGGGTAAGGAAAACTATTTGATAGATGAAAAGATATCTTGATATCCACTATCATTCCCTGGTAAGGGGTTAGAAGGTTGGAGGGCAGTAGTTTCTTATATTAGTACCAACAAAAGTATTTTTAAGATTGGATAAAGCTCAGAATATTGTTTTGTTTCCAGATTCACCAACAGTCAGGTATTGTGCACATATTATCAAGCATCTCTCCATGTTTTGAAACTAACCTCTTTTCAACCTGCCTCATGTGACGAAATAAGGAAAGTGTTCTTGAAATGTCCAACTAAGTCCTGCTCATTGGATCCATTACCGACTTGGCTTCTGAAACTTGCAGCAGATGAGATTTATACTACTATAACACAAATTGTAAATCTCTCACTGACAAGTTGTGAAGTTCCTCCATGTCTGAAGGAAGCACTCATAAGACCCCTCCTGAAGAAACCTAGTTCAGATCCTGATACTTTAAAGAACTACAGGCCTGTGTCGAACCTCACGTTTCTATCTAAGCTCATAGAGCGTGTAGTAGCCAGTCGTCTCCAAGCTCATCTCAAGACTGGAAACTTACACGAGACTATGCAGTCAGCCTACAAGTTAGGTCACAGTACGGAATCTGCTCTGATACGTGTCCAGAACGATTTGCTAATGTCTGTCGACTCTGAAGGTGGAGCTGCGTTAGTGCTACTAGACCTCTCAGCAGCGTTTGACACCATCGACCATTCCATTCTGCTGTCCCTCCTGGAGACTCGTGTCGAAATTACTGGAGATGCTCTGAAGTGGTTTGAGTCGTACCTATGCAACCGATTCCAATCTGTAATCATCGACGGCAAAGAATCACAGAAGCAGAAGCTTGTATACGGTGTGCCACAAGGCTCGGTATTAGGTCCCATACTATTCACCTTGTATACCCTACCTGTAGGAGACATTGTCAGAAAATACAATCTGGGATTTCATCTATATGCCGACGATTCCCAGATCTACATGGGTTTCCGACCTTTCCACCCATCCTCTGTTGCTAATGCACAGGCGACCATCGTAGATTGTGTCAAGGAGATCCAGCACTGGATGTCCACGCACTTTCTCCAACTCAACGCCGACAAGACAGAACTTATTATCTTTGGATCCAAATATTTGCTTTCAAACTTTCAGTTCCCACCATTGAAACTTGGTGACAGTTCTCAAGCAAGGAATCTAGGTGTGGTTTTGAGTCATCCTTGTCATCTGAGCGACACATCGATGCTGTATGCAGGTCATGCTACTACCATCTTAGAAACATCAGCTTGATCAAGAAGCATATTGGTACGGATGCAGTGAATACACTAGTTAATGCGTTTGTTACATCTCGCATGGACTACTGCAATAGTCTATTGTATGGGGCATCGGAATACTCACTCTCCAGACTCGAGAGAGTGCACAACAGTGCAGCCTGAGTAATCACCAACACCAGACGACGAGATCACATCTACCCGGTCTTACAAGACCTCCATTGGCTACCAGTGAGACAACGTATCCAGTTCAAGATCCTGGTGTTTGTCTTCAAATCGCTGCATGGTCTAGCTCCTGAGTATATCAGTGAACTCCTATCAACCTACACTCCAGGGAGAGATCTTAGGTCAAGACCATCAAGAGCACTGGATGTTCCTATGAATAGGAAAAGACACTATGGAGATAGATCGTTCTCCAAAGCCGGTCCCTGGCTTTGGAACCGTCTTCCTCGGCACATTCAGAAGAAAATTGTCAATCTCGACCAGTTTAAACGACAACTAAAAACCCACTGTTCAACACAGCCTTCGCCTAAGCGCCTTTGAGCAATATGTTCGAACAGGCGCTATACAAATATTAACTTTATTTATTTAACTTTTTTTATTATATTACTAATGGGGTAAGGAAATACAGGAATGATTAAGAAGTTGAAATTTATTTCATATATGACCGACTCGCTAGATGATATTTAGAATTGATATTTAATGGTTTCATTGTTGATAATGGTTGAGGTCTTTGACTTGATCAGTCACAAGTATTTCTATAAGAGTTTTTCAAATTTTAGAAATTGTACTATACAAGGGAAAAGTTAATGATAATACATTGCCAACATGAAAGTGTCAGCATTTAATTATTCTTAAAGTCAATTTTCATAGGATATTATCATTTTCAAGAGATTGTTAAGATGGGATTTAAAGTATGTGGTAGCATAAGGTATTTGTTTATTATCATCATATTTCAGAAGTTAATATACCTGGACGATTTTGAATTATCTGTTTTGGTGAAATGTACTATTGAATAAAAGTATCAACATGTGAACTGTTTGTGTGTTTTTTTTTATTATACTGTGGAAACTGTATGAAATATTGAATATTAAATCAACAATCACAATGAATTGATAATTGGAAGTCACTGAATATAACTGAAAATGTTGTTGACCTATCATATGACATTTATAATCTGAAAACAATCCATGAATTTACAGAAGTTAAATATTTTCCGCTAAATGCATGCTTGATATTTTTATAAGGCTGTTAGATTTTCATGCTGTATGCACTATGTGCACAATTTTATTGCATTTAACACCTAAAATAATTTTACTCACCATGAAAGAATTTCTAAAACCATGTTCGAGTTTTCCAAACATATCAACTGTCAAAACAATATTCCGCAATAATCGCACACGTGGAAATTGACCAATGAGAGCCGTTTTGTGTTCCGAGTCATTCCGAGATTTTCGGACAGTGTCGATGTTTACCGAAGGGCGGCCAGACGTTTGTTCAAAACGGACGGTAGTGTTAATGCGAGGGTGAGTGGTCAAATATGAAATGCAGTTAGACAAACTGAACACGATGAGCAGTAGGCTAAACGAATAATCTACAAGCTCAATCCATTGTTTTGTGAAAAACGTAAGGTTTGATTGAACGCACGTTAAAATAGTCGGGCTCTCCAGTTTTCGATCAGGCTTTTAGCATCGCGAGTGTCACCCCTTGTGTAATGAGTGTGACGGGAGAATTTTCTAAAAAATCAATTTCTTCACCGATTTCGTTCACATTTTAAATATAAGTTACTCATAACATATAAAAACAATGTACGGTTACAAAAATCTAGATTTATATTTTTAAAAATTATTGTCCAAACAGTGATTCGAACCCATGTGCATAGGACATCGTGCTTAGATGCCATCTGGAAGTAGGAACACGCCGTCTAAACACCGCACGTTATCAATATAATTTCAAATCGGCTGAATTTAATATTGCTGGTCTCTCACATGGTGAAACATTTGTGAAATCAGAAGAAATGTTCATTTAAGATAAGAGAGATAAGTGGGTTGAAGACTACATGTATCCGTTTGCGGGAGAATTGATGGGGACATAAAATAATGTTTCTTCGTTTGTGTTGAGTTAAGAGATTCAGGACACTTATACCAATAATTAATCGAATCGTTAACCAAAAATGAAAAAATTGTTGGCAGTGTTAAAATGGACATTATGGTTTGTGGCAAGACCTAAACAATTTTCCATCGTTTGATGGCTATATATACAGCCTGTTAGGTATAACTGGGGAAAAAATATATTGTTAAAATACTTTAATGCGACTTAAATCAAGTAAACGGAAATCGAGTTTTTTCAAATTCCGAACTCACGAAATACATTTGATTGGAACTGGAATAAGGTTTCAAAATAAAATACACAAAGAAAGTTTTGAGCACTCATAAAGATTTATATAAACACATAAAATATCATCGCTTCAGGAATGACCTTCGATAGTTTTTAGCAAAATATTCTCGAAACCGAGTCCGTTTACATTTTGCTGCTATAGATTCCATGGTTGTCAGAACCGTACTTGGCGGGTGGTTTGTCCTCGGTGTTGGCACTGATGCTGTCCAAAGCGTGTCCGTCAGGAACCTCGGCACTGGCCGAGTATCTTCCTGTCCGGTTTTCCTGTCCGGCAGGTCCCCAGCTGGGTGTTGGGACAAAGGCCTTCCTCTGAATAGACAATAATCGCCATGCTAGAGGGATGCTACGTAATTTGAGTCAACATTTCAGCAAAAAGGCGAAAATCCTGCACCCTGTGGGATGTCGTCATCTCATGTCAAGAAATGTGTCGTTACGTTCGTCCAGTAGAACGGCCCTTCGATGACTGGTTTTATGATATAGATTTATTTTGGTTAATGTTTAGATTGTTCTCGTCACGGTATGGCTGAAATATTGCCGATGGGACGTTAGATATAAACTCACCCAGTCACCCAAATAGAACGACTTAATTTAAATATAATAAAACAGCATCGTAACTGTGTGGAAATGCTTACAGCGTTAACACATTTAGAAAGCGTTGTTTCGAACTTACAGGTCCGAGCCTGAAGATCTGTACCACAAAGATGAGGATGACTATAAAAACAGGGGCGACAACCATGCACCAACCAATGCCCTCCGCCCACAGGGGGAACTTGTAGTCTCCGTAGAAGGCTGGGGTGTACTGAGAGGCAGACACTATCAAGAGAAACTGAAAGAGCGAACATGCATTCAGATTGTTTTGTATACATTGGGTGAATAAATCACTCAGTACTGAAGGAAAACCAAAGTTCTATGGATAGTCAACTTCTTTATTGAAATGAGTGTGGCGTTTCGGTGTAGGTACTAACACCGTTATCAGGCAGCATGGGACACAAAGTATCACGCTTGATTACTCACTGCAATAAAGAAGTTGACTATCCACCTCGTTTCAGTTTTCCTTCATCTATTCTAACTTCTAAAAAGTGCCTCTCAGAAGTCACTCAGAACTGGCAATAAACCTTTTTTTCGCAAATTGAGCTACGTTGAAGAATCACCCTCATCATAGGCTGTAACGCGACAACTCTTTAGACAAGTAAAGATGCTGTAAAGAAATGAGAAACGTTCATGTTGAAGTTTGTAAATGGGTACTTGGAGTATCACCACATCACTACACACAGTGTATTATGACAAGGGTTCTGAAATATTGGTTTAAAATACATGTACATATTTGTCATCGTAATGGGGAACCATAATGAGAAGAACTGGAGATTTAGATGTATGAATTGGGAAGCACATCTCATTAACATGCTATGTAATTAGGGTTTAGTCCTGGATATCCCATAATCCAGATGATCAGAAGGGTTGTGTTTCTGGCAGCAAACCCCGGTACTCTCCTGATGTCACCCGTCAGATTAGGAGGTACCAAATGTAAGGAACCAAAAACTGTGTCTCGGAGTCGGACAACTTGGTACACTGAATGCAAGCGTGACATTTCCTTGGCAATGTCCATATCCACAGGGAATTTAATTATATGAATAATTTCATTGTATTGATAAGAAAAAATCCGACATGGTCAGGTTAGTCCCCATTGATTCGTCGGAGGCTCCATAAAGAATTTTATAATGAGTATATTCCATGGCGCCCTCTATGTAGTGCTGATGGAACTAGTGATTAACCTCTGAGTCAAAAGCATATTAAGCATAACACTAATACGTAAAGCTGATCATGTAAGTAGATGAACACTATGGACCATACATCTGACAAATAATACAGTACAGGTAATCTTGATATCATCATATCACACATTCCGTTCCCCACACATATCATCAGAGACACCTTAAAGCGGGGGTGCCTATTATCCCGTCATGCCATCAACATATTTCAGAGACACCTTGAAGCGGAAGTGCCTACCATCCCGTCACTACGTTCAGCATATGTCTGAAATACATTAAAGCGAGGAGCCTACCAAAAGGGCGGCAGGAGTCAGGAAGACCCAGTTGATGACCCAATATGGATTGGGACGGCGACCAAGCATCATCTTAATATCCTCCATGAACCGCTTCACACCTGAATAACGATACAAAAGATTATAAAGAGCTATGATTGTTTGCTTGTTTGATTGTTGGTTGTTTAACACCGAACACAATATTCCAGCTACATGGCGGCGGTCTGTAAATAATCTAATGAGGACTAGACAAGCCAGTGATCAACATCATGACCATCGATCTACGCAATGTCGATACGATGACATGTGTCAACCAAGTCAGCGAGCATGACCACCCGATCCCTTTAGTTAAGTATGGGTTGCCGAAAACCAATCCTAACCCGGATCTTCATGGGTCTTAAAGACATTTATATCACGTATTCGCTTGCCAATAAAAACGACATTATTAGGGAACCACATTTGTTAGTTAACATCATATCCGAAAGCGGGATGTTAAAAGAAGTTTCACGACTTGCAATCCATTGGAATCATAAGGCGGCCACCTTACTAAGTTTATTTGCTGTAAAAACCATGCCTCCCATATACAGTATCCTGTTTATCAATTTTCCAACATCACGTGTATGCAAGAACATTACAGTTAGCTACATATCATATATTTACAGTGGCTTGTGGCTAATTACTGAGATCTAAAATACAAAATATACTTTAATGGCGGGATAGAAATATTATACTTAGCAAATATTAGAACCTTGCTTCATCACTCAACAGTACATGTTCTCTTTTAAACATGTACTTCGTATCAACATTTTTGACAGTGATAAATAAAAACGTGCTTATCATGTAATCTGACACATAAAATGCTATTCGCTCAGATTCTCGTAATGAATTTATGTATATTTATAGTGTATTATGCCTAAATCAGCCAACCCTACATACTGCAAATTTTAAGCTGCCATTTTCAGCCACAAATGAAGTTTCACATAAACTATATGACTAGCAAAATATTCTCCCCAAACTACATCTCAAAGACTGAGACCTCTGATTCAATTTTGGCTGTTATTCTCACCTTAGTTTGAGAAAATAATTAAGAGCATACACACCATAGACATACATGATGCAGATGATCTCCGCCAGACACACCAGCATCACGCTATAGCTGCCACAGTACCAGTCCGTCAGTGTCAGCACATAGATACCACCCTGGAGGAAAACATAGACGACAGTGAGAGCTACGGACATGGCCATGAATGTCACATCTGCCATATCCGCGAGCATAACTGTTACCTGTTTACAATATTTAGTTATGGATTGGGATGATTAATTTAGGTTATAATGTCGAATCGGATTAAGTTGGTTGCACATTTTATTATGTAATAAGGGGAACATATGTAGCCAACCATAAAAACGACAACAAAGATCAGTAATAGTTAATCCGACCTTTGCCTTTGTGAAGGCAAACCGAGGAGGAAGCCAGGGAGACAGCAAAAGGCTGTGAAGGCCGTTTTGTGGGGTCTCAGGAAACGTGGGAAGACGTCACTGATGCCGCCAACTATTGTTTGCATAGCTGTGAACTGCAGAAAAAGAACACAAAGATAAGCGATGGTTCTGTCATGCATGTATTTTGGAAAATCACATAAATCTGCAAGGTGTGACAGTAAGTATATCCAATTTGACCATTCTGAGCGAGGACTGATGTCTTTTGTTGATAACAGAGACTAGACTGAGACCCAACCCTTCGTGTGATATGCTTGCAATTTGGAAATGAACAGGTGTTGGAATACTGACATTGGATATTAGAAGAAAATTAGCCAAAGAGGTTCCCCTTTGTTTGTTCATCATATGTTATCATTACGTCATTTTTTAATACTTTGTAATGCTTAAGAACACCATGTCACTGTTGCAAAAATGCTACGATAACGTCCTTTCATGCCTAAGGGTTATTTAATTAGGCGAATAAATTTAATTGTCTATAACATAACATAGTTCTTGGGTTCGGAAAATATTGCTTTCTGTCATGGCTGTGAGAAAAAACTAATTTATGAAGGTATAAATGTCAATATAGGTACGGTGAGGTGTGTTTTATTCCACCTGAGTGTCCATTCCGAGTGAAAACAGCATAAAGAAGAACAGGAAGGCCCACAACGATGACACTGGAAGCTTCGCGATGCTTTCTGGGTAAGCAATGAACGCTAGACCGGGCCCTGAAACGATATCACACATTTCACCTTCATAGTGGGTAAGTTCCCAGTTTTCAGTGCTGGTTGCAGAGATCAAGATGAAGATCTAGAGGCTTCAGTGCATTCTACACGGTGTCCTTCTTGCACCCTGACAGCGTGGACCCTTGTTGGAGCTGGCAACCATTAGTTTGGGGGAGAATTCATGGATTATTGACAGCCAAACCATGAGCATACCCTTATTAGTTGTTCCTCAATGCATTGTTGGGTCAGCTACTGTAGTAGAACACCTACATGTAATGACATTGACTGGAATCTATGGTGAGGACTTTAGACAAAACATCGGTTTTGTTTTTTTGCTAACTTCATTCTGTGCTTTCTTCCACATCCGTCTGGTCAAGTTATTGGTCAGGTTTAATCACTCTTATATTCATATTCATTTTACTTTTAAATTTAAAACTTTAAAATTATTTTGTCATTTTACCACTTACTATTTGACAGATTTTCAAGGATTACAATGACTTGCATATCCAGTTCTTTGTCAGTCACAGTTGTTGGCATCAAACAAAAGAGATGCTCATTTCACGGAAACCCAAAACATTTGCAATAAACCGTAAATGCGTGTATCACATTCCTGTTATTACTGACATATACTAGGCACATAAAGAAACTGTGCATACAAAAATTTTAGATATAAATTTATCAAACCTGTGTAGACACATAAGGATTCAAACTCAGAGATTAGTGACATGTATCCAACATGCATGCACGTGCCACGTTCCGTGACGTCGGTGGGTTCGTCCTTGAGACGTGCAATACGTTGTTGCACGTGCAATCCGGGAAAGAGAAACAGCAAATGAATGCCACACAATACTGTCACTTTGGAAAGCTCAACCCCTGCCCTTGCGATCGTTCAAAAAAATCAGCGGCTATTGAAACGCATAGCATGCGCATGGCTCTCGTCTGCACAACGTCATGAGGCCATTGGGATGGTCCGTGGGGAATGTCTCAACGACAAGTGGCTGCACATTTCCTGCCGCGGAACACCATTTCTGCACTGGTGAGACGCTACCAGAACACAAATGACGTCATCGATCGGCCACGTTCTGGACGTCCACGTGTAACAACGCCAAGACAGGACATATATGGATAAGGGTGACCCATCTTCGCCACAGGTTTCAGACTGCAGTGATGACTGCTTCGAACTATCCCAGGACTTCGCCGTATCCACCCCAACACGGTTCGACAACGTTTACGTCATCACGGGATCAGACCGACGTCCCGCCATACGGCCTATCCTTTCACAACGTCATCGACAAGCTCGCCGAATGTGGTGCCGAAATCATGTCCCCAGACCCTTGTTTTGGTGGAGAAATGTTGTTTTACAGATGAGTCCAGGTTTAACATTTCCCATAGTGATGGACGTCAACGTGCCTATAGACGCGTGGAGAACGTTATGCACAGGCCTGTGTCTTGCAGAGGAATCCGCTTTGGTGGTTCCGTGATGATTTGGGGTGGAATAACAGCACGCCAAAGAACTCGCTTTGGTTATTGTTCAGGGCAACTTAGCTGGTGTAGGCTGGGGATCAGATTCTTCGACATGTAGCGGTTCTTTTCTGCAACGTCATGGCCCTGGGTTAACATTCCAACAGGACAATGCCCGCCCTCATACGGCAGGGGTTGCTATGGATTTCTTGCAACACCACAACGTTGACTTACTGCCTTGGCCTGCAAATTCACCGGATCTCTCCCCGATAGAGCATGTTTGGGACGAGATGGATCGACGTCTACGCCGTCTTCCTCATCCGCCAGATAACGTCCTTGACCTTGCAACAGAATTTGAGAGAATCTGGCTTGACATCCCACAAGCCTTCCTTGCACGTTTGATAGGCTCTATGCGTCGTCGATGCACTGCTGTTCTCAATGCCGATGGTGGACATACCCGTTATTGAGCTTGTGACATGGTCGTTTGACCCCTGTCCCGCTTGTGGACTTTTCAGTTGAAATTCTCCCGACTTGTTATGGTCTAATGATCCCTCCATTAAAGTTTATATGTTGACATTGTTATCGTACTTAACATCTGGGATAATATTTTGACAATGCACAGTTTCTTTATGTGTGCTAGTATATATACCTACAAAACCCTTCAATAAACCAATGCTACCACTAACACATGCAAATCATGTACAAAGGTGTTGAATATTTTGGCCGAAATATTTACCTCTGAATGGGCGAAAAGGAATCAATATTTCGCCTCGTGCACACGTTATCAAGGCATCCCGCTTGTACCCATGTGATCCAAAGAATTACAGTTGTATTACTTCTAGGGTTCATTCTGCCTTACCTTGGTCGACCACGTTCTCGATGTCCTGGTTGGTGATGTGAGCCATGAAGCCGAGCACAGAGAAGATGGTGAAGCCAGACAGAACGCTGCTCACACAGTTGACGAAAGTAATCATAACAGTATCCCTGCAATGATATAAAACTGAAATGGATCATCCTCTCAGCTCGTGCTAACTTACACCAGTCCTATTGTCTCTATTTAAACAATTAAACAACAAAGCCAAATATATTAGTGTCGTAGATAAAAAAAATTAATTATTCATTTATTTTTAGTTTGTTTTCTTCTGTTGTATTTTATTTATTTATTTTTTTTGTTTTATGGTGTGTTTGTTGTTGTTTTTTGGGGGGTATTTAGTTACACAAAATATTAAAATAGTGCTAGTTAAAAATGAAAAAAACGTTCAATGAATGCAATATGCTGTTATTTTAATGCTACAAATAAAATGTTTAACAGTAAATTCATTTCTATCTTATATTATTGCTTCAGTCAAAGACCATAGTCGCAGGCTTTAGCTAGTGCCGCTTGTCCGGTGCAGACCAGTGGTCCACATCTTGATACAAATTATAACTTATCCCCCTTTAGAAATTCCAATTAAGAGTTTAGTCACACTCTGTTGCACAATCCAGTTTTGAGCTGGCTGGGACCACACCTTCCGAACAGACATTGTGATGCAATACGTACATAGATCGTTATATCAGTAGTTTTGGACATATTGTATTGAACAAGAAGATGTCATGTCATTCAGTACATAAGGTTCATATATATTTAGTCTGGTATGACGCTCTATATTCAATAGATAGACTTTTCATGACTCAGATTGGTTTTTTTCCAAATCTAAACTCCAAACGTCACTTTCGCAGTACCCGACCTGGGTATCACTCCACGCAAGGGACGTATCACAGATGTAAACAAGAGATCACATCCATTCGCCTGACGTCAACAATCAAGTGCCAGGACATGATCACGAAAGAAACAATACAAAATAACATTTGGCCCCAAACGACTTCCATTTAATAACTATAATGGTTCAAAGATTTCATTTTGGACACTCAAAGGAAAAGTAGACCCGCCAGCCGCGCAATACGGTAATCGGAGAGCACTGCGGAAGTCGACTAAGCTCGCCCTATTGCACTGCTGTATTGCTACCGTAATTAAATGGCTATCTGACATAACTCTGTGTTTTGTCCATTGGGAGTACTGCATTCCGCGGTTGTACACATCACACTGGTTTTACACCAGCACGTCTAGTTGATGGAAACAATCATACATCGTCACGAACGCATATTGGAAAATCTTAAAATCTCCCACTTTTCCCTTGTCAACACATAAACCTGAAATACTCGAATTTTAAAAATAAACATTACCGATATTACAGGCTAGAGAAGATGATAGTATCAACCCACCGTTCACAGTTGCTGTTAAACTTGTTGTAACTTGACATTGCCACCGAAGTGCCAAATCCACTAGCCAAACAAAAGAATACTTGAGTGGCTGCATCCCTCCACACCTGCAATACAGCCAGCAAATGGTGACAATACATCAAGTAGGTATTTGTTGATCAGAATCAGTGCCTTAAAATAATGACTGCTTTTCTGATGTCACATCTGATAAAATAAAATACGGATACTAGAAAACATGGTAAAACCTCACACTTTTATTAGTAGCAGCTACATGTAATACAGGTTGGACATGAAAATAATGAACACTGTGACAAGAATTCCTCATTAACAAACAATGACCAAAGGAGAAACTTGACTCACGTCGAGAAAAATGTTGTTTTTCTCAACCAAACCTGGGCCATCCCGATCCAACAGGTTGTTCGTAGATTACTTATATAGTGGGTACAAAACATAACATCTTAGACAATAAGTTTAGCTCAGTATCACCAGAGGTCTATCAGTACAATATGAAAATCTGTGTTATTCAATCTGATTGGTTGAAAAACATGATCAAATGGTATTCAATTCCTTAAAATTGCAAGACTATCCGCTGCGTATTAATGCGTACAATTATCGCACACAATTGTATTGTTACGTCGTCAGCAGTGGTGACGTCATTCAAATCATATTTTGACGTAAAGTCGGAATGACGTTATAAATGAGCAGTTCCAGATGCTACTATGGGAACCAGCCGAAACAGCCGGCTAATGACACCCGTACTCGAGAGAAACACGCGTGTGGACCTTTTGCTTTTCTTTTGCGTTTACAATGTCTATTTACATCTTGTGTTGGCCAATTTCCAGGTGTTATTGAGTACTTGAAGCACGGGGCTTTATTTGGAACCGATGGCGTTAGCCGGAGGTTTCAAATGAAATATTATCGTTTATCTCCTAATTACGTACGAGCCAAACTTAGTTTGGACCTGATTATCAAGTAACAGTACCACCCCTACAAGTGCCTTGGAATAACCAGACTTGTGGTTTCTGAAAAAATGAGACACAAGTAACAAACTAACTACTAAACAATAGGGGAGATGTAGGTACCAGAATTGAGATACCTTTGTTATCAGCCTTCCCACAAAACCAAGAGACCCTAAAAAATACATGCCAATATAAATGTAGTTATTAAGAAGACCATGAAAGCAACAGGAAACCACCATCCTGCCAGCAACAACCGCTGAGAACTGTATACCACCTTTCGTGCAATTGTGGACAGGCTTATACTGGCGAAACCCCTCACAATCCGAATCAAAGAACATCAGAGATCAGCATTATAACTTTATTCTAAATCAGACATAGCTGGCAATATCCGAGACAATCCCGACCACAGCATCTGGTGGGACAAAGTCAAAACCCTATCAACCAACCTCAAAGACTTCAACGGAAAGCTCCAATAAGTTGTGGACATCAAAAGACTTCCACCATCAATCAATCGTGATCAAGGCTATTACACACCTCCAGTCTACCACCAGCTCACAAAAGATTCCCACCAATCAACGTGGTCAAGGCTATTACATACCTTCAGCCTACAACCAGCTCACCAAAGATTCCCATTAATCAACCGTGGTCCAAGGCTACTACATGCCTTCAATCTACCACCAGCTCACCAAAGATTCCCATTTAAAAAAAAAATCTTTTTATTCATTTCAATTCAGTAGGTGTGCATTCAGATTGGGTGTGTACAAATATTTACATATATTATGTATTAATAACAGCTTTATGTAATTTATATATAGCAGCAATACATTGTTTGTTGGAGACTGTACTGAAGCGTGCGTGAAATAAGCATGTATGGACATCCAAACTGATATAAGTTCTGTACTATGAGTACTGATAAAAGACAAAACATGAGACAACTACAGTAAGACAGCAATACGGTGATCAAATGTTTCCACTTTGCATGGAATGAAGGCAGAGCGTTATTCTTCCTTGCAATAATTTCTTCAACATCAAAAACATCCATGACAGTTTTCCTAAAACCTTCTATTGTTAACATATTTATTTTGATGCTTGTGATATGGATATATTTTTTGGCTAATAAGATTATATATGATTAATGACAAACCTTGGCTTCGGTCAACTTTGTCATCTGTAGTGTCGTGAAAAATGCGATGCCCTTCTCGTGTCCTGGAAGGGTCATGCCCCTGATCAGCAACACCAGTAGAATAGCATAGGGGAAGGTGGCGGTGAAATAGACGACCTGAGAGAGACACATCAGTAACCTTACACATTTGCACACCAATACACCTCCTCTGTATGTTTCGGGGATCGTGAAACACAATGTTGAATTGTATTTTTCTATTGAAAATATCAGAAATTACTGACAATCCACAATGGCGTCATTGCTGGGTCATCATTACTTTTCTTTTATGACCCTAAAACTTTTCGACAGATAATCGAGATTGATTTTCCTTTGACATTGAAGTTTTTAACTATCTTGGAAATAAATGTTTACCACATCAACTGAAATGTACATCAAATGTGCTGAATATTTAGACTGATTGCTTTCTGTGGTCACGCATTTCCTCATACAAGAGAACTACTTGATCACAGATTACATTCAAATTATCACTACAACTTCAGGACGACCATCCCACAAGGGAAAATAACACTTTTTGTACCTTGCCCGATGTTTTTATTCCTTTCTTCAGACAGAGGAAGAGGAGGACCCAGGCAAAGAATAGATAAATGATGTTCTTGTAACTCAGCCCTCCCAAATCCTCAAAACCATCAGATTCGTGAAGACGTAATACATGGCGCCAAAAAATACAAAACAGGATTCTTATAAGTATGCGTTTATTAAGGCATGAACGTAATAATAAAGAAAACAAATATTAATGTTCATTAGAATTATAAGTCAACAATAACAACGTCAAAGAGAGTCTGTTTATTATATTTTTGTTTGGAATGGTGCTAAATCAGAGCCAACGTTCTGTGCGGTACTGCAACAACTGACTCTATTATCAGTCATTAGGAAAATAGTAACATGCCACTTCACTTGTAAACTGGCCTTTACCCGTTCCGCCGATCTCACACTTACTCCCAGTACTCTTCACTGGCTGTAGTGTATTTGTTCAGACATCTCTTGGTGATGTCGTCCTGGATCATGGTGGAGTTGAGGTCGTCGGTGGTGTTGAAGGTGGAGTTGTAGACGTCAGAGATGTTGCTCAGAAGCCTCTCTACACAAGGTTGGTTGTAGAGCTCTTCTGTAAAGAAATGAGTAAAATATATATATGAAAAGTCGAAACAGAGCAAATATCAGAAAAGTCACTCATTCCTTTATTAATAAAAGAAGATATGCTTATAATGCCACCACAAGGGGATTCCCTAACAACCTATGCAGGATGTAAGAGGCCATATTACGAATCAGGTTGTGGTCACTGTTTAATCTATATTTGATTATTTACAAGCCGTCGTCATACAGCTAGAAAGAAACCAAACAAAACAAGACGAAGGCACTCATACACACTTCTAAATTCGAACCAGAAGATCTTACTGAACAAAGTTGTTGTTCTGTTTGCCTCATCCATCAGCGTTAGCGAAGGGAAAGACTCCGACCTACAGGAATTGGTGTTCCAGGGATTGCCACACGACCCCCAGGGTACAGTGTCGTCAAGGTTGACGAAGCTGACAAACATGTAGTAGATGGCGTACATGACGAGGACGTTGTAGTAGATGGTAATCATGGCAAGGATGGTCACCATAGCGACCCCGATACCTGGAATGAATCAGAAGGATAGGAAATATTACTGACACAAAAGTGAAAAACGACAATGCCAAATGCAAAAGGGTAAAATCGATCGTTCATAAAACATGAACGGATTGATGCCAGGTACGTCGTCAAACATCATCTTGGGAAGGAGCACTAACTTGTAAAGGAAAAAAACAACAAATATATGATTCGAGGAGAAATAATGCACATGATCCTGTCTGCAGGAAATATCATCTCACTATTTCTTAATGTATACATCTTTGAAACAACTAGCTCAACCACTTCTCATCGACATGTATATTGATAAATGACGGCTTAAATGACCGCCCAGGCTCTTACCGTGGAAAGCCGGGCTGACCTTCCACACCGTGATCGGCCCTTCTGAGGCAAACTGACCGAGGGCCATCTCCAGGAACATTATTGGTAGGCCAAGCACCAACATCATGATCAAGTAGGGAATCAGGAAAGTGGCTGCAACAGTACATAGACTATAGACGAGTACATTTACACGGTGGCTACCTGTATGTATTTTATCTAAAGACAGTTACAGAAGTAAAATACTCACAAGGGATTTTGTTTCAATATTTTTTAATGAGAACTGAGTCATCAGTTATCAGGGGTACTAAGGTGGTAGATAACCAATAATCGATGTATGGGACAATACTTAGATGATACAAGGCGTAAACGAAAACACCACCAGAGCTCATACCTCCTCCATTCCTGTAGCAGAGATAAGGAAACCTCCACACGGTGCCAAGGCTGGCTGCGTAGCCAAAGCAAGACAGCAAGAACTGGGCCTTGTTTCCCCAGGAACCCCTCGCAGAAACCTGAAGTGATGCGTAGATCTGTCATACTTGTATTATTGAGAACCCCATGGAATAACGCTGATACAGACGTTAACCAAACCATTAGGATTATTTTCATCTCCTGTAGTTGTATTTCTATAGATCATTTCATTTATATTACAAGAGATCATTTCTATTACATTACAAGGGACCGTTTCTATTATATTACAAGAAACTATTTTATTATGTGATAGAACATTTTTATTATATCACAGGAGACCATTGATATTATTAAGGTTTGGACAGAAGGTGTCATGAAATGAACACACAGGAGAGTTACGTCCAATTGATCTCTCGCCTAACACTGATTTGAAACTGTAACGAGGACGCCCTGACCTAGAATGAAGTGCAATTGCATTTCCCCAGCAGAGTAACTCTCCAATGTGTTGTGTTGGAAGGTGAACTATTTTTACTCTGAGATTAACAATTCTGACTTCGAGAAGTTTGTGTAAATGGGATGTTATTCGAAATATTAACTCTTCCAACGCCAGTCAACCACAAGCTTTTACTGCCGTGACACCGAGTTCCCAGAGATTCTGATATGATAGATGAAACCTACGTTTATCAAGGAGAATATCAGCTTGTAAATCACTATTATACACCATTTGAAAGTAGTACCCCTACTTTTGATAAATATATATTTTAACGTTTATATATTTCTACATTTTAAAAAACAAGTTAATAAAAATACAAGCTTGCACATTTAGAATGCCCAGATCAAACACATTTTTTCCATTGGCAGGATGCCATAATGTCCTCTTACCTATTTCTTTTTTATATAGAAGAAAGCAGGACACTTCAGCTGAGGGCTTGCGGTATACCTTCGATTTTACTTTTCAAGGGTACATAGGGAACAGGTTCACGGATATTTTTCGTAAAAAGTAAAGTTATTGTGCGCATTTTTAGTTTCGAAAGTCATTTGATATCGTCAATAGGTCCAAGTAATTATGTTTTGTAATGCGAAATGGTAGCGTCAAGAGTATACGACGTTACAGCAACGGTAACAAACGTAATGAAGGAAGCATCAGTTTAAAATACCAATCAGACTTGGCGGCAACAAGGACTGGCAATCCATTTTCTTCCTGCGCAGAGTATTTAGTTATTCCACAACTTTCTGTTCCACGGTAGAAAACAACGAGGGGTTCAGATGTATAAAAGAAGAAGGCAATAGTGGTTCTGAAATCATGATTACTGTCTTCTTTCAGTTCCGTTAATTGTACGATTCCGACTGTATCATAAGGATGGGATAACTATCATATCACATAGTTCTGGGCGGCGGGGCAGTCTGATGGTTAAAGCGTCCGCTCGTCACGCTGAAGACAAGGCTTCGATTCCCCACATCGGTACAATCTGTGAAGACCATTTCTGGTGTCCCCCGTCGTTATATTGCTGGAATATTGCTAAGAGTGGCGTAAAAACATGCTCACTCACTCAAATTGTGGCTATATCTGGTGTTCTTGAAAAGTGAAGGTATCCTCTCTTCCCACAACAAGAATATGTATTGGTGAACCAAGGCACCAGCTGCAAGGATCCTGATCCAGGCGGATTTGGGATTTAACCAAACCATAAAACAACCCCTGCTCAATTTCGAAAAACTAATAAATTGAACAAAATGTTGCTTGTCTTTTGGTGTCAGAATTCTTCAGCGGGTCGTCGCTGATATTTCCCTTTATACTTTGGTCGCGTGATAAATTGGACCTGAACGTATCAGCTTTGTTGGGCAATAAAGCATCCTGCTTCACATTCAGAATTTACGACGAATTCACCTTTCATCTATCACCTGCCCACGATTGGTAATGCTAATGGATCTCGGGGAGTTTTCTGTGCTCGGGAATGAACGGAACCTGTGAGTGTCAGTAGTGGTTGGCTTCTCGTGCCTGGAGGCTCATTCCCCGAGAACGCTTGTAATTGTCACACTGCTGTGACACACTCGCTTAAAGCAACACGATTATTGTAAGCAGTCACCTGAATAACAAGATGGCACTAAGAGTCCAAAGGGTTTCAGCCATAGGCGAGATATGTTAATAACGCTGTGCTTTATCTGAGTTGAGTTCAATTAGTTGCAGTTTATGTCATAATAGTTATAGACACATATTCAATAAAATAATTCCTTGCTTTTCAAATGGGTCGTTATTAAGTTATATTTCACTTTCAGTGGAGAGATACTGGCATGGTGAATGGTTGAAGTCTCTGGCCAAGTGATTTTCAAATCAACTATCTGAATGTATTCAATTTACCCGAGGTCTCTAAGGGCGGATCCTGTTCCAAGTCTTAGCCTCTATCCCCGTAAATATTTCTACAGTACTATTGTGTGAAGCACTTGCAGAGAAAAACAGCATTTTCGATCCCCCGAACGGAAGTGTTTAGCAATTGAAAGTATTATCGTCAAAATATACCCTTGCTCAAAGCTGAGGTATTTTCAATTTATGTTAACTTATATAATTAATTCTGGTAATTTTTAGCGTTTCGAGCAGACGAGACATGTTGATAACGTTGTATCTTTGCTGACGTGAGTTGAACTATGGGCCTTGATTCCTGTAGACACACTTTCATTAATTGCAAACTCAAATCACCCACGATTGTTGAGAAAAGGAATGTATTCTCGCCCACAGGCTGCAGTTCGTCCACTCGGCGTAGTTTAACTTTTATACAGCATGTAGAAGTTTGTAAAGTCCTTGTCAGAGGAGCTGGGGATTTCTGGGCAAATGAGTTTTGTATCAATTGCACTGTTTCCGTGAAAAAGCTGTAACATATGGTATTTTGGGGATTACACTTTCACAGTAAGTTACAGATTCCATTACTTATTTCTGGTTGAGTCACATGCGGGATTATTTTTAGTATGCAATTAATCATGGGAAATAAACATTTATCTGTTATATAATTGTTGGATTATATTTATTATGTAATTAGTCATTGGGGGTGGCGCCACCTGCAATGGCGAGGGTAGCACGCACATGACATCATGGGAGTAGACATTCAGCTCCAGCGTATAAATGTACAGCCCAATTGTACAAAAACCAAGTACAAATGTGGTTTAGTGTTATCGGGGTGCTTTTTTGAAAAGACAACTGGAAATTCTGATTGTTATCGGAATTTTACTCATCATGAGTGGCAACGTGGAGTTAAATCTGGTGCCCCTGACACGTCAGACCCAGAGCAGACTGTCCCTGTCATCCAGGTAGACAAGCGGAGAGCGCATGCTGCTGCAGGCGATACTGACGATACAAGTATCTGCGGGATACTGCAGGATATACAGCACCAGCTCTCCAGTCTCAACTGTAAGTTTGACAAATTCGAGCCAACTATAGAGACCATGAAGTCGGAGCAGGACAACATGTGGAAAACTATTGAGAGACTAGAGGATGAAAAAATGATTTTGTCAGATAAAGTCGAAAAATTAGAGTCACAGTCAAGGAGAAACAATCTTATATTCTTTGGAATTAAGGATGAAGAAAAAAACGAAACGTGGTCAAGCTCAGAAGATAAAGTTAAAAACTTTTTGTGTAACGAACTACATATAAGTGAGACCGAGGTACGTAACACTCACATAGAGCGCGCTCACATGTTGCCTATGAAGAGAAAACCACGTCCCATCATAGTGTTGTTTTCATTGTACAAAGACACGGGATGTGTATATCAAGCTGCCAGAGATGAGTTACGTGGTAACAAAACATTCAGATTGTCACCTGACTATACACAGGCAGTGAGAGAGACACGCAGAAAGCTAGGAGAATTTGTAAAACACCATAGGGACAATGGCGACGATTGTTACATATCCTATAACAAACTGATACTAAATGGCGATGTCTATGCTTATGATTGGGGTAAAAAGTCCATCGTCAAGATAGGGACACGTCAACGTCTCGCTGACGACACTCGGGGTAGAGCCGACACACAGACCTCTGGGTCCGGGGACAGGTCTCCACGTAGCAGACGACAAGTCAACTCCGACGACCCGGATGCCCGAAGTGACAGTGTCCATGAGACCTAGGGGTGCGGCCGAGGCCAGTCTATTGAGGAAATACAGATAAATAAAATACCAGACTCCGATTTTCTAGAATCTGTTAAGTTGTTTACATGGAATATTATCGGACTTTATTCTAAAATCCGGTCAGAAAAGAATAATCTGATACATTTGTGCTCAAATTATAATATCATATGTTTCATAGAGACTTGGGCCAAGAACACTGCAGATTTTGAAACTTAGTTTCCAGATCACACCTGTTTCCAGTGTGTGAGACAACGTCGCTTTGAACGAGGACGTTACTGCGGGGGTATTGCTGTCTACATCGCCAACTCCATTGCCCACAGTTTTAGCAGACTGCATACTGAATGGACAAATTGTTTATTCCTTCTCCACACCAGCCTTGATAAACAGGTTATCCTTGGATTCGTATACGTCACAAGTTCAGAGGCATCTTTTAATAGCTATCAAGAAGTTTGTGGTATGGACCTGTTGGACAGTAGACTACTGACCCTATCAACAGAATACCCACCAGCTACTTTCCTCCTTTGTGGGGATATGAACGCACGAACTGGTAGTGAGCAATGTTTCATACAAAACGATGAGACGTCTTATTTTCCACTTGAAATTTGAATATGACAATGATGGTTTTGATATTTTACGATCTTCTAAAGATGTTGTGATAAATGATGAAGGGAAACAATTACTATCAATATGTCGCAATTTAAATATGGATATCCTGAATGGGAGGGCTGGAAATGATAGATCAGGGGATTTCACGTTTATAAGTCAGCAAGGGAATAGTGTCAGACAATTGCATAGTATCATTTGATCTATACGCACATATAACTGATTTGAATATCGCATGTAGGAGTGAATCAGACCATTTACCACTAACAGTGGAGATGAGTTTAACCTCTGACATAGGTATACCACGTGACTCGTCCCACTCACGCGCACCTTCTGCGAGGGTAGAGCACGTAGACAGGTTTGTGTGGACAGACAGCGTGCGTGGTGAGATCCATCAGTATCTATCTAGTGTAATTGGCAAATATTCATTGCATTTCTATGAGCATATGAATAAGGACATAGATAAAACCATACATACATTCAATGAATTATTTAGTGAGTGTTTTAACGCTGTGAACTCATATAGTTCAAAGCATAACAAACCAGACAGGCTGAATATCAACAACACACAATTCAAACCTCAACCCAAGTGGTTCGATCGGGAATGTGAACAACTTAAACGATATAAGTATAAACTTTTGAATAAATTTAGGAAAACAAATAACATTGTGCATTGTAGAAAATACCTTGAAGTTAAAAACAGATTCGAAATTTTGTAGTGAAAAGAAAGCAGAATATGATAAAGATATACTTGATGACATTATTGATGCAGCGAACGATAAGAATTGTACACGATTTTGGAGAGTAATCAAATGATGTTGTGCTTGCTCACAAGTTATTTCACCTGAGACGTGGCCAGAATATTTTCAACAATTTCTAAACCCTGATAACGCAAATAATGACATTGCTGAACATATTTCTGATTTCTTGTCTAGTCACAATATGGACGATTGTGAATTTTGTAATAAGAGTGATATTGAAATTGCCAGCTGTATAAGTGATCAGGATTTTATTAATGCTATTAAAAAGTTGAAATGTGATCAGGCATCGGGGGAGGATGGTATACCCGCCGAGTCAATTAAGGAGGTTTCTATAGTTTTGTTGCCTTTGCTAAATAGACTATTTAACCAAATCCTTGATACGGGATGTTTCCCGTCTTCTTGGAACTTAGGACTAATAGTACCTTTATTCAAGTCTGGTGTAAATAATGATCCAGGGAATTACCGCGGTATCTCAATACTAGACACAATAAGTAAAGTATTTCTCTCCATTATGAAGGACCGTATACAGTCGTGGGTAGAAACACAGCGCCTTATCTCTGAATCACAAGCTGGTTTTAGAGAAGGATGTTCCACCAGTGACCAAACGTTTATGTTACATTCAGTTATCCATAGATTTATTAGAAAAAAGAGAGGTAAATTCTGTTGTATATTTGTAGATTTCCAAAAAGCGTTTGACTCAGTGAACAGGAGCAAATTGCTCTACTTGTTGTTGCAAAGAGGTATTCATGGTAAAGTCCATAAACTTTTAACAAATATTTACAAGAACCTTAAGGCTTCATGATCAGTAAAACAACTATGACTGACATGTTCAATACATCATGTGGAGTGAGACAAGGTTGTATATTGTCACCAGTATTATTTATAATGTGTATTGATGAACTTGTAAATGAAATAATGAAATCTGACGACAGTGGCATAATTATTGATGAATCCCTAAAACCATTATCAATATTGCTTTTTGCTGATGATTTAGCTATATTTGCAGATTCTGTTATCAATCTCCAAAAGCAAATATATATTTTGGTAAGATACTGTAAGAAATGGGGATTAACTATAAACAAGAATAAAACCAAAGTTGTCCTTTTTAAGAAGGGAGGCTTTTTATCGAAATATGAAAAATGGTTTATTAATGGACAGTCAATTGAAACTACATTTTATTATAAGTATCTTGGCATTGTATTCTCCTGCAGAAACATGTCTTCAAAAGCATGTGAGACACTCTCCCAACAAGCAGAAAAGGCACTCTACCCAATTAAACGTTTTATCAACAAAATACAAAATCTGCCAATTGAGGCAGCATTCAAGCTGTTTGATGGCAAGATTAAGCCTATACTTCTATATGGGGGCTGAGTTTTGGGGATGGGAAAACCGTAAACATATTCAAAAGGTTCATTCAAGTTTTTGTAAATATGTATTACAGATTGGCTCTAGGGCATCAAGTAAAGGCGCACTGGCAGAATGCGGTCGTTATCCTATTGAAATATATGTCTATATTAGCCTTCTGTCGTTTTGGATGAGGATTTTACGGTAACCGTCATATTGATATACAAAGAAATGTTATGAAAATTAATGTTAAAAAGACTAAATGATAACGGGGATGAGAACTGCGTATCAAAAGTGAGAATGTTATTATTTAGATACGGTTTCGGCTATGTATGAATAGCACAAGATGTTGGTAACGAGAAATGTATTCTGGCGAATTTAAACAGCGTTGCAAAGACATACATTATCAAGAGTGGCATCAATATATAACTTTTTCCGAATCCTTGACGTTCTATTCAACCATAACAGACTATTTTCTTGAAAAATATCTTGTAACTATTACTTCAAAAGATTTACGGAGATGTTTGACAAAACTTCGTTGTAATGTACATAATTTTAATGTTAATTCGTATAGATACTCCAAAAACTATGAAACTGCGTTTTGTAGTTCCTGTGTGACTGAACTAGAAGATGACTTCCATATTACATTAGTATGTCCTCTTTATAATGAGTATCGTGCTAAATATTTACCTGAATACTGTCGTAATTACCCTCATGTCCAAGTGTTTATTGAATTGATGAGAACAAGCGATAAGAATAGACTATTAAGACTTTGTATCTTTCTTAAAAAAGTGTTTGTACTTCGATCGAAACAAAAAATCTCCGTGAACACATAATCGTATCAATTGTAATAAGATCTACATTCCCAGTGTGGCGCATATATCTTTACCATACTGTTTTACACATGTTGTACTGTTGGCCTCATGGCCATATATACGTAATAAAGGAGTGAGTGAGTATGGTTTTACGCCGCTTTTTAGCAATATTCCAGCAATATCACGGCGGAGGACACCAGAAATGGGCTTCACATATTGTACCCATGTGGGGGAATCGAACCCTTGCCTTCGTCGTGACGAGCGGACGTTTTAACCACTAGGCTACCCCACCGCCCAACGTAATAAAGAATGATGATGATGATGTAATTAGTCATCGGAAACAAACATTCTTCTGTTATATAATTGTTGGATTATGTTTATTATGTAATTAGTGATCGGAAACAAACATTCTTGTGTTATATAATTGTTGGATTATGTGTATTATGTAATTAATCATCGGAAACAAACATGTATCTGTTATATAATTATCATTATATTGCCGATACTTTGAGACTGGCTTGGAAATTACACAGATGTCAGAGTTAATGTTTGAAATGAACACACTTTGTTTGGATTCGCAGGGAAGAATAACAATTCACTCAATGTAGTAATAGGGTATACGTAACACAATCTGTGCTCTACAGATTTAATAGAAAAACAAGGTTAAACCTTTAGTAGTTCAGATATTGAAAATACACAACATATGGCATATTCAAATTGTAATTATGCAAAATTGTATGCCTTCTCGTCTTCTTTACATTTGTTACACGGTTTTGGTATCTTTCTGTCATAATACCCCCCTCGTATTTCCAGCACGAATGCTATATATTAGGTTACCAATTATCAATGATATCTTTGATATGTCCATCGCATATTTCGTTTTAAAAGTCATACAAATGAGTTTCTACATGTTGCCGGATTCGTTAAACCAACCTAAAAAGGCATATAAAGGGTCAAGAGCAAAAATTGGTCAGCAACTATACTTACTTCAGTTGTCATGTTTTTTGCATCAAATTCGATCTTCCGACAAGAAGCTCCAGAATGGACCTACAGAGTTATCTAGGCACATTGAAACGGTGCCGTGACGGCAGGCATTTTATAGAATTGTGTAACCAATGAAAGGTCCTGATCTAAATCACATGGCTGTCTGACACCGTTGAGATCCTGTTGGAATTGATTGTTACTAACGGGATCGGTTGGCCATGTGTGCTGACATGTGTGTTGACCGACACCGTCGTGTCACAGCAAAAATCTGTCATCTTTGTCTGGTCCAAACTAGATTTACCTTCCCACGTTAGATAACTAATAATAACTAATAGAATAATGGCACAACTATCGTATTGACTTAAGAAATAGTATCTCTATACTTACAAAGATATAACACAACGGCAGAAGGGAAGGTGAATTAAGAAATCTCAAATAAACTAAAAACTGGTTGCCATGGTACTTTTCTTGAAACTGTCGTGACAGTTTGGTGATTTCTGGAGCATCTTATTAAAATATACACGAAAATCAACTTGTAGTTATTTTAAACGAATGCATCCAGCAAACAGTTTTGGCAATGTATGAGGAGCGAATGCTTTAAATACTACCCCACTGCCCACCACTGCGATGACAGTTAATAGACAAACTTAGACTGACACGACATAGTGTGTGAATAGTGTACTCCCAAAATGTGAAAGTGTTATCACATTTGTTCATTTTCAAATGATCCTACCCAATACAACAGTATGACGATAAGGGTGAATGACAAGTGTTGGTGGGACTAGCAGGTACAGGTGCTGTAAAAGTAAAGGCGAAGTAAATGTTACTGATTTTATTTACGTTTCTTCGATTATCTATGTTTTGTCGTCAAAAAGCTGGAATGTTGTGCCGCGTTTACAAACAAAGATCGATCGTTCATTTTACCTGATTGCTGACAGATATTTTCTATCGGTAGGCGATACATTTTACCAACCCACACAGGTCATTATATAACACTTATCATATTCAGGAAAATAATTCCTTGCTTTTCAAATGGGGACGCTTTTGAATTATGTTTCACTTTCGGTGGAGAGATACTGGCATGGTGAATGGTTGAAGTATCTTTGGCCAAGTGGCTTTCTATTCAACAACCTGAATGTATTCATTTTACCCGAGGTCTCTAAGGTCAGATCCTGTTTTAAATCGTAGCGCCTTTCAGAATATTATCTTCTTTCCTGCTATGTGACTGTGTACATGTAGCTAAGCGGTAGTTCTCAGTGATGACTAACCAGTCGTGTACTTACTGATACTCATCACCAAGTCATGAAATATAGAATATATGACTGCAGACAAGACTGAGACAAGTCATAATGTTTTTATACAAATTCATTCATTATGTGGAAAAACAAACCCCAAACAATTATAACAATTCCCCTTCTATTAGCTTTTTGAAATTCAGTGTTTTGTGTATTATTAATTCCAATATCGGGGCAGTGTCCTAAGTAATGTTCCGGTGGCAGTATACTGGTCTGATGTAATTTTAATAACACGTGGACCCTAGTATGTTTTTATATTGTATTTTCTTCTATAGTTAAAATGTTTTAGATTTGATTGCTAGTTTTACATTTATAACTGTGATCTTCTACTTGTTTCACTGCACTTCGTTGACAGGTTTTTATAATTATTTTTATTATTATGAATCCATAACTAGTTTTAGTCACGATATGGATGAAAAAGTGCCAATGCAACTTAAAATCTTAACTCACTCACACACTTAATAACATATGACTCAAGTGTGTTTGCTTTGCCACAATTGCTTGTGGATAGAATACGTTCCTAATATCCAATTTACAATGAGGATCGGATGACACCTGCAAGTGTGTATGACGTCATTCTCAACGTAACGACTATTTGTTCATGTTGTCAACCCTTGGTCTAACTGGTTGTATGACACCAGCTTCAACGGTACAACTATTTGTTGATGCTATCAACTTCAATGCTATAAGCCCCTGGTTATAACTGATATTGCAGAATAAAACAAATATCTTCATCTGAATTACATGGTGTCAAAAGCATTTATTTATGGGCACTCTATTTTGTACTGCCAATGTAATACCCTTGTAGTAATATGTATTTATTTATATAAGAATAATTTTAAAATACAATTGTTAATTATCACAGTGATTGGCTAATTGTTGGTTCCACACCCAGTCCTTTTATAACTTGATTCCTAGTTAGCGTTTAATATTCATTTGGGGATCAACACGTAACATACGATAATCGAGCTGTCTGGTTTACAGTAAGATCTGTAGTTACATTAAGTTATGCTCAGTGTCAGCAACGTAAAACCTGCTGAGTAATCATTGATTTGCACTGCCCAGCTATACAGTCACATTCGCGTCTCGGTGACTATTCCCGGAAACACTTTAAAGAAAGTTAATACCGTTCTCGAAACAGAAAGGCACCGATATCTGTCCTCTTCCGTGAGAGATTTCCTCAATAACACTAAGGGAAATATTTGCTGGGATCGGGGTGTCGACGGGAACAGGATCTTGCAACAAATCAGTTCACGGCGTCCAACTTTACATTATGCTGCAAGATCTTGTTTCAAAGGCTTATGAAAGACGTTCGCCCACGGAGACTTTAACCATTCAACGGGTCAGGTTCTCCCAACAAGTGTTTTGTTCAGTGACTGGCTGATTGAATTATATTCATAAAGAGATATATTATTAGTAGTAAACAAGGAATATTCTTCTGTCTTCAACTTCAGGCATGCAATACGGAATATTTGAGACTATATGACGGCAACTTGCGAATAATATGTAAATAATGTCATTTTACAGGACAACAATAGAAGAGACGGATTTCATCATGTTTCTACGAACTCTCTTCTGAAGGGACAGGCCATTGTATGGTTCAGACTATATCATGGGCAGGTGTTAATGATGACAGTCCAAGAGTAATGTGTATCATAAGTATGTGACAGTGATCACAGCCCGATAGAGATGTGTATCATAAGCAGGTGTGAATGATCTCAGTCAGTTAGTTCTACTACCATTAGCTCTCTTTACTTCTCATCTGATTTCATTCCAATGACATTAAGACCCGGTTTAAAGAAAAACTCTGGTTCAGAGACATCGTTATTTGGGTCACCTTCAATGGAATTACATCTGAAATGGACGGTCCATTCACAGGTGTGCCTTTTGTGAATCTCGGGACTGTTTCTTTGACGGTCATGGCAGTGCTTTACCGAGGAGGACAGGAATCGCTAAAGCTGAACAGAGGTTCCTTCCCCGAGAAAGCGTGTTACACTCCAGATGACACGGGTGTTCAATGCGTGGCATACTGGTTGACTCCAGCTGAACATATGTGCGTTTCCCGTTGAGCCCGTATGTGTCGCACTTGAAACTCTGGATCAGTTGTCAGCTAGGTTTGAGAGAGCGAGTGAGTTTAGTTTAACGCCGCACTCAGCAATATTCCAGCTATATGGCGGCGGTCTGTAAATAATCGAGTCTGGACCAGACAATCCAGTGATCAACAGCATGAGCATCGATCTACGCAATTGGGAACCAAGTCAACCAAGTTAGTCGCCTCTTAAGACAAGCATGGGTAACTAAAGATCAATTCTAACCCGGATCTTCACGGGTAGTTACATTTGAGAAATAGACAGAGAGACAGACAGACAGTCATTTTATTTAGTAATAGGCCACTGGCCCAAAATACATTTATAGATATCATAAGAACTTACAAAGAGTTTTACATAAAAACATCAGAATCTCTTTTTTTCCCAACATTATATAAAAATAGGCACAAATTATTTATAACATTTATGTTTGTTGATGTCATTGTGTTTATAGGATGTTTCAAATATTTATCCAGAAACTTATTCCTTATATCTAGGTAGGCTTTGCAATAAAGTAAAACATGTATTTTATCTTCAATTAAATAAATAATAATTTTGTGGCAAAAAGGACAGAATCCTGAATCATAAGGGACATTGTTATATCTACCGGTCTCTATGTTTAAATTTACCGCATCTAAATTTTTTAAAGAATTTCTTAAATATGGGGCAATACCTAAACTGAGATAAGTTTCAACATTCAGGAGGGACTTGGAAAGTATATAATTAGAACACTTGGTTGTATTATGTAGGGATGAGGACCAATCTTGTGAAAGATTATCAGACAATCTTTGCTTAAAAACAGAAATGAAACCATCAATATCTCCAATATCCTGTGAAATCCACACAAAGCCAAACCCAAATCTAAATAAAATATTCTTCATATGAGATGCCCATGTCGTCCGTCCAGATTCATCCAAAGACTTTAACATTAAACAAAATTGATGAGGTAATCTACAACTTGGAAGAGTTAAAAGTCTACACCAATATTTATATGCCCTTGACATATAAGTAAGTTGAAGAGGGAATCTGCCACATTCACCAAGAACCATATTGTTGCATGTATTTTTACCAACTTTTAAGAAATATTTACATGTTTTTATTTGAGAAATATTTCAAATGAATAGTGAGTTAAAAGAAAACAGTGACACGTGAATCTGGATCCATCGACTTGTGTTCACCAAACACCAGATCGGACCATCTTAATAAAATTTCAGTTCCTTGACTGATATATGTGAACCATTCCGCTAAGTATACGTGTTTCCACTACGTCGAGATTGCAACAAACCACTGCCAGTTGTCAGACTTCCATACTTTGTGGCAGTCACGATGGCAGAGTGGGTTAGATTGCTGACTTTGTAAGCTGGCGATTTGGAGACTAGCTCTGAGAGTGTGCGTTCTCACCTCGGATGAGATTCACGCCAAATGTACTAGATTCTGAATTTTACTGACAGGGATAACATAAATTTCATTTTCCCACGTTCTATATAATGTATTCAAATACTGGCACCCTGTAATCTCAGATATGCCATCTTCCCTTCCCTGGATCGTGAAAGTTATGTGAGAGAGGTGAAATCTGTCTTCTAGTCTTTTCCCCTTCACCAGTTGTTGGTGATCAGTAGCCCATTTTCACATTGTATCGTCCAAAATTGTTTTTTCACATTTTAAGATACATGCTAGATGGTTTAACTCTTTCAATGATAGTCTAGTTGTTTTACTGTCGTTTACCGACAGATTATTATTCTGAAACCTATCAATGTATCTCTTGTTTTAGTCACGATATGGCTGAGATACTGCCCCAAATCGTAACTCACTCGCTCACTTTCTTGTCTACTACCAGGTGTTTCTTTAATGAAAGTGTAATCACTTGAGTGTTTTTTTTCCTGTCCATTCTTGAGATTGAGGCCGTCAGGTAATTCCTGGACAAGCTGAATCCAACATACTGCCTAGTATGATACGTCTAATGGAGTACCAGTCATTTGCCACTTGGAACATTTCCATACTCAAGAAGGGAACTACGCAGTACACTCATTTATTTTGCTTTGCCTCTTTGTTTTGTTTGTTGTTTGGGGCGGTGGGGTAGCCTAATGGTTAAAGCGTTGGCTCGTCACGCCGAAGACCCGGGTTCGAATCCCCACATGGGTACAATGTGTGAAGCCCATTTCTGGTGTCCCCCGCCGTGATGTTGCTGGAATATTGCTAAAAGCGGCGTAAAACCAAACTCAGTCAGTCAGTTGTTTGTTGTTTAACAGCTATATTACAGCATTATTATTATCGGTATTGGGATCGTATTGTGATACGATGACATGCATTAACCAGCGAGCCTGACCACCAAGTTCTGCTAGTCGTCCCCCAGGATATGAATGGGTTGCTGAAGATCAGTTCTCACCCGGATCTCCACTTGTCTGCCTTTGTAAGCAATTATGTCTCCCCACAAAGGGTCGGGAGACATATTGTTGTTGGTTGAGTTTCCTTTGGCGTCGGCGTTCCCATTGTTTCCGGAACGTATCTCTAAACTACTTGAACAATCTTCACCAAATTTGGTATACTGCCTCTCCATATTATGTAGATGTGCCTTTTGGGAGTTTGAGACTTTTTCCAATTTTATTTTTTTCTATTTCCATGGCAACAATTTGGACTTGGTCTTTTTGAAGGGTAGGGTTTGTGTTAAATTAAATGAAGACTTTACAAACATAATAACTTACAATCAATATTATGTATTTTCATTCTTAGAGATTTGGAAAATGAAGTAATCAAATGAATTGTTTGAGGTCTCAATGGTGAATTGGGGATAGAGGGAGACATCTATTTTTACGAGTACAAACACTTTCTAGTGATAAGAAGAATGTTGTGGGTGTGGTACATCCTTTTATGCTGGTGGAAGGAAATCACACTACCAGTTCATGCATAGTTTGTGGGGGCCTTAATGATACTTATTGCGTAAAACAGGGAACACATTCACACTTGCATTCACACACGTACTCGTCTCAGTTGTGTCAGCCTTGCGTTTCCCCAGACTGTTATTCAGCTAATGGACAATGTCATGACAACTGCGCACGGTTCTCAGTCGTGGTATGGTCTGAAGTTTTGAGTGTGTCTTTCAATGACAGCCGGTGTTCGTTTCATGCAGTACTTAGAGTGAATGAGTTTAGTTTCCTGCCGCGTTACCCATGTGGGGAATCGAACACAGATCTTCGGCGTGAGGAGCGAACGCTTCAATCACTAAGCTACCCAACCGCCCCCGTAGTACATAGACGCTTTATACACATCATCGCTTTTTAACTGGTTACTGCAAGTGGTTTAGTTATTTAGATTACAGTGAAATAAAGGACACCAATGAGTACAATCGCTAGTTCTAGCACTGTTCACTGTGGTTGTATATATACTCAGAAACAGTTAATCCCTGGCAGTGTGGTGGCTAAGTCAGGTCAGCTGTGACATCCTGATGGTGAGCGAATTTAATATGTATTCATACTCATACTATTTGTCAAGCAACGGATAAAACCATCTGTATTCTAAATTCACTTCAATATTCGCTAGGGGAATTGCGGGGTCGCGATCAAAATATTTAATTACAATCTGCAACACCAAGTGTGAATAGGCATTACCCATGTTGATAAACCTCGCTGACGAAATTAAACAAATATATAATGCACTGAACACAAAACCATAAATGATTACAGAAAAATAGATTATATGCCTTGAAATGCTATAGGAAAATAGCGTACATGTTCACACCATCTTGATCATCGTTTACTGTATCTGGAACTGTTGAAGGCAAGATGTTCTAATTCATTTATCATTTTAGAACATGAAAAGATTATTTGGGTAGTAAAATGATAATAATGTATTTCTTGAAGCTGGAAAGATTTCACAGTTAAAAAATTAATGATACTCCATCAGGATATAACGTTGAAACAAAATGTATGTATATAGCCAAACGTTCTTTCTCAATAGTAACACCTCAACTGTCTTCAACAAGATATAGTTCTATTTTATTCAGAAAATGTTTACATAAGAGACGGTCAAATTTAAAGACATTTACGAGGGAGATCATATTGTAGTAGTTTGCCTCACCGACATATTCTCCAAACACAATAAATTCTAGTTTCAAGGCTGTAAAATCATTGGACGTAGCACAGTATAAATTAGGTTGTTATCAGTGATAATAATATATTGTATAATTGTATAAATAATATACAATACATAAAAAACACAGAGCAGTTTTCAATACATATTCTTTTATGAAAATAATATTTTTCTTGATTGTCACAATATGCTGTAGAGTACACAATATACTCACACATAACAACAACATTTTAAGTCTTAGGATTTTTGAATGGATCAAGTGATAGTACAGAAATCCAGTCTAAACATGGCGAATATACAGTCAATGTTGACGTTCAACAGAAATTTAATTTGGAATTACCTGTGTTGCTTATCATTAATTAATTAATGTTACCCTTCAGTCAGTATCTGAATATGTAGAACCCTGTAGTCATCATCCAGTAATATAACAAAATCCGTTTCTCTCTGTGTGAGAAAAGTTGGTTTACTTTTGTATGCTCCTAGTGAGGGTTCCCAGCACATGTACGGCACGTTGTCAGTTTACAGTCCCTAGCTGTAGTGTAACTGGGTTGTCAGTTTACAGTCTCTAGCTGTAGTGTAACTGGGTTGTCAGTTTACAGTCTCTAGCTGCAGTGTAACTGGGTTGTCAGTTTACAGTCTCTAGTTATAGTGTAACTGGGTTGTCAGTTTACCGTCTCCAGTTGTAGAGTAACTGGGTTGTCAGTTTACAGTCTCTAGCTGTAGTGTAACTGGGTTGTCAGTTTACAGTCTCTAGTTGTAGTGTAACTGGATTGTCAGTTTACCGTCTCTACCTGTAGTGTAACTGGGTTGTCAGCTTACTGTCTCTGGCTATAGTGTAACTGGGTTGTCAGTTTACCGTCTCTAGTTGTAGTGTAACTGGGTTGTCAGTTTACCGTATCTAGCTGTAGTGTAACTGGATTGTCAGTTAACCGTCTCCAGTTGTAGAGTAACTGGGTTGTCAGTTTACAGTCTCTAGCTGTAGTGTAACTGGGTTGTCAGTTTACAGTCTCTAGTTGTAGTGTAACTGGGTTGTCAGTTTACCGTCTCTAGCTCTAGCTCTGGTGTAACTGGGTTGTCATTTTACCGTCTCTACCTGTAGTGTAACTGGGTTGTCATTTTACAGTCTCTGGCTGTAGTGTAACTGGGTTGTAAGTTTACATTCTCTAGCTGTAGTGTAACTGGGTTGTCAGTTTACAGTCTCTAGCTGTAGTGTAACTGGGTTGTCAGTTTACAGTCTCTAGCTGTAGTGTAACTGGGTTGGAATATGTAGTTCCGGACTGTGATCCAGGAGATATACCATGACATAACAAGTAGATGTGGCACCTGTGGCTGTACAGCGTGGTGGTTATAAAACGCCCATTAGTTTAGACCCAGCTAGGTAACCACAGTGGGTACAAGCCCGGGAAGTGGACAAATGAATGCGGGCATCGTAGACTATTGTTGCGCTTGACTGGTTTCACGCCCCATTGACTTAATCTCCAAGGCAAACAGTGAATACAACAAGGATTAGCACTGGTATAAACATTTAATGGAATCTGAATATGCGAATTGTTTCCAACAAATATAAAGCATACAACGACCATGTACATCAACATCTGTAAAATGTATAAATCAGTCTTTCATTGAAAACTAGCATTGATATAGCTAAACAAGCATTTAGGTCTGTAATCCCAGGTGAAGGAGTTCCGAGACGTGATCTGTGTAGTCCATCTCACACAGTCTCTGGGTGATCAAGTCATCCTTCAGAGATCTGATTCTCAGGTCAGTTTGCCGATACTTCCTCTTTCTAACAGGTCCTCCTCTACCATGTTCTTGGATCCGCTGGATCTTAACCTCAGCCACTGACTGTTCTTTCTGAATGAGACGTACCAGTTCATATATGTTCGGATGTGTTTTTTTCGGACAGCAGCAACAGCATTGTGTCACGCATGCTCCAAGTCCATCTGGAAAGTTGTTGGTACCAGCTGATGCCCTAGGTTCGCCTAGGTCTGCTTCAGATAGGTAAACATCCGTGTGTATGAATCCTTGGTTCTCTCTGACATGTCCATACACGAGTGGCAACATATGTCCTTGGAATTCAGCATGGATGGAATATATCTGGTCGAAGAGCCTAGGGCATGTTGAGAAAGTCCCGTCAGCAAATAGGACGTCAGCATCACTTAGCAGTTCTAGATTCTTGTCAGTGGTGAATATGAAGATAGGAGACTGTCCATCCAGACGATGTAAGAATCTTTCCCCTGCCTCTGTCCTGGTCCACTTGTCCTGTAGGTCGATGTTTTGTAAGGTCTGGGGCAGTCTTGGTACTGTCTTGTGTCTCTGGCGGTACATACTCGTCCTCGTGGCATCGTACATGGGAATCAGTCTCAGAAGGGTGTTAGGTGCTACATCTGGTGTTCTCCGCAACTTGGTAATTTCATCTTGGTAGATCTGAGGAATAGGGGTTGTAGCGTCAGATCTGGCCCGATCGTGGAGCTTATCGTGACTTATATTCACACACGACACTATATGCTTTAACTCAATAACCGAGTTACTAAGACAACCCTAAGTCAGGGGATTGAGCAAAGGATTATCATTGACTTTGTTTTGTTCTTAAAATGTAAAAACATAATAACAGTAATGATATACTCACTGGATTGTAATAAGCTTAAAGTCATTTACTTGATATATAAACACTAGCCGACAAAACAAAAGTGAACCAAAGGGGTACAGCACAAGTAGAACCTATAAGTTCACAGGCAATTACTCTCAAAACATCACTACTTAATAATCTAAACACTACCCGGGAAGTCGACAAAATCTGTACAGCACCTGTCTACAAAGCGGGACTCAGTTTGTCGACTTCCCGGGATAACTGAAATTTCATTTGTCGACTTCCCAACGAAATTCTCGAAATTAACAAACCAATTAAATTAGAGTGATATATATAGAAGACAATATATATTTAGAGAGAGAAGTTTATTCAGTAGTATTTGGGCCATAAGGCCTATGATACAGATTGACATATACAATTTAGATTACACGTGATCATAAACATTTGAGTTTCATATTGATCTTATTTTGAATATCTCATTGAGATAGATAGCTGTTAGCTGCTGTACATTACCATTTTGTGACATAAAATTGCCTGAATGGTAAGTGGGCCTCTGTAGACTGATTGTAGCTTCTGTAGATATAGAGTTCTGGCTTGATTATACTTATCTGGAAACAAAAATACATGGTTCTCATCTTCATTAAGGTTATGATTACAAAGTTCACAGATGGGGTTGATTGCCGTTGTATCTTTATTGGTTCTTAGCTTGTTTATCTTAAAGTTTGTGTTAGCGAAGCTCTAAATTTGAAGTAGACTCTTATTAGTTGTTTGTTCCTCATGTTCGTGATATATGATTCTCTTTCAGTGAAAACTTGAATGAAGCGTAGTGGGTAAGGAAACTTGAACTGTTTATCTCATAATGCCAGTTTTGGTGTGATATATCTTTGAGGCGCTGTTTTAAACATGATAAGAAATTATTTACATCTCCGACATCCTGTGCGATCCATACATGTGAGAATCCTATCTTGGACAATGTTTCTCTAATATTAGAGGTCCAGTTTCTTTTTCCTACATCATCGAGTGATTTAAGCATTCAGTAACACTGGTGTGCGTGGCGATCAGTTGTCATTCGTAGAACTTTTACCCAGTACTTGATGGCCTTTACTTGTGTTGATATATAAATCAAATGTCTTCCAGTGTCGCCAAGAATTGCCTTGTTTGAAGCAAATTTTCCAACTTTGAGAAAGTGTTTAAAGTAGTTTAATTGAACTTTTCAATTGAAGCTGAATACTTACATCCCCCACACTTCTGCTCCATAGAGGGTATTGGGAGTATTCGTGGGAGATTCTCTGGTGGGATCAGTGTCTGTGTGAGAAGGGATATAAGCGAATACGTACAGAGAGTGTATCATGAGTGGCAAAATATGATATTGTTTCGTGTGAAGGATAGTCTTCCCCGATGTTTATTGGATTTATTTATGTTCATCCTGAATATTCTCCTGAATATCATAATTCAGAAGATGACGGAATAACAAGACTTGAGACTAAACTGAATCAAATATTGTAAGATTATGGCCCTGAAGTTAATCTAGTTCTAACGGGCGATTATAACGCAAGAACCGGAAACGAGATAGACTATATCCTTGATGATAACAGTGATTACCTACCACTTGGAGATGACTATAAGGAAGATAGCTACTATCAACCACGTCATACATGTGATACTAATGTGAACAACTATGGATGGTGCCTATTGGAACTCTGCAAGATATTCAGCCTACGTATCGTCAACGGTCGTACGCCAGGAGATACACCGAGTAACTTTACCTTTGTAGCAAGGTCTGGAACCAGTGTTGTAGACTATGTGCTTGTCTCGAGAAGCTCTTACACAGTGTATATGATATGTCAGTCATGCCACGAGCTGAATCCGATCATATGTCCTTGTCGTGTAGTCTCAAAGGACGTCATTGAGCATGTTACACATGTTAAAGAGGCTTGTGAGATTACGCTACAGAGAGTGCCTAAGTTCAAATGTATCACCCAGGAGATATATCACAGCTTTACAACATCTACAGTTCAGCAAAGGTGAAGGATATGCTTAGTGAATTTGTGAATCTTCTTGAATATGATGTTAACAAAGCGGTACGTAAGCTAACGGATATTGTGTCAACGTTTGGGAAACCCATTTATCCTGGCCTGCAGTCAACTCAGAAACGGATGCAGCCTGCGTGGTTTGATGTGGATTGCCAGAATTTGAAATCGGAAAAATACAGACTGCTACATAAGCTGAGACGATGTAAGTGCGCCTTTAATACTGACCAATACTTAGCAGCAAAACGAAATTTCAAACAGTGTTGTAAACTCAAAAGACACTTCATGACAGAAAAGTAGCAGACGAAGTAGAAAACGCTGCCAAGAACGGTAGCTGTAAACAGTTTGGAGGACTCTTGAAACGTCAGTTCGACTCTTTTCAAGTAATACAATAAAACACAAGCGAATGGCAGATTTATTTCAGGAACTTACTGAACCCCGATGTTACGACAGGAGACAAATCCCCAAGTGTTATAAACCACTTCATAAGACCAACACTCATGCGAAGACTGTGATGGTTTAGCTGATAGCGATGCCTTTCTAGAGGGTGAAATCAAGGAAGAAGAAATCAAACAGTCAATCCACGGCCTTGTCAACGGTAAATCACCAGGTCAAGATGGTATACCCCAGAACTGTTCAAAAATGACTAGTGATTTTTCCTCAAATATCTGAAAAAGCTTTTCAATAAAGTACTTTGATAGTGGAACTTTCCCAGAAGAATGGAACAATGGAATGGTCATCCCCATCTTCAAATCAGGAGACCCAAAGGATCCAAACAACTATAGGGGTATCTCACTTCTCAGCGTTATGGGTAAAATATTTACTGATATCATCGAAAAAGGTTAAGACGATGGGTTGAAACAAACGAGACTCATTTCAGAGACAATATATTTATTTAGTCAATATAACAACATGTATGTATCATATGTCACACAATATAACATATTTCTATATGTAGTAGCGGACGAGGTTCCAGTAGAAAGAATAATGCGGAACAGCTACTGGGTTGTGAGCCGACAGCAATCTCTTTATTGTGTAAACACTAATCAGTTTCCAGCTCTGTAAATATTATATAAAAATAATATTAAAATATCTGATAAATTAATTACACCAGCCATATCACATAACATCTATGAATTATACATGACCAATGTACAAAGGGAACATTAGATACAGTTAAACTGAAAGATTAACTCGTACAGATTACAATAATGCATACTTAGGTTGCCGACACATTACTGTCTCCACAAATCATCAAGATATACAGTCAATATATACAATATGTACACCTGACTTACCACTGTGTGGCAATGAGCTGGCGGCGATTAAGTTGACAGTGTCAATCGGGATATTCTACAAATGTTACACAATGATGAGCAACCAGGAAAAATGGCAATACAAAATACAGGACATAAGTTCATGGATTAAAAGAGAAATTATATTACCTTCAAAGCTGGTAGAATATCTAAACATTTAAATATGCTTATATACTAATTATGAACTACTAGTCAATAACACACACTCAATGGCAAGTTAATGTGTTGGTTCAACAGAGAAATATATCTTATCAATGCATTAACTTAATGCATTTAATTCATATACAACTATACAGACATATATAAATAAATACATGAATATGAAAGCAAAAACACAAACTGACCTTATAGATACATAAATAGAAGTGGGGTCCACAGTCACTCATTCCACAAAAACCAAACTATTCGCTCAGCATAACGTGTAGGACCTCTGACTTGTAAGAGTAGTATCTGATAACTGCTTGATGAAATAAAGAAGTTGAAATGTAGGCAAAGGAGACTTACATAATAAGGATATGGGACAAGGCAGACAATGCAATGCGCTTATCATTAGAGTGACAGTGGCTATGGTGAAGTTAAGAGTTATATAATTGCTGGGAGTAAATCTATTGTTACTTTCTGTATACTGTGTGTACGTGTTAAGCTTGTACAGGCACTTAATGGCCTAAAACATATTTCTAAAATATCTCGGCCACATATATATATTTCAGAAATCTCACACAATATATATATAAATATATATATATATTATGTATAATATATGTGTGTGTGTGTGTGTGTGTGTGTGTGTGTGTGTGTGTGTGTGTGTGTGTGTGTGTGTGTGTGTTATAGAAATAAGTGATTTCAGCATGTGTATAAGCAATAACTATATAAGGATGAGTCCAGATATTTCTTCTTGCCAAAACTCCTTTATATCTGCACTAAAGTAATCTGTAATGTTCAGCCAAGATGAATCAACTCTGACACATGGTCTGTGTAGTTCAAGTCAGTAAGTCTGTTGGCAAGGACCGAATCCTAGCGTCGATGATTCGGTAGCGACGTCTACGGACGGGATCTCTGCTGTCCTCGGATCTGCTGAATTTTAACTTCAGTACCTGGCTGTTCTGTTTGCAGCATTCGCACAACCTCAAACACATTCGGATGTGTCTTTACGGCATACTTGTTGATTTTGTTGTGCCAACCTTCCAACTTATTGTTAGTTCTGTGTCCATCATTTTCAAAATAATTCCATTTTGGCAGAGTCCATGGACCTTCTACCCAGGTGGTAGTAACGGAATCCAAATGTATCCAAATAAATGTTTTTAACAGCATTTCAATAATCCTTCTACTCCCAATATCACAAAATAATTTGTAAGCTCTCTGTTTCTTTCCGGTATTTTTGTTTGCATGTTAAACTCCAAAATGGTAATCCTTCCAATCGCATAAGGTATTTTAAAAATAATAGTTTGTTTGCAACCTTAATTCTCTTACAAATTGTTAAAAAGAATAATTAACGTAATTCATTTACTCATGAAACGAACATGGTCACTTGCAAATCACTAAGCAAACATTCTCTTTCACTAATTAACACCGTCACGGTATGTTGAGCACGCGATGTCGACACTCCGGGTTTTTGTTCTGTCGACGATTAGCAACATCCTATTTTTCATTTGTCGACAGATCGGGCTGACCTCGTGCACAATAGACACACGGATATGAGCCATATTGTCCCCTATGATTTATAGGCTGTACCGCGGGTGTGATCAGCCTTGAGGTTGTGTGGTGGCGGGTTGGGACACAGGTCACATGCTGACAGAAGGGGTCACCGAAAATATACATTCGGACTTTGTGCATCAAAATACTTTAAAAAGCTTCTGCTGATCATTGTCTATTTTTAAGTACACTCCTTGGTGATTTAATTGTGATCTGTGTGAAAGTGTCTTATGTGGTGGGTCATTTAATGTACGATTGATATACAACACATGCTGTGGTGTCATTGGGTAGGCGAGGTCGTATTTCAACTTGGATATTTTTGTCCTCAGACTGCAGATTCGCCCGCGCCTGCCCTTAAACTTGAAAGAAAGAGTCTCAAACCGAGAGGCATGACCCGTTAGCCTCGAAGCGATGAAACCAGACCCATCGTCGGGAGTTATAGAGTCATTTTCCTGGTACTTCACTGACTTTGTGCTGGTATCGGATGAACGCGGGTTTAACAAGCCAACATTGTTACTACTGCGTCTGATTGTTAGTGTCAGTCCCTGCTCTGAGAACAAGACCTGTTTAGTTCCATACACAATGCAAATACGGAAATGACACTTACCATGTGACTTCTTTGAGAGGCATTGAGAAGTTGGAGCAGTAAGGAAGGATAACAACGAAGGATGAACACTTTCTTTTTCACATCACTTACTTTGATAATGGTGTTCGAACCTACACTGAAACTTCACTCTCACTGTAATAAAGATGTTATATCCTTCCTTACACATCGGGGCGGGGGTAGCCTAGTGGTTAAAGCGTTCGCTCTTCACGCCGAAGACCCGGGATCCCGGCCGTGATGTTGCTGGAATATTGCTAAAAGCGGCGTAAAACTAAACTCCCTCACTCCTTATACACGATGTACACGCTTGAGTTGTATACATATAGGGGTAGGGACATCGGGGTACCGACCTATTATGAAAATAACATTGCGTTTCATTCAAACCAAACGTCCAAGCTAGGGTGATTCTCTAGTGACTGGGCTTTCATTCACATAGTGTTTGCATAAGTAATGTTACCATTATATGCATACATCCTTAAAGGAGGACGCACAGCTACACACACAGACACACATAGACACACACAGACACACAACTAAACATACATACACACATCTACACACAGAGAAAAATTTACACACACAGACACACAACTACACACATTGACACAACAACACACATAAACACACATCTATACACATACACACACAACCATACACAGACACAGCCACATACACATTTCTACACACAAAGACACACAACTACACACATACACACTACACACATAGACACAAAAGTACACACATACACACACAACTACAAACACAAACACATAGACACATAACCCCCCACACAGACACACAACTACACGCATAGACACACAAGTACACATATACACACAACTACGCACACACAACTACAAACATACAGACATACATACAACTACACACACTGACACACAACTACAAACATAGACACACATCTACACAGACACAAGACCACACACACATCTACACAGGCACAAGATCACACACACATCTACACAGACACAAGACCACACACACATATACACAGACACAAAACACACACATCTACACCGACACAAGACCACACACACATCTACACAAAATTACACACAAACACACAACTATGCACAGACACACAATTGTACACACAGACACACAACTACACACACAGACACACACATGTACACACACAGACACACAACTACACACACAGACACACAACTAAGCACATATACACACAACTAAACGCACAGACACACAGCTAAACACAGAGGCACACAACTAAATACACAGGCACACAAATAAGCACACAGACATACAAGTAGACACACAGACACACAACTACACACAGACACACAACTACACACATAAACACACAACTACACACAACTAAACGCACAGACACAACTATACACGGACACACAACTAAACACACAGACACACAAGTACACACACAGACATAACTACACACACAGACACACAACTAAACACACAGACACACAAGTAAACACACAGACACACAAGTAAACACACATACACACAACTACACACAGACACAAAACTACACACAGACACAAAACTACACACAGACAGAAATAGACATACAACTAGACAGACAAACACACATCTAAACACATACACACACGGCTACACACATAAACACATAAGTACACACATACACACATGTAAACACATAGACACTCAACTACACTCAACTACACACAGACACATAATCTCACACACAGACACCCAACAACACAAACAGACACACAACCACACAGGAAGTCATTGAAATACAAAACATACAACCATGTATTCATACAACGTTCAAAACAACTCGAACAAAACTCTCCTCACTCTGTTGAAGTGACACCGTATGTTTATTAAAGGCCATTATGCAAGATCATACATAATTGACAAGTGTCAACGAAAAATATTCCTTCTGTTGAGTGTTATATTTTACATACAAAACCGAGATTCGCAGTCATGTTCCTGGCATCCCTGGCTAGGCGTCCGGGCGTCCGTGTCTTATGTAGAGACCCTTTAGTAAAAGGCATCTTCACGAGGCAGGAGTGTCTACCCATCCTCATGGAAGTCTGGTTTCCATCTTGGTCCTTTCAAACTGACATGGGTCGCCTTAATCGCAGCCACCAACTTGTACGCCATGTGTTTTGGATTTTGTGAAGGAAAGGCCATTTTCACAATCGCTGTTCGTATTTCGAATGGCGTTCCAAACATGATGACTCGCCCAGCGGACGGTCTTGACAATCAAATGCCAAAACGAATTGGTATTTCATTTTATAATGTGATATATATTCACTGTAAAGATACTTATTACTGTCCCATTTAAATTTTACAGTAATACGGACAGACGGACAATTCAGTTTCATGTTACACTGCGCATCGCGATATCATGAAATGGTCGTCTACAACAGCACTATATGTCATTCACAGTGACAAACGTTCAGACGTTCGAGCTGAAACACGAAAAGTTTACACACAGTATATAGAACGACCTGATTAACTATTTGGAGAGAATATTTGTCTTTGCAAAACGGTTCGAAAAATTCCAAAGTTGTACATTTTGAAGCTGTGTCTATGTTTTGAGACACTGAACGCTGATTTTGTAAAACTGATTAGACATTCGATATGAACGATAGTGCCGAAGCGTATCTGTTCAAACACTGGAAAGTCGGTTTGAAAAGGCATAGGTAAAAAGTTAGATTTCGACATGTGTCGGGAAGATGGTAGGTGTTAGGGCATAACGTGCTTCACGTTATGAAGTTTCGAGTTGTTCCCCCTCAACCCAGACCGTGGCCCCCACCAGAAGCGTCCACGCCTATGTTCCCGCGGCATAATAAAGACGACATTCTTCTCCATCTACGGTGAAATGTGTACATGACCGGTCGTAACAAATCACTGCACACTTGTTGGGTACTTCCGTTCCTGTTGTAAAAGATGGCGTCAAGGGTAGGTCGGCGTCAGTGCCTAACTGTCGGTAATTGGGAGTAACTGCAAATATAACAACACAGAATGAAACCAAATTGGCAAAACATCATTTAAATTTCGCACCGCTGCCAAATGAACACTGAAAAGTCGTCGGGTTCTGCTAGTCACGTGAACGCTGCTACACGTGTCCTGAAACATCTGTACTTTAATAGCTTTCCATGACAATTGCCTAAGCAGATTAGTGTAAGCATGTCCTGATCGTTCCGGAATCAGTCCACTAGTAGCTGTATTTTAGGATCCAAGATAAACGAAGTCTTCTCCTTGCCTAGCTGATGACAGGCACTTCGTGGGAGGAGTCATTAAATGTTTTCCGCTGCCTTGGCTGATGTTCGTCTGTGATTGATGCTAGTGAACCCAATACTAACCCAAACTTACAAATCGTTGAACAATATTAGCTAGGTCTGCTTCGAAACGACGTAATTGTCATCAGACACGATGAATCTGGAGTGTTTGTGATCAGGAGTCAGAAGCAAGCGTGCTGCAACCTTCAACAATCACATCATGTATTTCATGAACAGTTTCCTTTGTAACGGCAATTGAGGAATTCCCGATCTGGAATCTTCTATGAGGTTCTCTTAAACTCTTCTGCCCCCACAAAAATACCCCAAAACCCAACAGCAACAAACAACAACAAAAAACAAAAAAAATAAAAATAAAAAATAAAAATAAAAAATAAAATAAAAATAAAAGATAAAAAAATAAAAATAAATTTTTTAAATATAAAAACAACAAAAACAACCAAACAACATTAAAAAAACAACAAAAAACAAAAACAAACTCGACACGTACATCCTCGTAGGTGACTATTGGGGATTCTTTTTCAGTTGGTTCTACTTCACTGTACGGATGCAAATTTTGACCATTCCCCTTAACAATGATTGAGTAAGTTTAATATTATACTGCTTCCAGCAATATTCCAGCAATATTCCAGCAATATCGAGGGGTGGCTGGGATTGGGTGTCCAGAACTGAACCACATTTCCCCCACTATTTCGACTCTCTGGGTGATGCAGATATCTGCAGTGTTGGGGAGTCTTCACATCCTCTGAAAAGTTCGTGGCTTCTTGGTGACTGAGCTGCGCTTGCTGTCCTGTTGCATGACGATGAGCCTAACCAGCCTGACTGTGTCAGGGTCACCCTAACAGTCTTTGCTGCATTTATATATTTTAATCTGTAAATAATACTAATATATAATTTTTGTAATAATTTATTTTTGTCATCTGGAAAAGCCCCTGACTGATGCTCACAGTACGTGGACAAAACAGTCCAAAGTAAACAGTTTCAGGCTTCTTGGAGTTACTGACCACTGCTGTCAAAGGTACCATCTATCCTTGTTTGGAAAGAAAGTTGAAAATAACTTGAAATCCGTGAATCCTTAATGATGCTACAAATATCAAACAACCACCTCAGGACATTATATGAAGGCGTACAGAGGCGTAGCTACCATTATAAAAATTCCCGTGATTAAACATGATTTTTGCTAAAAAAATTTGTTCTAATTCTTGCCAAAAATACCTACAAACACGTTATCGGAACAATTTAAAATATGGTAAGCCCTCTATGAATCATATTGACTACAATATTCTTTGACAACAAAGCATTACCAATACAGTCACCATGTACAGTAAACATGTTATACTTCATATAAATTGTGTCATTCAGCGATGTTTGTTTTTCCATCGACATATATGTGAATGTTTAGCTACAGGCATGATCATAGGTGAATCATAACTGAAATGCAGATATTTACATTCGCCCTTCAACGAAAACTTATGCGTTTCTCCATTCTGTAGTCATTCTGCGGACTTTCAGGTGGAAATCATCATGGTTTCAAAAAGGTCCATCATTCCACTAAGGAAACTTTTCATTCTCTCTTCAGGTCTCATAAATAAGGAAAGTTGGGCAAGCTCTCAATACTATCTAAACATACACGCAAGCTACGTACGTGGAGGGGCAGTGGGGTAGCCTAATGGTTAAAACGTTGGCTCGTCACGCCGGAGACCCGGGTTCGAATCCCCACATGGGTACAATGTGTGAAGCCCATTTCTGGTGTCCCCCGCCGTGATGTTGCTGGAATATTTCTAAAAGCGGCGTAAAACCAAACTCAGTCAGTCAGTACGTACGTGGAAGCATTTTTGAGCACGTCGACGAAGGCCTCCAGTTGTACTTGGTTCTGCACCTTGGCTACGACCGAGCCCTGTGCGGCACGCGCAGCCTTGGCCTCAGCTGTTGTACGTCATTACCGACAGGTTGAAGTAGAGTCCTAACTCTGGAATGGAATAGTTATAGTCCGTTTGGGTTCAAATGAAAACGATGAATGATTAAATATCTCGAAATTGGGATAAGTGTACAAAACATAAATAAGTCACATCTGTACCCAACAGGATCTGATATAAATAAACTGGAAGATCTTTTTCCCCACAGAAGTATTGGAACATAAAAGATATATATGTATACTGTGATCGATCGTCAGAAGAAAGAGGTGCTTTGAAAGCTAACTGACAGGTGTAACATATGCTATTTTATCGAGAGCACTTTCTCAGTAAAGTGGGTTCCTGTACTTTTGACGGCCGTCCCATCCCGGATTCGAACCCTGACTCTCAGAGTAAAAACCTAATCGCCAGCAAACAAAGTCAGTAATCTAACTAACTAATCCACAGCGGCTTCCACAAAAATCGAAGTCTAAAACTGGAAGTCCAGATCACGTACTTTGTGTTCCCTGCTAAGTACCAGTGATGAAAGGTTTGGAACCAAAACCAAACTCGCAAAACAGATGAAACAGCTAACCTGACCATACAGTTCCATCGAGCTCGTGTCGACATTTCAGCGAAAACCTGTCCAATCTTTCTGAGCCCTTAGTATTGCTGGGCTCCTTTGTCAGCAGGAACATGTGAGGTCACATGGAACGGGTCGTCTTAAACGTGGTCTTTAGTTGGCATGCTTAGAATTATTAAATATCTGTGAGAGTTGGTAATTAGTTTCAGTGTTTCTAAGTCTGTGAACATGTCAACAAAAAGAACCTGCCAATGGCGCCCAAGTAAACCAGGATATATAAAATTCAGAAAACAGGTGTTACGAAATCGGGCTCCAAGAGGAGAAATGCATGGGTGGGTGAGTGGGTGAGTGGGTGGGTGGGTGGGTGGGTGTGTGTGTGAGTGAGTGAGTTTAGTTTTACGTCGCTTTTAGCAATATTCCAGCAATATCACGGCCGGGGACACCAAAATGGGATTCACACATTGTGCCCATGTGGGGAATCGAACCCGGGCCTTCGGCGTGATGAGCGAACGCCTTAACCACTAGGCTAAATCCCAACGCCCCACCCCCCAACCCCTGCGCCCAAGAGCTGGATATGCATAAATCAGACTAAATCAAGTAAGGACGTTCCTATTTGAAACAAGTGGAACTGAAAAAAGTGGATAATCAAAACCTGAAAGGATCTGCATATTTTTCAAATTCAGACAAATAAACCCTGTACACCACTATCACACATGTTCTTTGATTACGCATTCCTTAACCCATGTGGCATTTGTTACATAACCTGCTGACCAGGTATATGGTTTCATCTGATCCAGGAAAACTTTCCAACACAGTAGCAAATGTAATGTGAAGATATATGAAATGCCAGACAACCTCAGACCACGTCAATGTTAAAGTTTGGGATCGGACAATTTGGTAACTGGACATCCATATGCAATTCGTTTGGCGATCCCTTTCATTAATTATTTCTGTTCGGATCCCCTCTTGGCTTCTCTTACTTATCCAAGCTAACTAATTAAAAGATAAGATACGCTGCCTCGTCTGTTTCAACGAGCATTGTGTTTTCAAACTACGCTATGGCAGAAGTGCAGGACATGTTCAAATGTTCTAGGTGGACAAAGTCACTGAAGCGGAATAATCCTCAAGACAATAGATGTCCCTGAAATTTTGTTCCCTGTGAAATAAGATCCCCCCTTGAATGTAGTAGTAAAAAAGTAAGTCTTTCTACATTTTTTTTTATTTCAACAATACATACAATATCAAAATTAACAATACATTCAATATCTATGACAATCCTCAATAGCCTGTTAAATGGGATACTGCATCCCAATATGCATATACATCCATATGGCCAGCCAAGAATTGCTGTTTGATGTTACATAATCTGTTTGTTAAATTGACATATTTAACTTTCTTGCGAGGAGGTTTGGCACCTCCTCTTAATTACATACATGATGCCTCTACGTAAGATTGTTCTTTTTCAAGAATTCAATAATCTTGAAGATATTGGGATGGTTTTCTAAACAGGAAAGCTTCCTGTGCCAGCCCTCAACATGATTAGTAGTGCAGGGGCCTTCGGTGGCGAAGTGGTTCCACATGGTCCTGCCATGGTCACCCTCCACCCAGTACGATGTCATATAGTCTGTAAACTGTTCCACCCCAGGAGGTGCATCTTCCAGGGCCTGCCACCACACATCACTCACACAGTCCACTGGTACCAGGGGGCAAAGCAATCGCTCGTCTTACAAGACGACCTATGTCCGGGTTGTCCTTATATTCAGTTACCATTCCAAGCTTCTGAACTTTTCTCCAAACACTCTGGCTAAAGTGAAAGTAGCAACCCTTTAATATGGCATTTTGAAAAGTCATCTTGATGGCGTTTTGAGCAAGCTGACTCAAAATCAGTGAACACACTCACTGGATCAATACAATGTTCTTAGAGGCCGCTACATTCTTCACATTTTCAAAAGAAACGTTCATATGTCGACTGCTTTTTATCTGGGAGCAGACCATACACCAAAGGGCACATCTTATTTTGCACAAATGCATGAATGGTGTAAAGCTGGGTGAACACACCAGGGCACTTGTCCAAATGTTCCGTCACAGTAGTACACATCTGCTTCGGAGAGAAGTCGCAGGTTCTCGTCAGTCGCGAAGGTCAGGATCTTGTCATGGTCGCCGTGAGAAAACAGCAGGAAGTTGTCATTGGCATGCGTCTTAGTATATGCATCGGGAAGATCTATTGCTGATCTAGTTGCTGGCAGATGGGGGGGATGTCTTTGGCTCGGGAGCGGTATAGAGCAGGACGTACACTGTCAAAGATGGGCACTTCTGCAATGATGTCAGGATTCATCACTCTCAGACCTAGAACAGAGAAACACAATGTTAAATTCAAAGAAAACTGTTGTAGTATTTTAGTATTTAATAGTAATTAAAAAGGTGCCAAGTATTTATGTTAATATTTACCTGATAACTCCTCCTGATAAAGAGATGGAATTGGTTTGGAATCTTTCGGACAAGGTCCTTAAGATTGGCCAAGAAAGAATCTACAGCGATTCTATTCTCCACAGATGCATGGTTATGCTGGTCCTGTAGGACGTGAGAATATTATCTTTGGTGTTAACCGTGGCATGGCAGTTCTTCTGGGCGCAGTTCCAATGGACAGATGTTCCTCGTCTTCTTTTAACTACAAACTTGTAATTTTGGAACACCAAGTACTGACCACCTCTACCATTAGGAATAAACTGGACATTAACCTGTTGGTTGTCGCCGTCAGTATCAAAATGTTGTCCGAAGCAATTCCCTAGTTCGGCTTCCATCATGAGTTGTTTGTTTTTTGTCAAGACGAACTCTTGACTTGCCTCTGCATGTATTTATGATGGTAAAATGAGGCTTTTCACCTTTTCCAGAATACTTGGTCTCACTGCTTGATAGTGGTTCATCGACACATGGATAGGATTATAGCCGGACTCTTACAGTGGACTCGACTTGCAGCAGAGATGTCATGATAAATAGATAAAAAGCAAAGACTGATACACGTTACCCGCCCTGGAGGTTTTACAAAATTATCGTACCATGTTTGCATTTATCGTCTTTAAAAGGCAGGAGCAAAAGCTGAAATGATCGATTGATATGCACGAGGATCATCCGTGATTCATGAACGGGGTTGTGTGAGAACTGGCAGATGTGCCAAAAGCACTCTCGATATATAACGACGCTGAATATATATATCAAAATACTTTAATAACTAAAAGTTATAAGCATAAAACAGCACATATTGTTCAAATCGTAAATACACTTTCAATAATTATTCATGAAGTTAAAAGAATGTGCCAAATATATGTGACTCAAACAATGGTAATCATTTTATAGCAATGTCATTTGAAACCTATACATGCACCTAATGGTTCGTTCTTTAAGGTACAGGTTTGGATATTATTATTAACAACGTACCGAATAAAAATACATGAATTCCATAAGAACATAGCACTATCAATGGTTAACTGCTGGAAGGCGGCTTGTGTACTCTTTATGTGTAAATGTTGATGAGTTAAAACCATGAAGGATAATGGTTAAAGTTTCGATGGTATTTAGATGGTATCAATACTAAATTTCATGTAAATTGTTAAAAGGCGTGTCTTGTAAATACAATACATGTATGATCTTCATCATGGAATGTGAATGAAAGGGTCATCTAATCCCATCAATAAACTGTACTTGTCCTCTGTGACATCAAGTAGCGGTCTCAAGTTCTTGTCCAAATCGTACCTGATCCTGGAGTGAAGGTAAATGACGCAATGGAGTAGCTACACCGCCGATGGAGGCAAGGGAGTCAGTGTTCACTCCGCCGGTGGGGGAGGGGAGTACACCCCGCCGATGTAGGAAGGGCTGTCTAGCTTGATGTCGCTCATGCTGCACACCATGATGGGCTCGTTCCTGAGGCAGGCGTACTTGTCTGTTTGATCCTCGGGGTTAGCTGGTCCCCAGCTGTCCGTGGGGCTGAATGCTTTCAGCTGAAAGGAACGGGAAAACCATGATTATATAATTTATGAAATATCTAAGAATATGATTTAATAGATATATGTCCTGTACTTACACCAGGATTGTATGTGTACAGTCTCTAATGTTAGGGGCGGGTGGTTAAGGAGGCACACCTTAAATTTGAGAAAGTGAGTATAGTTTTATGCATCCTCGATAATCTCCAGGGTATACGTTACGATAACTCTCCACTATACCCTGGATGCATCTACAGCTCGGCCCGATGATTTGATTACTTCCCTTTGCTGGCTCCGCATTCTCACAGTAGCCAATCAGATAAGCCGCCGTTACAACCGAGCTTGCCAGTGTCAACAAAATAGCGGTCGCAGCCGCCAAAGTTTGTTCGCAGTGCGACTCAGATTTTTGGGGAAATCATACAGACAAATTGACAGGTCTGAAACCTCCAAAAATATATGCAAGAACTCCTTCTTTTAGAGTATCAGCAACAAAATATTATTTGTTGACAAGTTTAATCGGTGAGGTAATTTATAAAGCGAAAGTGAGTTGTGATTGGTACGTTCAACTTCCCAGCGTAGACACCTGATTGGATAAAAAGCCAACCAAGGGAGGTAATAAAATCATTGGGCCGAGCCGTAGATGCATCCAGGGTATAGTGGAGAGTTATCGTAACGTATACCCTGGAGATTATCGAGGATGAGTTTTATGCCGCACTCAGCAATAAGCCAGCTATATAGCGGCGGGCTGTAAATAATCGAGTGTGGACCAGACAATCCAGTGATCAACAGCATGAGCATCGATCTGTGCAATTGGGAACCGATGGCATGTGTCAACCAAGCCAGCGAGCATGGGTTACTGAAGATCAATTCTAACCCAGATCTTCACGGGTCCCTTAAATTTGAGACGTATGAGGTCATCACTGCTGTAGACGGGTTTTAGACGGGTTAAATATACTGAAGAAACGGTTTAACCAGTCAGGGATGGAGGTGAAGGGGATTATGTTGAAAACTAATAAATTACAATTTTCATATAGATCGCATATTAGTTAGGCAGGCCGGAAACGTTTGGGACACCCCTCGTATTTTGATAGATGATCAGCCAAAGCATCCTACTGTCCGTCTCGACTAAGTGCTGGCCTCACAAGGGTGGTTATGTTCAGCTGTTACAGTCCGTTTGAGACAAAATGATACCGATGAATTGCAATCTAACAGAAAAACAAATAGACATAAGAAACATCTCGTTTTTCTCGCTGTTCCTTTAGTTGCCAATGCGCCCTTGTAACAAACTGGGAAAACGCACAAATAAATTATGACAGTTTCTTAAACAACTTTTTTATTTTTATGACAAAAATTATGCAATTGTTTTCTAGAGTTGGTCTGTTTTTATTGCACTCCGCGTTGGTTCGATTATTTTATGTCTATTTGTTTTTGTGTTAGATTGCAATTCATCGGTATCATTTTGTCTCAAACGGACTGTAGAAGTAAATAATAATAAAAGCTCTGCTATTGTAATAACAAAAGCTCTGCTATTGTAATAATAAAAGCTCTGCTACTGTAATAATAAAAGCTCTGCTATTATAATAATAATAGCTCTGCGGGCTCTTGCGTTGTCTTCCTGAAACACAAACTGACGTCCATGACGTCGCCCAAATGCAGCAACTCCGGAACGTTGCCACGGTAGTACAGCCCAATGGCACGTCCATGAATAACATGTAAGTGTTCTCCCAGTCACGGCGTAGCTTATCTCCAGTTTGAGCGGCATTTTGACCACGGTTTCGTAACACATTCTTTCTGATGAGAAGGTCCTGTGTGCAAGTCATTGCCCTTTATCGACCAGATCGACGTCTGTTATCAACGTTATTTGTCTGTAGATATCGTGATTGTAATCTGCTAAGAGCTCGTTTTACAAAGGTGTCTTGTTTTACGCCGATGACATACAGCCATCCCTTAATTGGCAGGCGCCGCATGTAAAGAAAGCCCCGTATAAGAGTTTAAAACAATACCAATAAATTATAGCATTTTTTATCACTGAAATGAACAGCACCATACTGACATGTTTCACTGTAAACAACTCCATGTGCAATAAAACACCTTGGTTCCCCAAGTATACCACCCCGCAATTGAATATCTCCTACGTCTTTTGAATAGTACATGTTCCGTTTTGACCTTTGTTTTATGATGCTCCTAAAAGGTCTCAAACTCGTTTTCTGAACTTGGCTGAATGAGGAAGCCGAAACTTGGCATGGAGTGAGGGTACCTGCTTTGGTTGAACCCAACCCTAAATTGGCATGTCGAAAAATGACCTATGCGCATTTCATCTTGATGTCTCGAGCTGACGCTTCAACTCACCAGCCCCAGTCTGCAGATTTGTATACCCATAACAAGGAGAATCATAGCAACAGGGGCGACAACCATGCACCAGCCAATCCCTTCCGTCCATGGTGGAAATATGTAGTCTCCATATTTGGCTGGGGCGTACTGGGTTGCTGACACGATCACGATGAACTAAAAACACATTATAGACAACTATTACAACAGGGCATATAAAAACTTTAAAAATACCTGTATTTTTTCTAATAAGGTATTTGTATTTGATCACACAGCAAATAAAAACGCAGTTAGAATTTGAAGCTTTGTTATAAATTTAAAAACGAAACGAAATCATTTTTCCCTATATTGTAATAAGTAAGTTTTGCCACACACAGATATTCATGTTATCAATGTTAAATGTTGCTCCTCAGTCCGTAGCCCTGTAACCTGCCCAGGAGCAGGGAAACTATTGCGAGAATTTCAAGGCTGGACTTGTTAAGAATACTTACAAGGATAGCTACAGGTGTGAGGAAGACCCAGTTGATGACCCAGTAGGGGTTGGGCTTGTGGCCAATCATCATCTCGATGTCCTCCATAAAGGGGAACAGAGTTCTCTTTCCTTCGTGCTGTGGCCAGAACCAGCCAACCAAAGCTTCAACAATAAGGTTTCAGTGTGAGGGTGTTGAGATCAGGAGGTAGTCAGTAGACATTTAGGCTGACTGCTGTATCACAGCACTGATTAGCGAAACCATTCAGTCAGTTAAAGACAGATTTACGCAATCTTGTCTTGTTAGTTACTGGCACAGACTACGATGGCAAAACGATTGTGAATTTCTTCCATGGTACAAATATATTTTGAAGAGTAAGGAACCTGTCACAGTACGTGCTGCCAGTAAAGGTTGTGCCGGAGATGACTGACATTTTCCAGGTCAACACTTTGTGGTCACATTCTTAAATTTACCTTTAATTAGAATACCACGCAAAATACTTACGATAGACATACATGAGGCAGATGATCTCCGCCAGAGCCACCAGCATCAGGTTGTAGCTGCCGCAGTACCAGTCCATCAGTGTCAGCATGTAGATACCACCCTGGAGGAAGGCAATGTTTCAGTGTTACTGGACAGTCCAACATCTATACCTTATAGTCAAAGTGGTTTACTGGACGAAAGATGTAACATATGTTATATTTGCCATTACACTTTCCAAGCAAAGTACAGATTCTATTGCTTCTGTTGGGTTGGGTCCCATCCGGGATTCGAACCCACACCCTCACAGTCAGGCACATAATCGCTAGCACACAAAGTCAGCCGCCGACGGAAGATGCTCATTGTCTCTGGAAGCCATTGTCTCTGGACCATTGTCAACTTTTATTTGAGTCCGCTGTACACTGTTACTTTGATCATGTTTTATTACGAGATAGTGTAACAACAGGATTTACACAAACTCGCTACGTATTTGTTGACGGCTTATGTGCGGCATGCGTTGGTCATATACGGGTACTAACGGACAACTGGTAACTTCCCTCTGTGGCACTTGTCTCTGTCACACATCACTGATTCCATAGGTCACAGAGGGAAACTAGGTTGAGGTCACGTGCGGACAACCATGTTATCATTCAAAATAGGATTTCCTGTTATGCGCAGTGCCATTTAAAATGGAAACACCCATTCCTGTAGTTGAAAAGTCCGGGAATTATTATTGATGACGTATAGTACAGTCACCCATGACCTGCCATTAAACGTTTCTTCAATGTGTGGTCATAACACCAGTTCTGCACTTCCATGAAACACACAAGAATCGTCTTCGTAACTGATTTATGAGTACACACATGTTTATGCTATAAGATGGAGTTATTGTTACCTAGTTGTATTTTGAGAAAATGTGTGAATTGATGTTAAATCAAACAAGGATGTCTTCTTGTATTTTATTTGATCAAATATTTATAGTTTGTATCCGAAGCGTAAGGACTGAACCACAAGGTGAGTGGTTGTGCTAGAATGGTTTTACGCTGTTAGCAATATTCCAGCAATGCCAAAGCGGGAAGACACCAGAAATGGGCTTCACCCAATGTACCCATGAGGGGAATCGAACCCGGGTCTTCGGCGTGACGAGCGAACACTTTAGCCATTAGACTTGTCCATCACCATGGAACCACAAGTCTGAAGTTGCGATTAACAGTCTTTTAAGAATCGCGATTCCAAGTACACGTACGCCAGCAAGAGATATTTTACGTCCGTCTCTTAAGGGTTTTATCGATTTCATCGTGGAGAGAAAGTGCAAAACACGCACACGTTCATAAATGTTCTTTCAGATTTGCTTTGGTTCATAAGTTGGATAAAGACCGACTCGGTATTGACTGACAATGAAAGACCGAATAAGTAAGGAAATGACTTGGGTTTAACGTGAGTTTAAACGTTTTCAAGCTGTATAAGGGTCTGTTATTTTCCCCTCCACAACCATAAACTGAGGTAATGCAAATATGACGATTATCACTTTGGAAAAGGCACGGGTAGGATGCCTTCAAATTTCAAACTTCAAAACTCGATCAGCGGGAAGGGTGATTCGAATCCATATTCGTAGGTCCTATGGAAACCCGAGCACGGGGAATCTGGAAGGGTTGTAACTTTTACCTTTGTGACTTGCGGCAGTCCGAGCAGAAAGCCAATCAGACAACAGAAGGCGGTGAAAGACGTTTTATGTGATCTCAGGAAACGTGGGAAGATGTCACTGATGCCGCTGATCAACGTCTCCATCATCACGAACTGTGGTATATATAAACAGAAGAAAACACAACGTTCCAACAAAGACTAACTAATACATTGAGGCAGGTACTGTTAGGTACGCTTAGGAATATTCCAGCAATATTCAGAGACACTAAAAATGGGCTACACATGTATTTTACCCATATGGGGAATCAAACCCGGGTCTTCGGCGTGACAAGCGAACGCTTTAATGACTAGGCTACCCCACCTCCCTCCCACACCCCTCATCGGTGATACCAACCTGACTGTCCATGCCGAGCGTCAGCAGCATGAAGAAGAACAGGAAGGCCCACAACGATGACATCGGAAGTTTCGCTAGGCCTTCTGGATAAGCAATAAACGCAAGGCCGGGTCCTGAAACAAAGAATATAGTACTAGCGTGAAAGAACATATGTGATCAATGGAAACATTCTGTGTGGTCACAGTGCAGTGATATATATGCTATATACAAAGAGAACAAATTACCTTGGTCGACCACACTCTCCACATCCTGGTTGGTGGTGTGAGCCATGAAACCCAGGAGGGAGAAGATGGCGAAGCCCGCAAACACACTGGTGCCACAGTTGATGATGGCGACGATGAGAGCATCCCTGAAATACCAATTTTGTAATTAATGGACAAAATATCAACTGACAATGTATTAACCATAGTTGGTCGTGATGTCACCGTCTGATTTAAGTTGAAGATCGCTGATATGGAGCGTTTTTCCTCCTCACCTTTCACAGTTGTTCTTAAACTTGTTGAAACTGGACATGGTCAAGAGCCCTCCGAATCCAGCTCCCAGGGAGTAGAAGATCTGGGTGGCTGCGTCTCCCCATACCTCTCAGATAAACAGTTACATCATATGATATAAGTCCACAGAAGGTGCAGCAGTTTTGTCAATATTTAATTCAGGGGAATGTATACCATCACGTTTATTGACAATACGTCTTCTGCTTTGACTAAAAAGTACAAATTATGAAAAATATAATTTTCTGACTAAAATTGATATTTTATACTTATCCTGACTCATGCCAAGTATGCTTGTCTCTTTCTTCTTGCGAATGATAGTGGAACACTTGAAATCCCTTGAAGTTCCCTTCTAAAAAGCGGACGTAAAATCACTACTCACCCAGGAGTTGCCTCCCTTGCCCCTTTGGCGCTTTTTGGTCACCTGACCGACCATGCCTTGTCACTCTCTCGGTATGAATGCCCGACACCCGGATTTACAGGGAAATCCAGAGTGCCATAAGAGGGGAGGTTGGGATGGCTAACCTCACGAGTCAGGATAAGTATAAACATCAATTTTAGTAAGAAAATTACATATTTTTCCTTTTCCTGACTCATGCTAATTATGCTTGCAGAATCTGTCGAAACAGTGGTGGGTCAGGCCACGTTCTGGATTCACTAAAGTACTGTCGGGAATAGAAAAAAAACTGTATTTTCGCATTTATCTCTACAATGTATGTAGTTGATATGTGAAAGTGTGAAATATCTGTTAATCTAAGTTCGGCCTAACTACAGTCTCAGTGGTAGAGAGATAGGAAACGGAGAAAAGGGACTTTACTGAGGGGAAATTAGTGCAAAAAGACTTATTTGGAACAGACCATGGCTTTATGCAAATTAGTGTGCGACGATATTGTATTACAAAGGACACTTTTTAAATGCCCAATTTGAAATTAGACGTAGATTCATTATAAACGATAGCTGACGTAAAAAATAATAACTTTTATGCCGAAACTATTAAGGATGTAGCTACCGTGCAGTCTCACTTTCACTATAAAAAGAAACATTTAGGAGGGGTCGTCTCAAAAGCAAACATGGGGTTGGGCTTGTGGATAGAGATATCAGCTAAGATAAGATAATCCTTTAGGGCAATTATACTGGGGAGGTACACGGCACGTCATAACAATTTACAAATAATATCCAGTCCTGTCGATCTTCGGGTGGTCATGCCACCTATATACTACAGTGCGTTTCTATGGTTTTCGGGTATCATACTCTTTTACATATCTCAACATAAACTATATGAAACTATATGAAAAAATACACTTTAGACGTTAATCAATAGATGAGACATAGTCAACACACATGAAAAAGCTCAAAATATCTTTGAGATAACCCCTTGTTCCTGTAGGCAGCACGTGCATTTCATGCCAAGTGATTCAACGGTCCGTCGTCATACCTGGCTGAGCGACCTAATTGCCATCTATAGTCTGACCTATTGTTTTCAGCAGCTATTCGTTTTTTTCTAAGTTTTGCCCGATTTTACGAGTAAACATGCTTTTCTGGATATGGTAATACGCATCCCACTGAGCGCTCAGTTAGGCCGAAGTGGGTTATTTCGACATATGCTATTTGCAATTGTGTAAATTTTAGGGATACAGAGTAACAGCCTAAAAACAGTTTTTTACTATTTCCGAAAGTACTATAATTGTTGATTTACGTCCTGTATTACCCCCCATGGGAACTTATGACGGCACTGTTGAAGATTCTGTTCTTTCAACTTCTCTCTGACGAGTCTGGGGGGGACCACAACTTGTCAGATTTCTTCCGAAACTTCTGACATTTTCGTGTGGCTTTAGATATACTAATATTCCATTAGTTATCTATTGCAATCTGTTCTCTATTCCATCTGTTGATGCGCGCATCAAGTGGAGATGCGACCCTTGTTCATGTACGAGTATGTCCCATACAAGTAGAGTCAATCACTCATGCCAGTCTGTCCTAGACGTGTGCATGGACTTATAGCCATTGCTCTCCAGAGCGTTGGATTTCACAAGTCACGTGATAAAAGGGGTGAGATTTACTCAGCACCTTTGTGGAACCGTTAGTTGTTGTGCTACAACAAGAGGCCCAAACTGGTGAATGAAGGAGACGTCTTCGGTGGCAATGTCTCTGAGGTAGTGGTTGGCAAACACCGTGTTCGATCTCCAAAAGCAACCCTCCATTATAGTTTTAATTGAGCAGTTTCCATGCAGAGCAAGTGTTGACGCCAGGGCTCTGATTTCATGTGGATTGGAGGCTCGTGGAGGCTCAAGTCCTGCTGCTTTATAAGCCCTTAGTATAATGGCTCTCATCCAGATCGATATCATTGTCCCAGAGACTACCGTGGGCGTCTCAGTGGATAAGCAGATGAATAGGCGCTTGAATTTTCGTCTCCTTGTTTAAGTTCTCTGTAGGTATACTTTAAGTGCTCTGACAGGGCATAAGGATAGATCCTGTGTATCCTGTGGCCCACGAACTGTAGATAGTGCTGGGATGTGGAACTGTCTGTCAGGCTGACCGGGCATTTGGTTCTTGGCGATAAAATCCCATCTCATTCCAAGATGTACGATGTCACGATGTCTTGATTCAAATCGTGTTCGTTCGAAGTCCAGAGCATGTATTTCTGACATCCGTGCAGCTGTTGCTAGGGCGATCAGGAACAGCGTTTTCTGAGTAAGTAGTTCAAAGGATGCCGTTCTAGAGGCTCGTAGGCATCACTGGTGAGATGTTGTAGAACTATGTTGAGATCCAAGGTAGGAGCCTTGAATTTCTTTTGTTGGTCTTCCAACTTGAACGAGCGTAGTAGTGCCAGAATCTCTGGTACTTTGGTCAGCTTGATACCCGTTTTCATAGTGATAACTGTACTGAGAGCAGCCAAATATGTTGAGAGTGTTGAACCTTTTAAGTGTCTCGTCTGTCGTAGATGACATAAGTATTCCGCCACTTGAGGATGGGTTGCTTTCACCGCTGTAAAGCCTTTCCTCTTTGCATACTGTTCAAATCTTTCCCACTTGTCGTCGTACAAGTTGCAAGTTGATCTGCGTAGAGCTAGTGTAACTGCTTTTGCTACTCTGGCTGAGTACCCTCTGGTCTTCAGGCAAGCTTTAATACGCTCCACGGGTGTAGCTGGAACAGTGTCGGGTTCCCGTGAGCTTGCTTGGTGTGTGGATGGACGAGCAGGTTCGACCACTCTGGTAGTTTCAGGTTTGGACTTCCAAGTTCTTGTATGAGGACAGGAAACCATACCCTCGCTGGCCAATAGGGCGCAACCAAAATCAGTTGCAGTGTTGTCGTCTGCTTAATTTTCTGTAGTACTTGTGGTAGTAGTGCAGGAGGTGGAAACGCGTAAGCGTTTAGTCCTTCACGTGAGATGCTTATAGCGTCTGTTGCCCATGCCTGAGGAACTGGAATCGGTGAGACGAATGTTGGTAGCTGTTTGTTGAACTTTGTTGCAAACAGGTCTATTAGTAGGGATCCTATAGTCTGTATGATGAACTGGAATGCAACATCCATTCCGTCTGAGATGGTTGTAATGGACGAGATAGGGCGTCTGCTATGACATACTTAGCTCCCGGAATGTGACATGCCTTCATGTAGATGCTGAACAGGAGAAAGCTGAGTTGTAGCAGACTTGTTGATCTTGTTGACCCTTGTTTGTTGATGTAAAACAATACTGTGGAGTTGTCCATGTGTACCATGAGTGGTGCGTTCTTTAGTACGCTGGACCAATGTTGTAAAACATTTATTACTGCTTTCATCTCCAACAGATTTATGTGGGACTTCTGATCCTGACTCGACCACTTCCCTGCTGCCACTTCGTTGTTGAAGTGCGCACCCCATCCTTGTAGGGAGGCATCCACGTAGAGATGAGTGTTGCAAACCAGCTCTGTCAAAAAGGTTCCTCCTCAAACATTTGACTTTCGAGTCCACCAAAGGAGATATGGTTTCAGGCTGTCCGGTAGTATTAACGGATCTAGGCTGTCTAGGTGGGCGTTCACAAATACTCGTCGTAGTGGGCGCAACTGTAGTCTCCCTCTGCGAGTCATGTTTTGAGCTGAGGTGGGTAGACTGAGCATGCTTTGCCAAGCACGTAGTGTCAACGGAGATATCATCTGTTGTATCTTGACCCAACAATCCTCTGGAACGACTATGCGATTCACTGGTGTGATGAGTCGAATTCCTAGAAATTGCAGATCTTGTTTCGGCTCCAGTTCCGACTTGAGGAGATTTACTAGCCATCCTAGTTGAGTGAGCAGCCTGATGGTGAAGTCTAGTTGCAGTCTGAGTTGACTGGGATCTTGATGAGCTTGAATCCCGTCGTCCAGGTAGAAAGCACTGCGTAGACCTCGACGATGTAGATATGTGACAATTTGCTTGGTCACTCGAGTAAACACCCAGGGGGCTGACGATATTCCAAATGGTAGAACCTTCCATTGGAAGTGATGTCCGTTGAAAAGGAATCTTAGGTATTTCCTTGAGTCTGGATGTATCGGGATGTGGAGGCACGCATTTTGCAGATCTATGCTGGCGAGGTAGTCTGCTGGACGAATGAGATGTCGGAGCTGAGGAAGATGTATCATCTTGAATTTTGCTGGTCTGCGTAGATACTCCCGGTTGAACTTCCTCTTGTTGTAGATGAGCCGAAATTTCTCCTTGGAATTCTTCTTCGGTACCAGGAAAACTGGCGAGTAGAACCCCGGCGTGATGAGATCTTGATCTATCTCTTCTACTTCCTCTTTGTCGAGTAGGATCTTGATAGCGTCGATTCCTCTTGCACCTCTTGCACCCCTAGGTGCTCGGCCTCTTCCTGGGTTACCTCTAGGAGCTCTGGTTGGGCAACGAAAGGAGCCTCTTCCTCCTGTCATGCTGGAATACTTCTTTTCTCTGGCTCTCTGGACTGCTGCAAACTTGGATTTGTTGGAGTAGCATTGGAATCACGTTTGCCAAGGTGTCAATGGATTAAATCATCCTAACCTCCCTTGAGTCGTGAGAGACTTCTCTGGGGAGTCAGGCCAGCTGATGTGGATGCTAGGTGCTCTGACATAAACTGATGGTCCCTCTTCTGCATTAGTAGAGCGGAGTATATCATCCGGTCTTCTTAGGCGGAGGAGTTCTTGAACTTTTAGATGAGTGTTTCGTTGAAAGCCCTCGATCTGGCTAATCCGAAGAAGGTACGTCTGGTGGTTGTATCCGGCTGCGCTAACTTCTTATCTTTAATCTTGTAAGTTCTCTGACAGGAGTCGGTGATAATCTTGTAGTCATCATCAACCTCTGGAGCCTTCAGGAAGGGTTCCATCCTATGTAGAGGGAATTTCCTGGCGTTGAATGTCGGGATGTGCTGATTCTGAGACTTGGTGGCTTTATCAAAAGCTGTGCTGAGGTTGCCTGATACTTGAGAGATTGGTAGAAAGGTGAGCGTGTCGAAATCATCATTGGACATCTTGTAGGTAAACGCCTCATCTGTGTCCTTAGAAGGTAATGCTAAGTCCAAGCCATTGGCGATCCAGGAGTTCCGTATCGGAGAATATGCCTTCACATTCTTCCTCTGATTTGGACATCTCTTGCTCTATGATGCACAACGACTTGAGTCGCACTTCACGCAGGCGTGCGATCCCGATGCGCTTGTGTATCCTTTCTGGAGTCTTGAGATGATTCTCTAGGTCTTCGTGAAGGTGGGTTTCTTGACGTAGCTTCCCCTGTGTAGGAGTGCCTTCGCGCAGGTTCTGGATGGGCGTCAGAGTCCGATGGAGATGAAGACTCATATCTGCGACGTCTGTGGGGTTCCACTTCAGATTGGGAAGATTGTCGTGTCCGCGAGCCTTCGCGCAGGCTTCCCTCTTCATCCGGACACGGTGGAGAGACTGTAGAGCCTTCACGCAGTCTAGTAGTCGTTCTAGAGGTCTTCATAGCAGCCTTCTCCTGAGCAAAGCGACGTTCCATCATCGACATCATCTGGTCTGTAAACTGTTGCATGAACTGTCCCGGGTTGAAGTTCTGCGTTGTCTGAAGAGACTGCTGCAGGAATGATGCATCTGATACTGAAGAGACGTCATCTAAGGCTCGCTGCACTTGTGAAGGGTCGACGCTGCTGCTATCTCTGGTACCCGATGTCTGCGTTGATAGGTCTTCTGTCAATGTCTGTGTGCGCTGATAATAATGCTGATGTAGCTGTAGAAGCATGCTTCGTCTATTTACTGACGATGGAGACTTCAGGTATAAGGATGGGTGGATCATCATAAACGTCTGCTTCTTCCGGAGGAACAATCTCGGCTGAGAAAGACCTCGTCTTCTGCGTAGAGCTGAGCAAAGACTTCGATGAAGTCTTCATGGTAGAAGAATGATTTAGTTTTCTTCATCTGCGACGAGGTCAGCTCAGTAGATGATCTCTTATGGCCTCCGGCGTTCATCAATGGTACATCGACCTGCTCCCGAGAAACGTTCCGCATTTCACTGGAATTATGAATGTCTGCAGCAGTGGTTACTAAACGGTTATAAGCGCAATCACTCGATTTAGACATGCCTTGAGAATACCTTCGTACCCAGTCCTTAGCAAATGTATGGATGAAAAAAAGGTAACTACTACATTCAACAGAGGTTAATTTTACACAAAACTTACAGCGAGAGCTGAAAGAACATGAAATAGTGCAATTAGGACATAATAACTGAGGGTCAGCCGCAGACACTCGGTACCTACAACGAATACAGGCTTTCATCAAATGTAAACACACTGAAAACACCTGTCAAACAATGTAAATCTATATCAAATTCCAAACTGTAATGTAGATTATAATCCTAAAAACCCTATACAGCAATAATTTTGATGTAAGGTCCGAGAATATAAAAGGATATGTGCCGTATAGGGACCCAGGTGCTCTCACAACCGTCCTCAAGGGCGAAGAAGGAGAGAGTGACAAGGCATGGTCGGTCAGGTGACCAAAAGGGGGGCAAGGGAGGCAACTCCTGGGTGAGTAGTGATTTTACGTCCGCTTTTTAGAAGGGAACTTCAAGGGATTTCAAGTGTTCCACTATCATTCGCAAGAAGGAGGACTGACTGACTGACTGAGTTTGGTTTTACGCCGCTTTTAGCAATATTCCAGCAATATCACGGCAGGGAACACCAGAAATGGGCTTTACTCATTGTACCCCTGTGGGGATTCGAACCCGGGTCTTCGGCGTGACGAGACAACGCTTTAACCACTAGACTACCCCACCGCCCCTCGCAAGAAGAAGGAGACAAGCATAATTAGCATGAGTCAGGATAAGGAAAATATGTTTTCTTTCTTTGCTCAAATAACAATGATGACTACAATTAGGATTGACTTGTTATTTCAGTCTGTCACCTTGGCCTCAGTAAGTCTGTGGATCTGTGGAGTCATGTAGAATGTAATGCCCTTCTCGTATCCCTCTAGAGTCAGGCCTCGGACCAGCAGGACTACCAGGATGATGTAGGGGAAGGTGGCGGTGAAGTACACGACCTGGTAACATTCAAATTGTGGCCTGCAAACGCTTTAACCACAAGGCTACCTCACGTTAAATAGCTGTAGGTAATACTGGATGGATACTCAAAGGTGAAGTGAGGTGAAATTGGGTTTTACGTCGTGCTTGAGAATATTTCGCTCATATGACGACGATACTCAAAGACTCAAAGGATACATTACTGCCAGATAGGTGGATAGAGGATAAGCCAGTTTGGGTCCATCATTGTGAGCTTAACTACTCGATAGTGAGTGAGTGAGTTTAGTTTTACGCCACACTCAACAATATTACAGCTATATGGCGGCGGTCTGTAAATGATCGAGTCTGGACCAGACAATCCAGTGATCAACATCATGAGCATCTATCTATGCAGTTGGGATCCGATGACATGTAACTACTCGAAAAGATTAGTATCAACCTTAGTCCAGTCATATAGAATACCGTACCTTACATTCAGTGAGTGAGTTTAGTTTTACACCTCTTTTTGCAATATTCTAGCAATCGTACGGCTGAGGACGCCAGAAATGGGCTTCACACATTGTGCCCAGGTGGGGTATCAAACACGGGTCTTCAGCATGACGAGCGAACGCTGCAACCACTAGCTTACCCCACCTGCTGGTGCCCTCATGCAGTCACTTGTTAGGCATATAAATCGTGAAAGGTCGAACCTTGCCAGAAGACTTCACTCCCTTCATGATGCACAGGAAGATGATGGTCCAGGCAACCAGAAGACAGGCAACGTTCTTCAGACTGATGTTTCCCAGGTCTTCAAACCCATCGGCCTCGTGAACACGCAGGACAGCACGTCTAAACATATGCTCAGTAAAAATGTAATTATCTGAATAAAATATTCCGCTATCATTCGCATAGACTGACTGACTGAGTTTGGTTTTACGCCGCTTTTAGCAATATTCCAGCAACATCACAGCGGAGGACACAAGAAATGGGCTTCACACATTGTACCCATGTGGGGATTCGAACCCGGGTCTTCGGCGTGACGAGCCAACGCTTTAACCACTAGGCTACCCCACTGCCCCCCTTCGCATAGAAGGAGGAGACAAGCATAATAAGCATAGTCAGGATAAGGGAAAATTATGAATTATGTGCTTTGCGGTATTGTCGTACATCAATGTCCAATTATCATAAGAAATCTCTGCCACAAACTGGTGCATCCAGGTACCGGATTCTGAAAATATACTGAGCATATTTTATGATCTACTTACAACTAGGGATAATACAAATGGTAATCGTAATGCGCCCCCAGCACTGGCACCCATCAGAAGCACCCTCCTCACAGCTGGGGCAGCGGGGTAGCCTAATGATTAAAGCATCTGCTAGTCACGGGTTCGATTCCTTACATGGGTACAATGTGTCAAGCCAGTTTCTGGTGTCCCCTGCTGTGATATAGCTAGAATATTGGTGTAAACGTGGCGTAAAAGCATATCCACTCACTCATCACAGCTAGGTCACAGCTTATCATACCCAAAGCCATATTCAATCAACAATGTACTGAGCGAACAATGAAAGACTGACTAAAACCGCGGATCACAAGGGGTATACTGTTATCAAGAAACCACCCACTCCCAGTATTCTGCACTGGGTGACACGTATCGGATCCTGCACTCCTTGTTGACGTCACTCAGGACCATGGAGGAGTTCAGCTGGGAGGGGTTGGTGAAGGTGCTGTTGTACGTGGAGGAGAAGTTGTCAAGGAGGTCGCCCATACACGTCACGTTATACAGCTGGCCTGAAAGAAACACAGGAATAGTTTTCTGAATCTCAGTCTTCATTCTATTTCTTAATTTAATTTTCTGTTGGTTTATTTCATCATATATCTAGGCAATTGGGATACGATGACATGTGTCAACCAAGTCAGCGGGCCTGACCACCCGATCCCACTTTTAAAGACAAGCATGGGTTACTGAAGACCAAATTTAAAAGGGTTCGTCAAGGGTATCTACTCCTGGAGGTGAATTACTCTTGAAAGCATGGCGTCTAAATTCTCACAAACAAGATGTTCAATACTTGTGATGGCACACAATCTTTCATGTTTATAATTATTATCTTTATCAACTTTCATCTAGCTTCAAAAGTTTCAATGGAAGCGTTTCTATATCTGGGTGTCTTACTATCGGGTGTCTGTGATATCTGTGTGGGGACTACTACTCGATGAGGTCACGTTCGCTGTCACGCCGAAGACCCAGGTTCGATTCCCCATATGGACACAATGTATAAAGCCATATCCGGAGTTCACTGGAACATTGCTGTTATAGTAGTTTACGTACTATATAGTTTTTCCATCTTCGTGGATTCATCCATGGTATCGAGTGCTGGATACGGCTCCGATCTACAAGAGTCGGTGTTCCAGGGATTGCCACACGACCCCCAGGGGAACTGAGCCATCCAGGTTGACGAAGCTGACAAACATGTAGTAGATGGCGTACATGATGATGACGTTGTAGTAAATAGACACCATGCCGCTGATGGTCACCATAGCGAATCCGATACCTGGAATACGTTTGTGTATCAGAATGGGACATTTACAAGCAAGGATTATCTTTGATTATAGGCATGTGATATGGTAACAATATTTCTAAATAGCAGAAGTGGCAAATTGACTGAAGCGCTCGTATATCATATTTGGTTGTTATGTGATATAAGAGATCCTCCCCAGGTTCTTTACAGCAAAAGAGAAAACGTCTCCTTCCGAGCATTCGGGGCACCTCCAGACAGCATATCTGAGCAGTTTAGAGTGAGACGGGGCAATTCAACGACATATATAATGATCTATCCACCTGCGCGTACGGACGGAATACATATTGATACACCTTTCAGCCAAAGTCAAACGCTGACTCCTGGTTTCAAGCACGCACTTACGTTTACAAATGCTGACATTCGTGAGAGCCCCGACTTTTAAATTTGGCCAGTTGTGTTTGGCGGCAGTGACACATTTTGACCGATTTTATCACGCATTTTGACCTACTTTTTTTGCATTTACTTTTTAAAACAAAACCTTGTATTTCAAAATGTAATTTTCTGACTAAAATTGATATTTTATACTTATCTAGACTCATGCTTATTATGCTTGTCTCCTTCCTCTTGCGAATGATAGTGGAACACTTGAAATCCCTTGAAGTTCCCTTCTAAAAAAGCGGACGTAAATACACTCACCCAAGAGTAGCGTCCCTTTCCTCCCTTTGGCGCCCACATGGTCACATGATCGGCCATAGTTGTCACTCTCTCCGTATGAATGCCCGACACCCGGATTTACAGGGAAATCCAGAGTGCTATAAGAGGGGTCGTTAGGGAGGGCTTACCTCATGAGTCAGGATAAGTATAAAATATCAATTTTAGTCAGAAAATTACATATTTTTCCTTATCCTGACTAATGCTTATTATGCTTGCAGAATCCGTCGGAAACGGTGGTGGCCACATTCTGGATTCACTGGTTGTAGATTTACGTCCTGTATTACCCCCCCCTTGGGAACTTATGACGGCACTGTTGAAGATTCTTTCAACTATCACTGATGAGTCTGGGGGGACCACAACTTGTCAGATTTCTTCCAAAACTTCTCCTGACATTTTCGTGTGGAATTTAGAAATACTAATATTCCATTAGTTATCTGATGCACGCATCAAGTGGAGATGCGACCCTTCTTCATGTACGAGTATATCCTATACAAGTACAGGGTCTATCACTCATGCTAGTCTGTCCTAGACGTGTGCATGGACTTTAACCATTTGCTGTCCAGAGTGTTGGTTTTCACAAGTCACGTGATAAAAAGGGTGAGATTTTCTCAGCGCCTTTGTGGAACCGTTAGTTGTTGTGCTACAACAAGTGGCCCAAACTGGTGAATGAAGGAGACGTCTTCGGTGGCAATGTCTCTGAGGTAGTGGTTGGCAAACACCGTGTTCGATTTCCAAAAGCAACCCTCCATTATAGTTTTAATTGAGCAGTTTCCATGCAGAGCAAGTGTTGACGCCAGGGCTCTGACTTCGTGTGGATTGGAGGCTCGTGGAGGCTCAAGTCCTGCTGCTTTATAAGCCCTTAGTATAACGGCTCTCATCCCGATCGATATCGTTGTCCGAGAGACTTCCGTGGGCGTCTCAGTGGATAAGGGGGTGAATAGGCGCTTGAATTTTCGTCTCCTTATTTTGTCCTTTGTAGGTAGACTTTTAGTGCTCTGACAGGGCATAAGGATAGATCCTGTGTATCCTGTGGCCCAAGGACTGTAGATAGTGGTGGGATGTGGAAGTGTCTGTCAGGCTGGCCGGGCAGTTGGTTCTTGGCAATAAAATCCCATCTCCGTCCTAGATGTCACGATGTGATGATTCAAATCGTGTTCGTTCGAAGTCCAGAGCATGTATTTCAATAGAGCAATAGTTCAAAGGATGTCCGTTCTAGAGGCTCGTAGGCATCACTGGTGAGATGTTGTAGAACTATGTTAAGATCCGAAGCAGGAGCCTTGAATTTCTTTTGTTGGTCTTCCAACTTGAACGAGCGTAGTAGTGTCAGTATCTCTGGTACTTTGGTCAGCTTGACACCCGTCTTCATGGTGATAACTGTACTGAGAGCAGCCAAATATGTTGAGAGTGTTGAACCTTTTAAGTGTCTCGTCTGTCGTAGATGACATAAGTATTCCGCCACTTGAGGATGGGTTGCTTTTACTGCTGTAAAGCCTTTCCTCTTTGCATACTGTTCAAATCTCTGCCACTTGTCGTCGTACAAGTTGTGAGTTGATCTGCGTAGAGCTAGTGTAACTGCTTTCGCTGCTCTGGCTGAGTACCCTCTAGTCTTCAGGCAAGCTTTAATACGCTCCACGGGTGTAGCTGGAACAATGCCGAATTCCCCTGAGCTTGCTTGGTGTGTGGATGAACGAGCAGGTTCGACCACTCTGGTAGTTTCAGGTTTGGACTTCCGAGTTCTTGTATGAGGACAGGAAACCATACCCTCGCTGGCCAATAGGGCGCAACCAAAATCAGTTGCAGCGTTGTCATCTGCTTATTTTCTGTATTACTTGTGGTAGTAGTGCTGGAGGTGGAAACGCATAAGCATTTAGTCCTTCACGTGAGATGCTTAAAGCATCTGTTGCCCATGCCTGAGGATCTGGAATCGGAGAGACGAATGTTGGTAGTTGCTTGTTAAACTTTGTTGCAAACAGGTCTACCAGTGGAGATCCTATTGTCTGTATGACGAACCGGAACGCTTCTGGGTGTAACATCCACTCCGTTGGAGATGGTTGTAGTGGACGAGATAGGGCGTCTGCTATGACATTCTTTGCTCCTGGAATGTGGCCTGCCTTCATGTAGATGTTCAGGTCGTCGACGATGCTGAACAGGAGAAAGCTGAGTTGTAGCAGACTTATTGATCTTGTTGATCCTTGTTGATGTAGAATGCCACTGTGGAGTTGTCCGTGTTGATCATGAGTCTTGCGGTCATTAGTATGCTGGACCAGTGTTGTAAAGCATTGATCACTGCTTTCATCTCCAACAACTTGATGTGCAGACTCTGATCCTGACTCGACCACTTCCCTGCTGCCACTTCGTTGTCGAAGTGGGCACACCATCCTTGTAGCAATGCATCTATGTAGAGATGAGTGTTGCAAACGAGCTCTGACAAAAAGGTTCTTCTGCAAACATTCGACTTCCGAGTCCACCATAGGAGTTATGGTTTCAGGCTGTCCGGTAGTATCAGCGGATCAAGACTACAAATATTTGTAGTGTGTGATGGAATATTCAACACAGTCAAGCAGGACATGCTTGACCGTGATTCTTTCATCACAAGGGATATAAACGGAGGATCCTCACCTTTCAATAGGTACTCATGAGTATATCTAGTGTGGCCAATACGACATCGTCGCATGATGACCTCTTCAAATCTGGACTGACAACCCAAGTAGGTGTAACCAATATAGGGTTTTATTGCATGTAATTTATTTATACCTACTTGGGTGTCCCACTTCTTCTGCATCAGATCACGGATGTAGGTTCGAATGCTTGCTTTGTAATCAGAGTAAGGAATAAGAAGTGGTGTCACAGATTTGTTGAGTGCTACCTTTGCAGCAAGATCGGCCATTGTATTCCCAGAAATACCAACGTGACTGGGTAACCAACAGAGGACGATGTCGCATTGGCCAGTTGCAAGATCATTATATAATTCTATAATTTCTATTAAAAGTGGATGTTTACAAGAAATATTTTTAATCGCCTGAAGGCAAGACAGAGAGTCAGAAAAGATTATGTATTGTTTATATTTAGGGTGTCTATTTATATATTTGAGAGCTGTTAGGATTGCGTTTGCTTCAGCTGTGAAAATTGAACTGTCATTGGGTAATCTGGAAGATATTGTTCGGGACCTTAATGACGGTGAGCACAAGCAACCGTGCCACCATCCTTGGACCCATCTGTAAATAAGGATTTATATGTATTATATTTACTTTTTAATTGATTATATTCTTGTTTATATTGTAAGTCATTAGTTTCTGATTTTTTAAAATTTAGTGAGTGTTAGGTCGACTTGTGGCCTAACCAATTTATAAGGAGGAGAAGAAAGAAGACGAGAAGGAGATATATTCTCCAACTCAATGTCAGCAGCAGAAATATATTGTTGGATTCTTATCCCAAGAGGTGGGACAAGTGAAGGTTTTTATTATACAAAATCCTCATAAATGGGATTAAAAAAACGCAAGTGTGAGCAGGATTGGATTCATTAGAATATAACTTTGTGATATATTGTAGGGACAATTTGATACGGCGAAGTTTTAAAGATGGCTCATCGGCCTCAACGTAGAGACTGTCAATGGGAGAGGTTCTGAAAGACCCAAGACAAAGTCTTAGACCCTGGTGATGGATAGAATCAAGTAGTTTGAGGTTGCTTTTACAGGCCCCACCATATACGATAGAGCCGTAATCAAGCTTCGAGCGGACAAGTGATCTGTAAAGGTGTAGGAGCGTAGCTTGATCCCCTCCCCACCTTGAATTAGACACGACTTTCAATAAATCGAGTGCCTTCAGGCATTTAGTTTTTAGGGATTTAATATGCGGAAGAAAGGTTAAATGAGAGTCGAAAATCAGACCCAAGAATTTGGCCTCTTTTACAACTTTGATGGGAGTGCCATTTAAAAACAGTTCTGGGTCTTTATGAGGCTTATATTTTCTACAGAAGTGTAGGCAATTTGTTTTTGATTTAGAAAATTTAAAGCCGTTTTCAAGACACCATTTATTTATTTTATTTAAACACAACTGCAGTTGCCGTTCAATAGTATGCATATTCTTACCACGACAAAGAAATGTTAAAATCATCCACAAAAGTGATCCATCAATGGAATCGTTTAAGACCTTGGATAAACTGTTGATCTTAATGCTAAATAAAGTGACAGACAAAATACTGCCTTGTGGGACACCCTGATCCTGATTGTAATGGTCAGACAGGGTAGAACCCACTCGCACCTGAAATTGCCTGTCTTTTAAAAACTGTGATATAAAAGAGGTAATCGACCCTTAAACCAAAATCATGTAAATCCTTTAAAATGCCATGCTTCCAAGTGGTATCGTACGCTTTCTCGAGATCAAAGAATAGCGATACTGCATGTTGGTTATTAACTATTGCATTTTGACAAAGGATTCTAATCGTACCAAATGATCAATGGTACTACGATTTTTTTCTGAAACCACATTGAATATTTGTTATTAGGTTGTTGGTTTCAAGATACCATGTTAATCGATTATTTACTATTCGTTCCATGGTTTTACAGACACAACTCGTTAAAGAAATTGGTCTGTAATTAGACGGATCAGTATGATCCCGGCCAGGAACTTTAGTATAGGGACTACAATGGCATTACATACGAAGGGAAATTCCCTGAAGTCCATATTGTCAAAATATTTAGAAGAGTTTCCAAACATGATTCCGGTAAATGTTTCCAAGAGCTGATAGTGTATATTATCAGCCCCTGTGGCTAATATCATGAGCTTGCTCAAGGGCAGTACGTAACTCATGCATTGAAAATAATTCATTGTAGTCTTCTCCATTGTCTGATGTAAAATTTATTCTTTTCTTCTCCTGTTGTTTCTGATGTTTCTGAAACTCAGGGACATAGTGGACGAAGACGAATGTTTGGCGAGAGTTTCACCAAGCTTATTAGCAATGTCAGCCTTATCAGTTAACAAATTATCACCGTCCTTTAAATGATGAACGGTAGATTTGGAACCTTTGCCCTTTATTCTTTGTATCATGTTCCACACCTTTGACATCGGTGTTCGAGAATTTATTTTGGAAACATAGTTTCGCCAAGACTGACGCTAATTCTGTTTAAAACTGCGTCGCGCCTTGGCATTTAACATTTTAAATTTATCTAAATTATGGACAGTAGGATGTCGGCGAAAATATTTTTCTGCTTTCTTCCTACACTTTCTGGCCTGTTTACATTCGTTATTGAACCATGGTTTACGAATATGTGGAACCGCAGAGGACTGAGGAATTGTTTTGTCAACAATGCCATTAAGGATATCAGAAAACGACTGAATAGGATCTTCACTGTTCCTAAACCGATCATGAGTTAATTGTTCAGCACACAGAGTCTCGTATAAGGACCAGTCAGCCCTGGCAAAGTTTCTTCTCGATAAAGGTGGATCATCACCAGGGTTGACTGTTTTGAGAATGGTGGGGAAGTGATCACTCCCACATAGGTCATCATGGACCACCCATTGAAATTCATTATACAGGCTGGAGTCGGCAATTGACAGATCCAGGGAAGAATATGTTCCCGTAGCTGGATGTAGATAAGTGGGAGAACCATCGTTATATATACACAGGTGATTATCGGAAATAAATTCCTCAAAGGATTTTACCTTTAGTATTAATATGGTCACTTCCCCAAAGCGGGTTGTGACCGTTCAGAGATCGCCCATGATGAGACATGGCTTCGGAAGTTGATCAAACAGATTTTTTGAAGATCGGATTGTTGATATTTGAATATTTGAGGTATATACAAAGCTACACAATGTCAGAGCAATGTGCAGAGTGAGACGCACAGCAACAGTTTGAAGATCCGTATGTAAAGTGACAGGACTATGAATGACACTCCTGGTGTACCAAAATGGAGGCACCTCCAGTAGCTTTATCGCCTGGAGGGAGAAGGGTGATAGTCACTAAACCGTCTTAAATTAAAGGTATCAGTGTTTTTAAGGTATGTCTCTTGAAGACTTTATAATGCTGATGGTTGAAAAGATCTTGAATGAGTAATTGTATTTCATTGAAGTTATTCTTCAGTCCTCTGCAATTCCACTGAATTATATTAGACAATTGAGTCATTATGGTGGCTCAATTGGAGATCTCACTCGTGAATTGGAGGAGGAGCTATTCCTCCGCTTGTCCTGTGAGGACAGTGTGACCTCCATGTCAAGAGGTCCAAAGGGGTTCTCTAGAGGAAGCTCTGAAGGTGAAGGGACGGAAGGTGTCTCTTTTCTGTTTAATTTTTCCCTTTTTCCCTTTTGATGTATTGCCTGAGGCTGGCTGTTTGTTTACAGTTTTAGATTGTATCTCAGGCTGTTTCTCAGTCTGAGAGAGGCAGACGTAGCCTGAGTGACTGGAGTAGTAGTTTTATTACTGAGGTTGAAGCATTAGGTTGTCCAGACTTGACCCATGTCAAGTCTGTCTGACGCTCTAACAAACAGAGGACGTTGCCACAGAGCGAGTGACTGCTGCAGAATATGAAACATTCAACGCGGAGCTGAGCTCTGATTTTGGAAAAGTTTCTTGGCATCAAGGTAAGAAATGTTTTTCTCGCATTTCAATCTCATTATTGAGGTCTCTTTTGCCACACAGGGCATGATTTTGAGGAAGCGCCATGTGGGCCATGACAGTTAGCACATTTAAACTCCTTGTCACAGTCTGTGCTGTCGTGGCTCTCACCACATCGATGACATATCACAGAGCCACGACAAGAGTTTGACCCATGACCAAACTTCTGGCATTTATAACACCGGAGCGGACTGGGGATATACGTCCACTCCGATATTAAAAGTATCCTGCTTTAATGGATTGAGGTAAGGATGATCGAGAAAACGTCAAAAGATATGTGTTTGTTTTCACCTATGATGCCTTCTTTCTTGACAGTGAAACGTTTTACAGCTGTCACAGCCTGATCATGAAGCTCGGCTGCAATGTCCTCTTCTGACATGTCTGACGAGACAACGCGCCCTGTCACGGATGATTTGTAGTGGGCGCAGCTGTAGTCTCCCTCTGCGAGTCATGTCTTGAGCTGAGGTAAGTAGCCAAGCACATAGTGTTAACGGAGAGAGCATTGCTTGAGATGTCATATGTTGTATCTTGACCCAACGATCCTCTTGGACGACCGTGTGATTCTGTGGTGTGATGAGCCATATTCCAAGAAATTGACGATCTTGGTTTGGTTTCAACTCCGATTAGGAGATTACTAGCCATCTACTGCAATCATGTCCTACGTTGTAGGTACGTGGATCTAGGAGCCCTTGCCATGTCCGTCATGGAAGCGGAGACATGATCAATTCTGGAATGATGGCTTGAAGCTTGTCTCATCATTCTTCCGGTAATATTTACTGAAGATGTTGTCACCAGAATCCGAACAATGTGCAGCGATGATGCATAATACGTTGTCTCCAGATCAGCAAAAATCTATGATGTACTGGGACTGCCATCGATGTGAAGTCTATTTATAGCCAACTGGCTGCCGCAAGCAGAAACCGTCTCACGCTTGTCGCTGCAAGTCCCCAGATAACCAATATTAAATCTGCTGACAGGGGAAGTCATCTATGACCCGTGAAGAAAGTCAAACCACGCTGTACCCTGCTAACTGGACTGGAAATGGAACCTTTCCCACGTTGAAAGAGTTGTTTACAACTGTAGACGACTTCCTGGCACGTGACTGTGACGCCACCGGTGTTGCAGGAAAATGATCCTCGTAGAATTTTGTGCAGTTGTTGATTTCTTCGTTAACACTTGGCTTTGTCCGTAACCCCTCTGTTCGGCTTGTGCAACACGTGTCTTGATGGCTGAGTGGAAGCACGCGAAAACTTCGCCGCATAGTACCGATGTAAGCAGACTGTTCCCTGTTTGTTGTGACTGTATTCTTCAACTTATAATCTTTACTGCAGTCGTCATCTTATACAGATGTTCTGTAAAGTTGAGCGTAACCGATGTCTCGCTGAGGAACTGCGACAATGCTGTTAACTGTCCCTGTCTTGAAAGCCCATGAAATGAAATTTCATCTTCAGTGTTTCATCGGATGTTATTTGACATCGTTACTTCAGGTGTGTGTCTCTTCTTTCAGCCAAGCGTTGATCCAACATAGCCAACATCTAGTTGTAGTGTCCAGTTGTGTTATCTTCTTGTAACCTCAAACCCTGATGTATCATGAAGGGCTCCGTATGATGAAGGAAAAATCTGCTATCGTTGAATGGCGGGACATGCTGACTCTGAATATATTCCTCCCCGTGAGTGCCTGCACGCAAGTTGATGAAGGTCTGCTATGCTGAGCTGACGTTAGTAGAATTCTCCAGACTTCTAACTTCAGACAGTGAAGTTAGACATTTCCCTATCTGAAGATCCATAATGACGTGAGTCTCTGTATGTAGATCTGTATGTAGCGCTGCGTGCTGGTGAACGTTCACGGTGTGACCGTGTATTCCTCCTGGAGTCTTGAGATATCTCTCTAAGCCTTCACGAAGGCTGATTGACGTAATCTCCCCTCTCTTTATGGGATGATCTGTATGAAGAGTTTCGCGCAGGTGTGTGATCCCAATGCGATCGTGTATCCTTCCTGGAGGTTTGAGATAATTCTCTAGGCCTTCGCGATGGTTGATTCCTGGACGTAGCTTCCCCTCTGTAGGAGTGCCGTCACGCAGGCTCTTGATGGGCGTCAGAGTCAGATGGAGATGACTCATATCTGCGACGTCTGTAGGGTTCAGGAGAACGCCTTGATTCCTTCCTGCGTGGAGACTGCAGAACTCTCTGGGGCGTCTACTTCAGATGGGGAAGATCGTCGTGTCCATGAGCCTTTGCGCAGGCTTCCCTCTTCATCCAGATGTGGTGGAGAGACTGTAAAGCCTTCATGCAGGCTAGTAGACGTTGTAGCGGTCTTCATAGCAGCCTTATCCTGCGCATCTGGTCTGTAAACTGTTGCATGAACAGTCCCGGGTTGAAGTTCTGCGTTGTCTGAAGACACTGCTGCAGGGATGATGCATCTGATACTGAAGAGACGTCATCTAAGGCTCGCTTCACTCATGAAGAGTTGACGCTGCTGCTATCTCTGGTACCCGATGTCTGCGTTGATAGAAGGTCTTCTGTCAATGTCTGTGCTGATACCAATGCCGATGTAGCTGTAGAAGCAGGCTTCGTCTTCTTACTGACGATGGTAACTTCAGGTATGAGGATGGGTGGATCATCATAAACGTCTGCTTCTTCCGGAGAGAAAGACCTCGTCTTGTGTGTAGAGCTGATGTTAGACTTCGCTGAAGTCTTCATAGTAGTAGCCTTCTTCTTCTACGAAGATGAAGATTTGGCCTTCTTCATCTGCGATGAGGTCAGCTCAGTAGACGATGATCTCTTATGGCCTCCGCCGTTCACCCCTGGTACATTGACCTGCTCCTGAGAAACGTTCAATTCACTGGAATTATGAATATCTGCAGCAGTGGTTAACACACTGTTATCAGCGCAATCACTCGATTTAGACATGACTTGTGAATACCTACGTACCCAGTCCTTAGCACGTCTATGGATGGAAAAAAGGTAATTATTAAATTCAACCGAATTTAAATTTACACAAGACTTACAGCGAGAGCTGAAAGAACATGAAATAGTGCCATTAGGTCATAATAAATGAGGGTCAGCCGCAGACACTCGGTACCTACAACGAATACAAGTTTTCATCAAATGTCAACATGAAGAAAACACATGTCAAACAACGGAAAATTTAAATCATATTTCCAACTGTAATGTAGAATACAATCCTAAAAACCGTATACAGCAATAATTTTGATGTAAGGTCCGAAAATATAAAAGGATATGTGCCGTATAGGGACCCAGGTGCTCTCACAACCGTCCTCAAGGGCGAAGAAGGAGAGAGTGACAAATATGGCCGATCATGTGACCATTTGGGAGCCAAAGGGAGGAAAGGGACGCTACTCTTGGGTGAGTGATTTTACGTCCGCGTTTTTAAATGGGAACTTCAAGGGATTTCAAGTGTTCCACTATCATTCGCAAGAGGAAGGAGACAAGCATAATTAGCATGAGTCAGGATAAGGAAAATATACAAGTTTACATTTCTCATTGATCGTGTGCGGTTATTTATAGACCAAGGTTTCTCTCCGATTTCATTGATTATCTGTTTCAATTTGAGAAGCAACTCCGGAAACATGTCTACCAGTGTTCATTATACACCTTTGCAGGGGTGCCAAAACATATCCATGACCTCGTGTTGCAAGGTATTTCATGGTCTCAGATGTCAGTTTTCACATGATACAAAGAGAACAGTTTTCGGATGTATATGTTACTTAAGCGTATGAGAATGGATACGCAGTATACCGACTCCGAGACGGCTTGTTAACACCGAGCACCAGGCAGGGTACCAACTTTTAACGTCTTTAGGCATGACGCTGACGAGGATCCAACACCGTCCGTCCACTCTCTTCGGAGATACATTCTCCACTGGACCACGGTGGTTCCTCCAGGTACACATTATTTTGTACCTACCGTTTAATTAATGAATGAGTGAGTGAGTATGGTTTTACGCCGCTTTTAGCAATATTCCAGCAATATCACGGCAGGGGACAGGGGGATGGGCTTCAAACATTGTACCCGTATGGGGAATCGAACCCGGGCCTTCGGCGTGACGAGAGAACGCTCAAACCCCTAGGCTACCCCTCCGCCCCTGCCTTTTAATGAAGTAATACTGCTGATGTGACAAAGATGGTCACCAACAGACATAACGAACATTTCTTAAAAATTATAAACTACTGAATGTAAAATATGTCTACATACCATGGAACGCAGGGCTGACCTTCCACACTGTGATCGGCCCCTCGGAGGCGAACTGACCGACGGCCAGCTCCAGGAAGAATAACGGCAGACCAGCCACCACCAACATGATGACGTAGGGGATAAGAAACGTGGCTGAAACATAATAATCTAATAATAACAAATTAAGATGTTTCGTGAGCAAAGGTTGTTTTAATTATGGACTTCGGTATTCCAGTTCCTTCTTAGGTCTACCCATTGGGTAATGAAGACATTGGCTCTATGTAATCAGGTGATCATTGACACAAGATCTAATAACTGACATTTCAATAAAACAAAGGGTCGTTTGAACGACTTGAAGTAAAGATGGCAAGACGTGCAGGGCCTCGTCTCTCTTAAACTGCTTTTGGTTTAATTTAACATCAGCACTGAATCGTTGTTAAATGTCATGAAAGCAAGGACGAGTAAACCCTGTTTTTATCCCTCGGATAAAGGTTTCATGTTTCATAAGTAAAAGGGAAAGTGTTTTAGGAAATTATTCTCCATTCGTCGTTTACAAAGTTTTTCAAACGTACGTGGTTTAACGTTAACACTGACCTCCTCCATTTCTGTAGCAGAGGTAGGGAAATCTCCAGACGTTGCCCAGCCCCACAGCGTAGCCCACACAGGATAGTAGGAACTCGAACCTGCCTCCCCACGTCCCTCGCTCTTCGGTCTTCTGCTCTCCCTAAAGATAAGAACATGAAGGTTGATGGCTGTTCCCTCCCTTGGGACAAGAACGTAAAGATTGTTCTCTCCTTAGACAAGAATGTAAGGGTTTATGGTTTTGAGGCATAACCAATTATTCTGAAACCACCCTGTTGGTTTAAACTATGTTGAAGATGAGCTCCTTGTCCTACTTATCTGTGGTAAATATTCTGAAGTAAGACATACGTGTTTCACAACCCACCAGACCCACCCTCCAACAATTGAAACATTTGTGCTTTTAATTACTTGTAACACCATAAATTATCTAAAAACATTAACTACATTCCTCTCCACTGTATTAAAACTAAGAGGTAAACCCTCAACTAATGGACCCTGTATTCCAATCGTTATCCTACATCCAGCATGTATGTATTCTTTATATTTGCACTATGTTGTATTATGGGTCAATGGCCTACATTACTGAAATAAAGTGTCTGTCTATCTGACACAAGAGCATTTTGAAAATGATATCGCCGATCTGCGTACAGAGTGTGTCGTGGGGGCTTTTATTCTTTGATTGACGTATTACACTCCAGTCTTTAGTTATCTTCAACATACCGTGGTAATGTTTCAGTGTTGTAGACAGTTCCGGCTCGCAACACAGCTTGAATAGGGCAAGAGTGAGTGAGTTTAGTTTTACGCCGCACTCAGCAATATTCCAGCTATATGGCGGCAGTCGGTAAATAACAGTGTGGACCAGACAACCCAGTGATCAACAGCATGAGCATCGATCTGCGCAATTGGGAACCGATGACATGTGTCAACCAAGTCAGCGAGCCTGACCACCCGATCCCGTTAGTCGCCTCTTACGATAAGCATAGTCGCCTTTTGTGGCAAGCATGGGTTGCTGAAGACCTATTCTACCCCGGATCTTCACGGGTCTGAATAGGGCAAGAATCATCATTCAGATGGAGAGTGGTTATGTCCAGTCATGCTTAAAACAGCTGTGGCAGAATGATATTTATACTTATTACATATGCACAGTAAATTTGGAAGAAAGTGTTCATTGTGTACCACTTTAGTTCTTCATTACCTATTTTACGAATTACGAACTCTTTACATGCTTACATCAGTCTTTAAGTCTTAAAGTATAAAGTAATTATTGTAACTGGATCCAGTCAGTTGACCTTAAACAATCAATCATTGAATTGTAGGTCATCGTGGCAATATATGCCACAAGATACATAAACATAGCCTCCATTGCATTTACAGGTCGGGGAGAACAGACGCATAAACGACCTATAATAGTTAGATCGAGCTATAGTAGTTCAAACGAGCTATATGCCTATAGGTCGATCGAGCTATAATAGCACATAAATGGAAGAGGCCCTTTAAGAACAACTTTCCGCACTGCGGTCATGGCATTGCTACACACGACTGGAATCGTCTTACCCATATGTGAAGCGACTTGCACCACAAACCCGAGCGTTTGTGATATATGAGCTACTAAACTACCTAACCCTATGGACAGTTACACTTGAGAGACAATATAACACACCTGAAAACTGAAAATATACCCCAAAACTTGGAGTCCCACTTCGCGAACAGCTGAACTTGACGATTGCATGACTTCCGGTTTGGAAATAGTACTCGTTACACGTGTATTTTTTGTTTTCCACTACCGTTAGACGAATAAACAAAAAAACTATGCAAGCCCAGTGTGGGACACATTTATCCGTCGCGCGAATTCTGAATCTGTTGCGTATTGATCAATAAATAAGGTCTATCCTTGTTTTGTATCGCATCTGGATGTGTTGTCGTGAAATTGTGTGTGTATTTAGTCGTATGGTCATTGCAACTCTTCGGAAGTACTTGTCATTTGGTCACATTCACTCATTCCATGCAATATATATATATGTTACCCTGGATTGGTAATCACCATAATGTGTAATGCACTTACATCAGGCTACATTCGTTCATTTTACCCATTCACAATGGCATCCGAAGCCAAGGCAATAGTGTTCAACAAATTGAGTTCAGATAGTACTTATATTGAAGAACAACACATTCACAACATGTTCATAAATGTATTGAATGTGTATTCTTTCAATACGTACTATCTGCACTCAATTTGTTGAACACTACCTCCTTGGGAATGGGTAAAATGCAAGAATTGACCCGTATGTCAGTGCATTACACATTATTATAACATATTGATAACAGTATTGCATGGAATGAGTGAATGAGTGACAACACATCCAGATGCGATACAAAACAAGGATAGACCTTATTTATTGATCAATACGCAACAGATTCAGAATTCGCGCGACGGATAAATGTGTCCCACACTGGGCTTGCATAGTTTTTTTTTGTTTATTCGTCTAACGGTAGTGGAAAACAAAAAATACACGTGTAACGAGTACTATTTCCAAACCGGAAGTCATGCAATCGTCAAGTTCAGCTGTTCGCGAAGTGGGACTCCAAGTTTTGGGGTATATTTTCAGTTTTCAGGTGTGTTATATTGTCTCTCAAGTGTAACTGTCCATAGGGTTAGGTAGTTGAGTAGCTCATATATCACAAACGCTCGGGTTTGTGGTGCAAGTCGCTTCACATATGGGTAAGACGATTCCAGTCGTGTGTAGCAATGCCATGACCGCAGTGCGGAAAGTTGTTGTTAAAGGGCCTCTTCCATTTATGTGCTATTATAGCTCGATCGACCTATAGGCATATAGCTCGTTTGAACTACTATAGCTCGATCTAACTATTATAGGTCGTTTTGCGGTTCTCCCCGACCTGAGAAATGGACTTCACACATTGTACCCATGTGGGCAATCGAACCCGGGTCTTCAGCGTGACGCTTAAACGACCAGGCTACCCAACCGCCCCACCATGACATAAAGCACCCACACCGACCAGCAGCAGGTTGAATGGGTTGGCTGTTGGTTATACAGTGTAAAACTCTATTATTGCTAGGGTTAACACATATACAGATCCTTCCATTTAAATGTACGCTTGTATTCTGGGACTGGTTTAAAAGAATAAGGTCAGATTAAAAAACCTCATCAAAAGTGACGTGGTATGATCCATTGCGATCACCACGTCTCAGGTTCCCCGATTTTCTGTATTTGAGATATCAGATATTGTTTACATCCATATTTGGTCTGTTTGGCCATTAGGAGACAAACGTCATGTATACTCGTGAATAACAACATGTTCTGAGTGCTGTTGATCACTGGATCCAATTATTACAACCGACACCACCTAGCTGGGATATTGCTGAGTGCGGCGTTAAACAAACAAACAAATACAAAAACAAACAAACCTGTTCTAGGAGTGTATGGTGGTAATTTTGCCGCATGACGAACAGATGCACCTGTGTTCAGGAAAAGCACATGTGCAGTGGACAGATCATGTGACCTACAAGCACTCGGGATCACGAGCTGCATGAGCTAGGGACCCGGATGCAGCGTTCAGAAACCAACGAGTGGCAACCACAAAGCCACACAATAATAACTAGTAAAAAATGCACAATATTTGTTCATGTGAACACCATCTATTCATTATCAACACAATAATTAATTTGATGTCCCAGAGAGATAACCCGAAGTCCCGTATGGCTTGTTAGGGAAACCTTGCCCGTCCCTTTACCCCTGATAAAAGTCATATGAAATATTAGCCTGACATAAACACTCCCTACCCGCTCCCCGAAAAATAAATGATTAAAAGGAACATACTAAACAATGCAAAAACTAACAAAAGGAAAGCAAAACACATTTGTAAAAAATAGGGCCGTATTGTCATTTTGTAAATGATTTTAGAAAAGCCCTGAACATGTCTTACATAAGACGTTTTGAAAACTTAAAGGCTTAAACCTTTTAAATCTTGTCAAAATCAGTTCAACAAGGTTTCGATGTAATCGTATCATACCAGTACGAAATGCCTAACATTGTTTCGATAATTTCTATAAACAGGTTTTTTTCGATTAAATTATTTATACTAAACATCAAAAGAATTCAAATTGTCATGGTTTTGATTTCCTGATGTATGCCTTTAAGATAATCGCAGCGGTCAGTCTGGCCTCTACGAGTTCCCGGAGTTACATAGTCACAGTAAGATGGACACATCCGTCAAATGCGTTTCGTAAGGTGTCTATTGTCCAGGGGGCGGTGGGGTAGCCTGATGGTTAAAGCGTTCGCTCGTCACGCCGAAGACCCAGATTCGATTCCCCACATGGGTACAATGTATGAACCTCATCTCTGGTGTCCTCCCCGTGATATTGCTAGAATATTGCTACAAGCGGCGTAAAACCAAACACACTCACTCACTCACCCCATTGTCCAGTATCAGAGTGAGTGAGTGAGTGAACTTAGTTTTACGCCGCACTCAGCAATATTCCAGCTATATGGCGTCGGGCTGTAAATAATCGAGTCTGGACCAGACAATCCAGTGATCAACAGCATGAGCATCGGTCTGCGCAATTGGGAACCAATGACATCTGTCAACCAAGCCAGTGAGCTTGACCACCCGATCCCGTTAGTCGCCCCTTACGACAAGCATAGTCGCCTTTTGTGGCAAGCATGGGTTGCTGTAGACCTATTCTACCCCGGATCTTCACGGGTCGTCCAGTATCGGAGGATGTATCGCCATACCAGTGATAATCATATAATAATTATAATTCAGCAGCGATATCGTTACCGAGTCAATATTGTCGCTTGCGATCTACATCCAGACAATGTAGAATTCATTGACTGGAGAATAAGTGTGTGAGTGAGTGGGTTTAGTATTACGCCACACTCAGCAATATCTAGGAGATAAACGTACTGTGTTGGGAAATTAGATGAATGTTAGGCAGAATTGATAGTCTCTAAATTTCATTTGGAACCGAACGCGTAGCGTGAGGTTTCAAATGATTAATTTAGAGACAATACGTTTATCTCCATTCTACCATAACCGAATTAAAATCGAACTCCTTCCTTCCGCGGAAGACACTGCGAAATCCGGCATGGTGCGTGAGGCGAATTGAACTCGTCTGTGAAGGGAGTGTAAGGTGCCGTTTGTATTTTTTTAAACATTGCAACATGTATAATATTCTGTCCAAAGAAAACTAACTACTGTTTATTCAATGCAATAATGTAATACCTAAGAACTTGGTTTATATAATCCGAACTCCACACGACCGAAACAAGCCTATTGTTTTGCGTGCCGTGTTACTCTAACCCTGTGGCCACACTATAATGGAATCGTCTGACCTACTTATTTTTCTTGGAAGTGCAGTCTGTCATTTTTGACAGTTACGCAACAGTTTGAAATGGCGGACAGCCAGTGTTTACATTTTGAGTGACAGTGGAAAATACTTGACTGACTGTTGAATCTGAACCCTGCAGAATCGAAGAATAGCTCCTTTTCTGATCGACCTACGACCTGTAGCTATTCAAAGATTTGTATGACCAGCGAGTGTGGATCATGATTTCACTTACATAGACTGTAGGTGCCTCCACCCCGGCATGCAACGAAAAGTGTGACAGTGCTGCTTTGTGTACATGCGACTAACTTGGGATTCCTTGGAACATTGTTTTCATCATTTGGGACTGGATTGTGACCAAACTTTACGAACATATATCACCAGCAGTGACAGCCTAGTGGGGAAGCTGGCAGAGAGCAGAATTCTGGTGGTTCAATGTTTGTATTTTTTTAACGATACAACGGGACATGATGGAGTGTGAGTGGCATACATTTTGTGTTTCGCCTGACCGTTATCTTGCGAATTTCCCATCCTTATGATTCTAAACAGAAACGAATATACCATTTACCAGGTAGGTAAATGTTTAGTAAGGATTTGCTGCACATTTTGTATAGATAGGGATGAAATTTATAAGGCTTTCTGATTTACATGTTAGATATTGTTTGTTAATGTTTGGGGCTGTGTATTGTAATTGAGTTTGAATATTTTTATTATAGAAGGTTATATGATAGTGAGGTTCACTAATAATTGTGGAGGAAAAATCATATAATAACTGTATTTTTCGAGTTTGAATAAATGTTTTAACAGCATTTCCATCACGTCTGTTGTGTTGATATAAGCCATTTCATTGCTTACGTCACAGTTTGTGTGCACACACTCGTCTAGTGATGCACAATAATATTTCGAGGGACAAACATTGCAGTTTTTCGCGCGCCTCAGTTTGACAGCTGTCTTCACGTTACTTACATTATTATCGCCATGGCTTCTACCTCCACTTTGTATAACGTGTCTCTCGTGCCTGATGACGTCCCTGGGGCGACATGTATTTATCTTGACATCGATCGTCATTCCGTTGTTCAACTGAAACGGTGGTTCGAGTGCCAAGGCTTGCCCACGACAGGAACCAAGGTCGAACTCGTTGAACGGTTAGTCGGAAAATGTTGAAAGGAATATGTCAAACCTACTGAATCTATAGGCTATGAATATATATGAAATAGCATGCATTTAAGTTATCTTGTTCTGGTTGTGTTACAATGGTATGGTGACGACTAAACCTAGGTCGATGTTTGAGGTGAGCTGAAATTGGGTTTAACGTCGTACTTGAGAATATTTCGCTCATATGACGACGTGCATGCGTGTGTATGTGTATGTGTGGCTGCTTGTACTAGCCCAGACTGAAGCTGGTTTTATAGTGCTAGCCCACTAAGATACCATGCCGCAGTGAAGCATGAATACCCCACTCAGACACATTATACTGACTCCGAGCCGACCAGTCCTTGTTGTACCCATTAATGCCGAGCGCCAGGCAGGGACCAACAAGTACCATATTTTGCCGTCTTTTGGTATGACACAGTCGGGGATCAAAACCCGCGCCCTTCCGCTGTCCGGGCGGACGCTCTAACCACTACACCACGGAGGCGGTCGTCGATGTTTGAATTAATTTCGGACGGCATAGTAGAACCCAAACCGGAAGTGATGTTTTCCCCTCTCGCAATAACTTGTTTATGGAAATAACCATAACAAACAAATATATTCGTGTACCCCCATAGATGTAGGCGACAATGACAATGTGTTGTATTTCGTATTCTAGTGCCGACCAATCACCATTTATATAATTCTTCCTGAACCTGTAATAACCAGGGTAAATTCCCACATTGAGTAATGTTGTTGTTGCATTATGCTATGGTTCTTTGTATTACCGCAAAAGGTTATTTAACCTACTTTACTGACATTACCAATAGATGGAAAGTATTCATGCACAGATGACCTGAATGTTTACACACTGAATTCCACTAAACTCTGAAGAAAATCCTAATTTTTGACTGCAACACAACTGGCAGGGATAGAGCAAATAGAGCATTACTGGACCAGGTTAAAATACAATAACAACATCGTGCTGTGTACCAAGAAAGAAGTTTTTCTGACAAATGACTCGAACAAGCAGACATTTATACAACTTACAGATGAAGTGCTCCGGGCGAACGGATGTGAAGTGAAACATGTAAGTGGTGATGCTGATTTATTGATTGTGAAATCTGCAGTTGCAAGTGCAAAGGAACAGATCACAGTTCTCATTGGCGACGACACTGACGTACCATGTGTTACTCTTCTGTTACCATGCAGATCCTGAATCTCATGAGCTATTCTTCATTCCTGAGCAGAAAGTGACTTCTAAGAAAAGAAGGAAGGTGTGGAAAATCAATGATGTTCAAAGACTCTTAGGTCAGTCAACGTGTAAGAACATTTTGTTTGCCCACGCTTTTCTTGGCTGTGACACAACCAGTCGAGTGTTTGGCATAGACAAGGGGGTTTCTCTCAAAAAGTTGAAATCTGATGCTCATTTTAAGAAACAAGCCGAGGTATTCACAAAGTGGTCCACAAAGGAAGAAGTCATTGCAGCTAGAGAACAAGCGATGATCAGCTTGTACAGTGGGGGGACAGGTACAAGTCTGGATGAGCTTCGTCATCTAAGGTTCCGTGAGAAATTGTCCTCCAGCACAACCTTTGTTCAGCCTCACAGCTTGCCTCAAACTACAGCAGCAGCCAGGCAGCATTCATTGCGGGTGTACTTTCAAGTACAAGTATGGAAAGATAGGAGAGCATCTCATATGGTCGCACAGAACTGGGGATGGGAGTTCCGTCACGATCAACTGGTTCCAGTTCAAACACACCTGCCACCTGCACCACCTCTACTCCTTCGTGTTATCAGATGCAAATGCAAGTCAGATTGTGCATCATCTAGATGCAGTTGTAGAAAGCATGGACTGGACTGTTCACCTGGGTGTGGCGAATGTCGGCGAGTGAGCTGCACCAACTCTGCACAAACTGACTTTGAAGGTGATGAGCAAACCTGTTATTCGCCGATGAATAGTGATTTTGTGTCAATTTGGGGACTGAATTGATAAAAAATCTCATGTTATACACATTATGTAGGACTGACTAAAGTTATCATTCATCAAAGTGACTGTACTTTGAATATAATTCATAATCAGTGCTACGAATCATGTGTGGACTGTGATCAGTCATCCATACTGGAACTTGGAAACAATATCATTACATGAAGACCAACGCTGGTACAAAATAGATATTTTATACAGAACTTAATTATTTTAATTGTCTAAAACGCTACTGAATATAATGAAACCCTATTTTACTCTCTGTCAACATCCTTTGGGATTGATGTTTATGAAGGGTCACATGCATTACTTCGCATTCGCTAAAATGGACATTGTATATGTCATCACTTCAACTGTGAAAAATTAAAATTCTGTCATTATACTTTTCTATACTTTTTATATGTACAGGGGCAACCTTTCTAAAGTCTAAAAAACAAACGTTTGCTTTTGTTGCAATTTGTTTAAGGTTCAGCCTTACCGGTCGTAGAATGACTGGAATAATAGTAACATCTCAACTGTCTTCAACAAGACAGTTCTATATTATTCAGAAAATGTTTACATAAGAGACGGTCAAATGTATAGACATTTACGAGGGAGATCGTATTGTAGTAGTTTGCCCCACCGACATATTCTCCACACACAATAATTTCTAGTTTTAAGGCTGTAAAATCATTGGGCATAATGGTTGTTATCAGAGGTCATAATGTATTGTATAATTGTATAAATAATATATAATACATAAATAACACAGAGCAGTTTTCAATATATATTCTTTTATGAAAATAATATTTTTCTTGATTGTCACAATATGCTGTAGAATACATGATATACTCACACATAACAACAACATTTTAAGTCTTAGGATGTTTGAATGGATCAAGGGATAGGACAGACATCCAGTCTAACCATGGCGAATATAAAGTCAATGTTGACGCTCAACAGAAGGTTATTTTGGAATTACCTGTGCTTAACTGCCGAGATTCTGTTGCTTATCATTTATTACATGTCACCCTTCATTCAGTATCTGAATATACAGAACCCTAGCTGTAGTCATCATCCAGTAATATCACAAAATCCGTGTCTCTCTGTGTGAAAAAAGTTGGTTTACTTTTGTATGCTCGTTGTGAGGGTTCCCAGCACATGTACGACACGTTGTCAGTTTACAGTCTCTAGCTGTAGTGTAACTGGGTTGTCAGCTTACAGTCTCTAGCTGTAGTGTAAATGGGTTGTCAGAACCACCTTTGGTACTCTCTTCTGTGTTCTTCAAACCAATGCAAACGCTACTCGTGCCCACAGCGTACATTTGGTTATCAGCTGGCGCAGCACTGACCGAGTATCGTCCTGTCCGGTCTTCCTGTTTGGCAGGACCCCAGCTGGGTGTTGGGGCAAAGGCCTTCCTCTGAATAGACAATAATCGGCATGCGTGACCATTCTTTGCGGTGGCACATGAGTTCCAATAAAAAAAAAATGCTCGGTAAAATCATGTCCAAATCCATCGGGAAAAATACAACCTATGTACATAAATCATCGTCTCGACAAGAATTTTTGGAATGTGTCCACTTGGGTAAATATTTATTACAAATTTTATAGTTTGTTGTTTGACCTCCAGTAAAGGAATGCCTCGGCTCTATCACGGGGGCGGTAGACTTTATGTTTGTCTGAAAGTGATTTAGAGAGTTTAGTTTTACGCCGCACTCAGCAATTTTCCAGCTATGTGGTGGCGGTTTGTACATAATCGTGTCTGGACCAGACAATCCAGTGATCAACAGCATGAGCATCGATCTACGCAGTTGGGATACGATGCCATGTGTCAACCAAGTCAGCGAACCTGACCACCCGATCCCGTCAGTCGCCTCTTCGGACAAGCATGGGTTACTGAAGATCAATTCTAACCTGGATCTTCACGGTTCTTGTTTACAAGGGTGCCTGCTCTTGTGAATGAAGCGTGTATGTGTTGAGGTTTATCCTCACTGTGCAGCCAGCCTGTAGAGGATTGGGATTAGCGATGTTGTTATAAGGAAAGGGGTCGTCTCATGAACTAAACTCATGTCCTAGGCAGAGATTCCAAACTGATAGATTGTCAGACTGATATCAACTGTCCTGCAACCATCAACACTGCCAACTTCATCCTCCATGCTGACGACATGATGACCATCTGCACCACAACCTCCAACACCTTTCCAGAGTCAACACCTACTGTGACGGCACCTTCGGCATCAGCCCCAGTATTTATTTCCAGCTGTACACGATCCATGCCATGGTCAACAAGGTGTTTCCTCTGATTTCTGGACTACTTCCAGACACGAAACAGACCACTTACCATAGATTCTTCAGCATCATTAAACAGAAGTTATCAGAACAGAATATCCATCTTCAGCCTGCATTTGTTTTGTTGGACATTTAATCGTAATGTTTTTCAATACTAACATAAAATGTAGTTCATGCAATGCTATGAAGTCCAGTGCTTATTTTTTCTTGTAAAGTTTGATATTTTTTGCATGAGTGTGTGTATATATGAACACCTGGAACTTAATTAAGCACCACCCCACCCCCACCCCCCCCACACCTATTTTCTGGATGATGAGAAACAAAACTTGCTGTAACTTTCTCACTATTGCAAAGATAGTGGAACCTTAGCTATTGTGAAACATACGATCTATTGGCAAATGAAAACAAGACAATGATTCCAATTCGTGTTGTTTTAATAGCGTAACCAATGTGATTTGGTCACTATTGATTTTGATGAAAATAGTCACTGAACAAGTATGGTCGTAGCATTGTCAATGGCTGACTATTACAAGAAATGATGCACAAGGAATGTCACATGCTAACATCTGATGCGTCTGGCATCAGTATCGGGTGTATCCCCCACGTGCTTGGATGACAGCTTGAATCCTTCTCCTCATGCTACTGGTAAACCTTCTGATACGATCAAGTGGCAATTGCCGCCATTCTTCATGCAAAGCAGCTTCCAGCTGTGCAAGATTCTGGAGAGGGGGTTCTCTCAACCTCACACGGCGTCCAAGAAAGTCCCAGACGTGCTCCAAAGGATTCAAATCGAGGCTCATTGCTGGCCAAGGTAATGCCATGATAGCCTCATTCTGGAGATGTGCGGTCACAGCACGTGAACGATGAATGTCGTCCATGAATATCGGGTGAGTAACCAACGGATGGTTGTCAAAGTGAGGCACGACAACTGGATGGAGAATATCCCGGATGTACTGCTGACCATTAAGATGTCCTCGGACAGTCACCATTTGAAGTTTACAGTCGTGTGAAAGACAAACCCAGATCATAACCGATCCTCCACCATGAGGAACAGTAGGGTGGATATTCCTGGGCACGTAAGCAGTGTTTTTATGCCCCCACACTCCCATTCGACCATCTGTAACATGGAGAAGGAACCTGCTCTCATCTGACCAGTGGACCCTCCTCCATGTCCTCAGGTTCCACTGCCGACGGGCCATACACCACTCCAGACGTCGTCTCTTAAGGAGATCAGACAGAGCAGGACGTTTGATGACTCTTCTGAACCTCATACCAAGTGCCCTAAGGCGATTTCTGACGGTTCTGGTGGATAATTGTCTGTAGGGTAACCACAGGCGCTTCAAACCCGAACTTGTGGCAAAGGGTTCTCGCCTTACCAGACGTGCCAGGCTGCGATCATCACGGGCCGTTGTCTTCCTGGGTTGTCCAGGCCTTGAACGATCTCTCACATCTCCTGTCATCTGATGTTTCGGACAAGTCGGCTGATGACCGAGTGACTGAAGCCCAGTTGTCGTCCAATAGCTTTGAAGGACATGCCTGTTGCATGTATGCCTACAATTTGCCACCTGAGTGCTTCAGAAAGTCATCTCCTCGCCATTTCAGTATTTATTAATGGAGACAGTTACAAATTTGTCTGCTTTTATACCCATAAATTGCATATCAGAGAAACTGAATTTTGGGAAAAGTGTGGGTTGTATGCTTCACGTGCACAAGGGATGCGTTGTGACGAGTGCAAAGGAACTGAAACACCTTTTTAGACTACTAGAGATGTGTTGTAATACAGAGATATCATTCATGTTTAACGATGGTTAACAGTTGCTCTACTATCATGAAATATATCAGGGGGTGCTTAATTAAGTTCCAGGTGTATATATAGTTAATGTAAATTATATATTTTAGAAAATAAGTACTTTTGAGTATGTTACTGTATTGAATAGTTTTAACTTTGTGTCACAGATTTATACTGATACAGTCCCCTAGTTATTCCTTTGTTTTGCTATTTGAGATGACTGATTGCTTCAGTTATTATGAACAAAAGGCGCCTGTACTATGAGGTGAGGTGAAGTGAAATTGTGTTTAACGTCGTACTTGAGAATATTTCGCTCATATGACGACGTGCATGCGTGTGTATGTGTATGTGCGGCTGCTTGTACTAGCCCAGTCTGAAGCTGGTTTTATAGTGCTAGCCCACTAAGATACCATGCCGCAGTGAAGCATGAATACCCCACTCAGACACAATATACTGACTCCGAGCCGACCAGTCCTTGTTGTACCCATTAATGCCGAGCGCCAGGCAGGGACCAACAAGTACCATATTTTAACGTCTTTTGGTATGACGCGGTCGGGGATCGAACCCACGACCTTCCGCTCTCCGGGCGGTCGCTCTAACCACTACACCATGGGGGAGACCCCTGTGTTGAGACGTCCATATTGCTATAAACATATTGCTAATTTGAAGCATCTTTCATCGAACTTACTGGCCCGAGCTTGTAGATTTGTACAGGTACAAGGAGGAGCATCATAGCAACAGGGGCGACAACCATGCACCAGCCAATGCCCTGAGCCCACGGTGGGAACTTGTATTCTCCATAGTTGGCAGGGACGTACTGCATAGCTGACACGATTATAACAAACTGAAACAAACAAACATTAGCTATATTCCTTTGTACACATATAATTCAATGGGTAAATGGATTTTTGCTCCTAAATTAGGAATGATGGTTCTTTAACTGTGCTCAAATAAAACCCTTCTCACACTCCGTATTACCCACGATATGGACGTCGAGAATGGAGATTGGCAGCCCGCAACCGATTTCGAATGGTCTGTGAGGACAGTCGACCTGGTCGCGGTAAGCAGCAGCTGTGAGGTTTCCACGGATGACCAGAAGTCGGGAACGGTTGTTCCCAACACCATGCAACTTCCGCCCCCGAATCTGTCGACTTTCTGTACACAACATTGGGCATACCGTTCACGACGTCGTCTCCAGACTCTATGCCTGCCGTCCGCGAATCTGAGGGTAAACCTGGATTCATCGCTAATGACGACTCGATTCCAGTCTCTCTGGGTCCATCGGAGGTGACGTTGGGCCCACAGCAGACGTTGACGTTGATGAAACGGCGTCAATATTGGCCCAGGATGGACGTCGAGAATGGAGATTGGCAGCCCGCAACCGATTTCCAATGGTCTGTGAGGACAGTCGACCTCTAAACATCTCAGCCCTGGTTCGTGTAGCCGGCAGAAATCTGTCACGTAGGTGACGTAGGACGATTTGACGGTCTTCTGTTCGTGACGTCACACGCGGACGACCCGACCTTGGGCGATCAGAAGTGGTGCTTGTTTGTTGTAGACGACCTCGCAAGTCATACACAGTACGACGGCTGCATCCCATTGCTCTTGCGACGTCAATAACTGATCTTCCCGCTTGCAACATGCCAACGGCACGTTCACGTTGCACATTTGACAATCGTGGCATTTCAAGTACCGTTAGAACTGTAAATGTGGTTTAAAAGTGTTTTTTCAATTCTTGAGGCCAATGCAAACACGTGCATATGAAGAAACCCTCGATGCGAGGATCACGTGATCGACTGCACGTGCAAAACCTGATTTGGCACTAACGTCATTTGCACGACGAATGGATGGGTTTGAGTGGGTTTTGCTAACGTTTTTCTAGAGTCGAAAGATAGGGATCCTATTTCGGATACATAGATGTATCATCAGAGAAAAATTATTCATTATTTTTCAAATTACATTTTGTGAAGTTTCTTTTTTGACTCAGTATATTATGTGGAAACAGATTGGACCTAAATATATAAACCACGATGATAATATTTGTAATAACAAGTCCCTTAAATTTTTTAAACTTACAAGAGTTATATCCATTCGAATATCGATCGACAATGTTTGTCTGCACCAACGATTATGGCGAATCGCTTTGTGTCCACACCTAGGCAAGAAAACACTATATCCGGGTTAGAATTGGTCTCCAGCAACCCATGCGTGTCGTCAGCGGCGCCTAAAGGGATCGGGTGGTTAGCTTCGCTGACTAGGTTGACACATGTCATCGTATTCCAGTTGCCTGGATGCTCATGCTATTGATCACTGGATTTATGGCCCAGACTCCTTTAACTACAGACCGCTGCCATATACAAGGTCTAGAAGCCAGCCCCCGAAAATGTGGTTCAGTTCTGGCGACTGAATAGGATGTGATCTTTCACAATCAGGAATGATTTAAAGCCGGTAGTCTTTAGCTACCGTGCATGACAGCCGTGCAGGGGACCTTTTAAAGTGCATCATATCATTTCAGTTATGGTAATATTTTAACCAATAACTGGATGGTTTAATTTTTTAATAACTCTGGTTTGGATTGACCAATGCACGATTGTGGACAATAATATTACATATAAGCTCATCGCAAACATATTTTGGTAAGGCCAAAGGTCAAGTTTAACAGAAAATGCATTTGATGAGAAAAATACGAGTTAAACTTTACAAATTGGAGGTAATTTTACTTAAATAATGTTTTTCTAATTCAGCTATATAACTTGAAGATTATATATACATTTGGTTGACACTGTATGCATGAAAAACTATTACAAGGAAACAAAAGTTGGTGCTTTGTATTCAGATCAGCAAAATATATCTATTTAGATAATTTGATCTCCACGCTTTACAAAGTATCAACAATACCGACTGTGTCAAAGATCCTGTTGGACTATCATACACATTTCCGCTTATTGACAGTCTGTCAGAAACAACAATTCAGCTGACGTCAGAAGGAGATGTATTTTAACTTCTTTGAGAGGCATTTAGAAGTAGTACCCTTTGTCATCAGCCTCCCTACTACGGAATTGTCAGCCACAAAGTCAAGAGACTCTTAAAAAACAGGCCAATATAGATGTGGTTTTCAAAAGAAGCAACACCATACTCAACACCATCAAAGCGACTGGCAAGCCACCAACCAGCCAGAAACAACAACCACTGGGAACGGTTTACCACGTCTCCTGCGACTGTGGACAGGCCTACGTAGGTGAAACATCAAGACCTCTCAAAATCAGAATCTAAGAGCATCAGACCTCAGTATCCAAACTATACTCAAAATCATCCTTTTCAGATAACATCCCGACCACAATATCCAGTGGGACAAAACCCAAAGCCTAACAACCAACCTCAAAGACTATAAACTCAGGAGACTCCAAGAAGCCATCTACATCAAAAGACTCCAGCCATCAATCAACCGTGACTAAGGTTACTACATACCTCCTGCGTACCACCAGCTCATTAAAGATCCTCACCATCGATAATCCCCCCGTTTATGTATACACGCATTCATCATTATAATCACCTATTTATGTATACCACAGGCTTCACTTACCATTTTGTACTTTGCAGTCTTCATTTGTTAACGCTTTCACCTAAGCCCTTGTGTTGTTATTGTGTCTGGCTTCCTAATCCCCATTGTACTGTACAAACATCTGCGCTAACTTGTATATATGCTCCTTCATCCTTATGCTATTCATCACTTGCTTGATATCAGTGTTAGAACCTACACCGAAACGTCGCTCTCACAGCAATAAAAAACTTGTTCATCCATATATTGTTATCCTTCCCGCCAGAAATATATTTTGATAAGTGTCAATGTTATTTATATTTGTTTCACTTCACGCTCCACCTGCACTGCACTGCACTGACATGCTGTAAAACCCTTAATGCTGATGGATAATAATATGACATCCTAATCGAAGGTTTATAGGTGACATTATGTTATTATGGCGTGCAAATGTTTTAGCGTTTACATTGTGAAATATCACGACTTCAATTATCTTGATTTTTATTATACCCGGAATCATTAATACATTGTAAATGAAATTACACACTGATCAGAAAAGCTTATATACACAACTCTCATATACCTCTGAAATGCTTAATCATACAGTATATCCAATACATTCCTTTTGATTGTAATAGGTGATGTAACTTCAGCAATAAGCAATAATGAGAACAAGATATCAAGAAGACACGCATTCAATTGAAGTGTGTTAGCGGAAAAGGTTAGCACATTTTGCCCTACCTTTAGTACACGTTACAAACACACCCAAAATCAAGTCCCCAGAAAAACCCGAGAGCTTATGGTACAAACAAAAATAGGTCACTTCATTTGATACTTCTGTGTTAGTCCGAACAAAATCAATTTATCCTGCTTAGATGGATTTCATCTTGAAACTCATACAAATACAACAAGAAACAAACATACACACGCACAAAACCCAAACAAATGCCATAAAAAGGCTACACAGCCTGCAAGATGAATATTGGATCTTACAACAGTTGTCTAATGTGGGAGAAATTCGGAAATATAGGTATGGTCTTGAAAAACCAATAAGCATATCCAGGGCATGTTTCGATCCTGGCACGTTATACAAAGCGTAGTATATGAAATAGGAAATTTTGATAGAAATAGATGACTCCGTTTATACTGAATTAGCCCCAGTGAGCTCGGAGATTCAGAACCAGTGGGGTCTAGACTGGCTTCATTTTGGACTATTGCATGGCAGAATGGATTGGGCGGAAAGTTTGGAGTATGAGACAGACTACTGGCACGTCTAAGGTCCCGGCGGTACAGAGGGAATGTGGTTCATACAAGGGGGGAAACGCATTTTAAAATAACCCAATCGCTTAGTAATAGTACTATTCGTATTTTGGAAAATAAATCTATAGATCTATGCAGAGGATTTCCTTCATATAAAACATACTCTGCTGACCACAGCTGGTGGCTTCATAATGTCTGTTGGAACAATGCAGTTGACTACAGCCGACTTGGTAGTGTTCATTTCGATGAAGTCTGTACATATTTTAGGACTATCTATCTATCTATCTATCTATCTATCTATCTATCTATCTGGGTGAAGTCTGTCAATATTTTAGGACTATCTATCTATCTATCTATCTGGGTGAAGTCTGTCAATATTTTAGGACTATCTATCTATCTAACGTCTATACCAACGTCTGTACGTGTATTGAATAGGTGATAGTGATATATGTAACTTGACCATTATCTGACTTATGCAGAGACCAGTTGATATTGTACATTGTGTTGTCTCTGGTAGCATTTGGAATGACGATCGGAGTCAATATTGATCTTCAGTAACCCATATTGTCGTAAGAACGAACCCTGTGATCGGGGTGGTCGTTCTCACCTACTTGTTTAATGCATACATTCCCACTTGCGAAGATCGATGCTCATCGTGCCATGACCATGTTATGTGAAATTCGTTTGTGTATTTAATTAGATATTACTAAAACCGAGGCCTGCATATTTTTTATCGTTATAGAAGAAGCAAAAAGTTTACATAAATATTATCTAGGAATATCTTTGAGTTGTTCATAAAAGACACTTAATGTTTTGAACTTAAAGCAATACGTTCCTGTTGTAATAGATCTTCGACAAATATTCCACTGTGATAAAGTTGCAAATAGGTTAAGACTAAATCGTCCCCGTGGACTTCAGCTTTACATCTATGCATGTAAAAGTCAATGTACAGGATGGTGTAAGAGGTTGAACCTGTTGTGGACTTCGGCATGTGGATGTGGACCTGAAACATGTTCCCGTGATCTCTTGACACTGTTCACATGGGCTAACATGTCAACTGGGAAGACGTTATGACCATAAAGAGCAATAGATACGAATTGATATGAAGGAAATGTCGCTTGCATTATGATGACCTGACTGACTAATCATTCTTAGATGAACAAACAAAGACAACACGAATATTGTAGAATTATACATTTAAGAGCCTTCTGCAATGTTGTGTGATTTTAATGATAGTCCGACAGGATCTTCGACATATTATGTAATATTTTGCGGATCTAAATACAAAGTACCAACTTTTATTTCCTTGTAATAGGTTTTCATGCTTACGGTGCCAACCAAACGCATAATTGATCTTCAAATGACATAGCTGAATTAGAAAAAAAATAGTAAAATTACCTTCAGTTTGTAAAGTTTAACTCAAACATTTTTCTCATCAAATGCACTTTGTATCAAACATTGACCTTTGACCTTACCGAATTATTGTTTTTGCGATGAGCATGTATATACTATTATTGTTAACAGTTTTAGACCATGTTCTTAGCATTTTAAAACTACTATTTTGCCGAAATTCGGTCAATCAAAAAACACAGAGTTATTAAAATTAACCATCCAGTTATCGGTTTAAATATTACCATAACTGAAATGATATGTTGCACCTTAAAATGGCCCCTGCACGGTTGCCACGCACGGTGGCTAATGACAACCAGCTTTGAATCAATCTAAATCATTCCTGATTGTGAAAGATCACATCCCATTCTGTCGTGAGAACTCTACCACATTTTCGGCATTTTGGGGGTCTGGCCAACAGTCCCTGGCCATAAGTATTCGTGATTCTGGTAATGGCGACATCATTTGGGTAAATTCTTATTTTCAATCACCGCGAGGTACACAATGCACTGTCGTCACCAATTAAACATTTACAATTTATGCATAGCTAATCACGTGAGTATATATTGTCTCCAGCTACTCTACTTCCGGGTGTATTGGCTATCGGCAAAATGGGTCGGAAATCAAACGAGTTGAGTACCGAGATGAAAAAGGTGAGTATAAAATTACAAGCGCGTGTATGTCTGGTGAAAGGGCGATGAAGCTTACAAGCCAGAGTGCGTGTGCAGCCCCCTCGCAACGAAAGGTAGGTTTGAGTTGATCTGGGTTTGTATTACTTGTTATGGTGTTGGCACTATTACCGCTGTTGAAGGCAATATTAATGCTGCCAAGTATATAGAAACACTAGAGAACCATTTATGGACAGTTATTGTTCGCCACTTTCAAAATGAAGACTACATATTCATGGACGACAATGCTCCCGTCCATCGGGCTCGTGTTGTACTGAACTACAACGATGAAAGCAAAATAACTGATATATCTTGGTCCCCACAATCTCCCGGTTTGATTGTGATCGAAAATATCTGGCTTTGTCTTAAAAGTGAACTGCACCATGTCGCCGCCAACATAACAGCAACAGATCAGCTCATGGAAGTAATCCGCACTATCTGGAGCAACTTGTGTGTGGACTGTATTAAAGCAGGGTGACGGGAGCCAGAGAAGGAAACACTTACAAGCAGGGTGACGGGAGCCAGAGAAGGAAACACTTACAAGCAGGGTGACGGGAGCCAGAGAAGGAAACACTTACAAGCAGGGTGACGGGAGTCATATAAGGTAACATTGACCAGCAGGGTGACGGGGGCCAGAGAAGGAAACACTTACAAGCAGGGTAACGGGAGCCAGGAAGACCCAGTTGACCAGCCAGTAGGGGTTAGGTCGGTGGCCAATCATCATCTTGATGTCCTCTATGAACTGTTTCACACCTGCACAGCAATAACATGACAAGAGAACTTTAAAACCCATTTCAAAACGACTTTGATGCACCCCATCTAAAAGATATAACGATATATTTTGATTAATGAGGCGGTATATTTTCCCATCATAAAAGAAAATAGCAGGAATTCATTCATGACGTGCATTCCACTTGTTCAAGTTTATCAGTCATTCACGTGTGCTAACTTTCGGCTGAATATGATGTTCATGCTACCAGTGACACAGTGCCATGCTGGTTATGTGGTTATGATACATGTATATACATTAACCTTTACTGGTCTCTCATGGCCCAGGTCGATTCTCCAAGTGACTTAGCTGCGCCCTCTTCATACTCTTACACTGAAACCGATTTGTGCAAGTGGGCCTTGGAGACTACATTTTCACCTAGTTCGTGCATACCATAGACATACATGAGGCAGATTATCTCCGCAAGAGCCACGATCATCAGGTTGTAGCTGCCACTGTACCAGTCTATCAGTGTCAGCATGTAGATACCGCCCTGATATGAAACATAGACGACATTCAGTGTTGCAGGCATGTTGATGAATGCTAAACATGTCCGCATGTACAAATGTTAGCGGTTTACAGATGAATGTATTCATTATTTAGCAACTAGTCCGAATGTCTAACGATTGAATTGATATTTATTGATAGGTTTTAAAAATACATGTATTCAGAGAAATTAATTGATATAGGTGAAGCAGAGATCCCAGATACTAGTATCTGAGGATAACAAAGATCAGTGATATTTATACCAACCTTTGTAACCATGGACAAACCCAGGAGAAAGCCAAGGAGACAACAGAAGGCTGTGAAGGCAGTTTTGTGGGGTCTCAGGAAATGTGGGAACGTGTCAATAATGCCGATCAACACAGTCTGCACTTGCGTAAACTGCAGAAACATATATTATTCACACTTTACTAAGGATCAAATCACAGATTCAACAGAAAACTACTATGCGGGGTCAAAGTTTGTTCAAATACCTAATCTTATTGTAAGCATGGATCCTAGGTGTCAGTATGTCATTTCATCTTGCTGATCCCATACCTGCTGTTGACAGGCGTTGTTTATTTGCCAATGACTCGTTCCATGATTTGCAAAATGGTTGTTTGGCGCCATGAAAACCATTTTTATGGTTGCTCATGTATCAACTGCATAAGGTTAGCTTAAAGTGGCTGTTTGCCTAAAGAGGGGTTACCATTTTATTATCTATCCAGTTAAAAAAGGATACAATTTCAAATTATAAATCTACGTTCAAGTAAAGTTGATTTTTTTGTGATCCTTAGCAAAGTGTGAGTAGTATAGAAACCAGAATTTTGCAAAATCTGTAATTGACACCGTCATTACTTGAAAGCATTCAGGCTTATGTTTCTTGAATGGGTATATTTGTTCACATTAATAACTAGATGCTCTAATATTTCTCGATGTATCAGTTACAAACACGCACTCCTTTTTGATCAAATATTCGTGTTCACATATTAGAAGAATTTTAGACAAAAGAAACAACTCTATGCAAAATGTGAGCCTCAATTTCACGAAAGTACATTCAGGGTTCCATATATGTTTACATTTTTGAAAAACTTTAGACAAAGAAATAACATTAAGCAAGATGTAACACAGTGATTGTTTCCACGTACTAAGTTTGTCTGCGCCATTTGTTGAGCATTTTGTCCTTGCTGTAGACGGCTTAAAACGTTGCGTCACAGTGGTTGAATTGACAAAACGTGAGAAAGAATTATTCTACGATGTATGACTGTCCAGACAGAAGATGACTGATTTTTTTGCTTTACCTGAGCACTTATTCCAAGTGTACAAAACATGAAGAAGAACAGGAATCCCCAGAAAGCAGGCCATGGAATCTCAGCAATGCCTTCTGGATAAGCAACGAAAGCTAGACCGGGACCTGAAACCAAATATCAAACATTTTAATCTACTTCCTTAGTGCTATTTAATATCTCGTCATTATTTGAAATACATTTTTTTTATTACCTCACAAGTAAAATAATATGCAAGAAAAAACAGAGGTTCTACTTCTCGGCAGAAAGCATCACCTAACCGATCACAGGAATGAAGTCACCAATGGATCAGCACCAGTGTCAACATCAAGACTTGTGAAAGACCTCTGAGTTAAGCTTGAAGACCTTTCACTGCAGGAGCAAGTCAGTAGAATATGCAAGTCATGTTACTTTTATCGCCGACCCACAGGCGACATCAGGAAGTACACCACAGCAGAATGCGCCCACATCCTATAGTACTGTCGGAAATAGAAAAAAAGTGTATTTTCTCATTTATCTCTACAATTTATGTAGTTGATATGTGAAAGTGTGAAATATCTGTTAAACTAAGTTCGGCCTAACTACAGTTTCAGTGGTAGAGAGATAGGAAACGGAGAAAAAGGACTTTACTGAGGGGAAATTAGTGCAGAAATGACCAATGCGGTTTTTTTGTAAGTCCAAAAAGACTTATTTGGAATAGACCATGGCTTTATGCAAATTAGTGTGCGACGATATTGTATTACAAAGGACACTTTTTAAATGCCCAATTTGAAATTAGACGTAGATTCATTATAAACGATAGCTGATGTAAAAAATAATAACTTTTATGCTGAAACTATTAAGGATGTAGCTACCATGGAGTCTCACTGTCACTATAAAAAGAAACAGATAGGAGGGGTCGTCTCAAAAGCAAAACCTGGGATCGGGCTGGGGGAAAGAGATATCAGCTAAGATAAGATAATCCTTTAGGGCAATTATACTGGGGAGGTACACGGCACGTCATAACAATTTACAAATAATATCCAGTCCTGTCGGGTGGTCATGCCACCTATATATTACGGTGCGTTTCTATGGTTTTCGGGTATCATACTCTTTTACATATCTCAACATAAACTTTATGAAAGAAAAACACGTAAGATGCATGTTAATTACTAGATGAGACATAGTCAACACACATGAAAAAGCACAAACTATCTTTGAGATGTCCCCTTGTGCCTGTAGGCAGCACGTGCATTTCATGCCAGGTGAGTCGACGGTCCGTCGTCATACCTGGCTGAGCGACCTAATTGCCATCTATAGTCTGATCTGTTGTTTTCAGCAGCTATTCGTATTTTTTCTAAGTTTTGCCCGATTTTACGAGTAAACATGCTTTTCTGGATATCGTATTACGCATCCCACTGAACGCCCAGTTAGGCCGAAGTGGGTTATTTCGACATATGCTTTTTGAAATTATGTAAATGTTCGGGATACAGAGTAAGAGCCTAAAAACAGTTTTTTTTCTATTTCCGACAGTACTATAGTCAGATGTCTAGTACTATCCAGACTAAACTACTACAATGGACTGTTGATCGGCCTCAGAAAACACAATATCTCCTGACTACAGAAGGTACAGAATACAGCTGCAAGAATTATTTCTCTCAAGACTAATTCTAATTACACCTCTCCTGTTCTCAAATCCTTTCACGGGCTACCTAGTTAACAAAGAATGCATCCCTGACAGTGAATGCGATACCCAGAGTGTCAGAAGGGCTGTGCTTCCGGTGGAGAACCCGGGCACTCTCCTGATCTGCGCCAAGAGATCAAGAGGTACGAAACCAAGGGCATCGAGAACAATGGGGAGTCTGACGACAGTGTACTTCGGATCCAAGCGAGATATTTCAAAGGCGAGGTCCGCATCTTCAGCACGCTTTTCCCGAATCTTGCCAATCACATTGCTGTCAAAAGGGACAGAAAATTCAATGATATTAATATATTCAATAGCTCTATAAAGATCAGGTTTGTTGGCACGATTTCTTCTGAGGCTATATATAGGCCTATTCCAGAGAAGTTTAAAGCTGTCATTTTCCATGACGCCCTGGACATGTTCAGGGTCGGACAATAGATGGTCCTCGGAGTCGAAACCACAGGCATGGCGAAGACGGTAGTAGAACCAACGTGCCATGCCATCATGTCGTTTAAGATATGCTGTTTGTACCAAGGAAGGGCATCCACTGACAAGGTGTTGGACAGTCTCTGTAAATCCATTACGCAGTCAACATTTCACGTTAAACATGCTTTCTGCAACTTCTAAAATTGTGTGGCATTATGGATGAAAACTTCACTCTTTGGAATGAAAAATGATATTATTTTAGTTTCTATTTACATATCTCCAGAGTACTCACTCATATACCAAAATAGTGATCAAGACAGATGTGCTTTCTAATTATCTTGAGACTATTCTTTGTGAATATACGGATCATGAAATCATTCTCATAGGAGAGCTTAATGTCAGGATGAAAGATTATTTAGACTACATACGAAATGATTCTCTGGACCATATCATGTAGGATTCTGACAATTACCCAAATAATGATTTTATCCTGTCAAGAACTACTAGAGACAACAAAAGCTATAATGAATATGAAAAAAAACCTAGGTAATTTGTGCTGCACCTTTGGTATTCATACACTCAGTGGGAGGTTATGTAAAGATACTAAAAGGAGGTTTCACATGTTTTACTCACAAATGGGTCTCGCGTGGTTCACTATGTAATAGCTGGCTCACAACGTTTCTCATACATCTCTGATTTTGGTGTGCACCATAAGGATGATTCAAACCATTTCCCTTTATATTGTTCCATGACATTTGAAGAAGATATGTGCCAAGATAAAGATAACAGCGATATATTGCATTCAAATGCACCAATTTTATCAACAATAACATCAAAAGTAATAACAGTGTTACATTGTGGAAATCTGTATGGTCTGATTCTAACAGTAGCCAGGAGTTATTTTTAGGTAAATTTCAGGGAAAATTCAAAGAAATGAGTGACGAAATCTACAGACTTATTGATGAGAATGTCATCCTTGCTGTAAATAAACGGACTGCCTGCTCTATATCAGACTAGAGCACATCACTCAAAGAGAAAATATGGGAAATCTGTTTTTGGAAACAATAATCTGTCTCAACAACAACTCCCACGGTGTGATAAGGAACTTGCAATGGCGAAGAACAGGAAATATGCTACACTTCGATCATACAGAAACTATGGGGATGAGTTTAGCCATTTTAGAGCTATGCATTTAGCCTTCAAGAAAACCTTTGCAATGAAAAGGTCAGTTTATCAGGGCAAACAGAAGGAACAACTTGTACAGGCCAGATATAATCCTAAATCATTTTGGCGTATTCTAAACTCGCCTAGAGCGTCATCACAAAGAACTCCACAGATATCGGTACAACAATGTGCTGAACATTTCAAGAATCTGCTGTTGTCTGACTGTGCAACTAATTATCAGTGATATAGGTGAAGAGATGAGTTTGACAGATACACCACAGAATATCAATCTCCCCTTTACCAATGATGAAATCTGTAAATGCCTTCAAGACTGAAAGAGAAACAAATCTCCAGGACCAAATGGTATTGTAAATGAATGGATCAAGTCTACTAAAAGTTGTATCACACCATACTCACCAGACTCTTTAACAACATGTTATTCACAGGAGCGTTCCCACAGGGACGGGGGAAAGTATCATCTGTCCCATTCACAAGGCAGGAAATTTGAACATTACTGATAATTATAGAGGTATACCACTTATTTACTCAATATGTAAAATTTTGACAAATCTACTGGATAAAAGACTACAATCTTGGTGTGACAACAACGATATTATCCATGAATGTCAAGCTGGCTTTAGGCCTGATATTCAACCAGACCACATCTTCGGCTTACACGCAATAGCACAGAAGTTCCTCTCTAGATATATAGGTAGATTATACTGCATCTTCATTGACCTCTCCAAGGCGTTTGACAGGGTTGATCATGAAGTTTTAGTGAACAGTTAGAGGAAAGTGGGTCAAACGGAATTTTATCAAACTCTTCACATCAATGTACTCTTACCTATGTGTGAGATCGTCAACCGGTTTAACTGAATATTTTAAATGCATCATTGCAACCCGTCAGGGATGTGTCTTGAGTCCAAAATTGTTCAGAAATTACTTAAATGAACTCATATATCAACTTGAACAGAAAGGTGGCGAATAAATATTTATAAAAATAGATTTTCCCAATATTTATGTATTATTCCAGCAGATGACGTGTCTTCAGTAGCTAATAGTGTTGCACAACTTCAGAAGAAAATAGATGTCATAGAATAAGTCTGTGACTCTACAGGCCTGGAAGTCAATCTAAAGAAAACATAAGTAATTGTTTTCAAAGAGGGGGGCCCTTTAAGAAATTATGAGAGATTGACTTACAAAGGAACTGAACTTGAAGTTATTAATGTTTACAGGTATCTAGTGTTTACCCCAAAACTTTCATAGAGCTAAACCTTCAGCTGTCGTCAAGAAAGCAATGTTGAGTATAATTACTTTTCGAAAGAAGTTTGAAAAACTGGGCTATGAAGATCATTTTTAAGTGTTTGAAAGTATGATTGTTCCAATATTATGTTATGGAGCCGAGATCTGGGGAACTTCATATGAAAAGCTGATTGGAAGTATCCAAGCATCATTCTGTAGAAGATTTCTCAGACTTACCAAAAATACTCCAAATAACATGGCACTAGGCGTGTGTTCCAGACTCCCCTCTTCAATATATCTACATGACAAGAGCAATAACATATTGGACAAGATTAATTCACCTTGGGAACAACAGACTACCTCATCAGGCATATAAGATGCTCAAAACACTTGATGATGTTCATGGGCTACCTCAATTATGAACATCCTTTTCCGCTTAGGTTTTGGTACAGTATGGCCCCAACAAAATATTGGTGAAAGAAGACTCTCAAACAACCTCTATCAAGACTGGCACTCCTCCCTGGAATCTTCCTCTAAATGTGAATTTTATTATGAATATGAGTCTCTACTCAAAGTTGAATCATTTATAAGAAATTACATTCCACAGGATTTAAAATATCATATATTAAAATTCAGATGTAACAACTATAGACGTAAAGTTGAAACTGGAAGACACAACAATATACCCCATGAAGAAAGAAACTGTGATTACTGTTTAAAGAAAAATACAAAGACTGTGGAAAATGAATACCATGTACTTCTGAAATGTGAAAAATGCTCTCATCTAAGAAGACAATATCTACAAGCACGCTTTACAGACTACCCAACAACTACTAACTTCATACACTTGATGGCATCTACTGACAGAGATGTATCATATAAACTTGGACTCTTTCTATCTAAAGTATTCACTATAAAATCATCTTTGAAAGCTTGAACTTAATGCATGAAGAATAATATGTTTGTAATTTATCACGTATTATAGGCCTATGGCCTCTTCACAGAATATATTTGTCTGTCTGTCTGTAAATTCATTACACAGTCGACATTTCATGTTCTTCAAAAATCACATTTAGGCGACTGCGGGTGGGAAGTGACTGGTCCTGAGGACCAAAATTGAAGCCCTCAGTTTCACAAGACTAGCCGACTTCATCCAGGCGAGGGAGTCGGGTGGGCTGCTATTCTGTTCCACACACTGCATGTACACAAGATGCAATGTCCGACATTATTAGTACTATTATTTTGTCAAATTACAACCTGAACTTGAGCGATGCAATGTCGATAGAAGCAACAAAACAGAGCAGAGTCGATTATACAATTGTGACCGTATCATGAACATATTATTTGTTTTAGTAGCAATAGAGCTGACGCTTAATGGTGTTGTTTGTAAACAGACTAGACAATCCAGTGATTGTCACCATGCAATCTGGTGACACACGTGTATATGAATCACTATTAAATAGTGATGATATCAGATGTGCGCGAAAAGGTGAGCGTATCCTGCCCCACCGATGGCATCCGTCATAAACATCTGCTAAGTCTATTCAGTTGTTGACCTGAACCAATTTGGGAACGTGTTGTATAAGTCGAAATAGGGAATTGCATCGGACATCATTTTTGTCACTGATGCATCAAATTTCGAAATTTCCTCCACATGCCTGCCATAAAACGTCTTGAAAGCTTTACTGAGGGCTTGAAAGTTCTAACCTTGATCACACAACTTCTGAGCAAAAGCTTTACTGAGGGCTTGAATGTTCTAACCTTGATCAAACAACTTCTGAGCAAACGCTTTACTGAGGGCTTGAATGTTCTAACCTTGATCAAACAACTTCTGAGCAAGAGTTGTATGAAATCCTAATGAAAAGAGCACGCTCGTTTGTACTCAAATTTGTGAAATGTAAACACCAAGGGCCGAAGCTGTTGGAATATTGCTCGACATGAAAGGGAAGTTTACGTTTATGCAACGCTTACGACGGATTAGTATGTTACTTGTTTCAGTATGTGTTTTGTGCATGTGTGAGTTTTAGTGCGGGAGAGTGTGTGTGTGACAGAGAGTGTGTGTGACAGAGAGTGTGAATGAATGAGTTAACATTTATTTTCACATCGGCAATCTTTCGGCCATATTGTCACATGAACAATTAATTGAGTGTGGTGTGTGTGTTGTGTGTGTGTGTGTGTGTGTGTGTGTGTGTGTGTGTGTGTGTGTGTGTGTGTGTGTGTGTGTCTGTCTGTAAGTGTGTCTGTCTGTCTGTCTGTCTGTGTTCTTCTGACCTTGGTGTACAACGCTCTCAATGTCCTGGTTGGTGATGTGCGCCATGAAGCCCAGAATGGAGAAGACGGTGAAGCCAGACAGAATACTGCTCACGCAGTTGACAAACGCAACTATAACAGCATCTCTGTAATAAGAACTTAAATCTACATCTCTCAGAATAGCAGGTAATGGCTCAAAATTTACTGATTATGCAAAGGCGATTTTAATAGCCTTGGAATATCCACACCATTTGTTCTCGCCATTTCTTCCTATTTTCCTGTCATGAATTCAGGTTGTGAAAAATGAATCTTTCAAACATTAAAATTTTCTCGATTTTGGAATTATTCAAGAAATTTTCTTTGATACTGAAATTATACACCATGCAACAGATATTCCGTCTGGCAGTTAATGTAAGTGTGGACATCCTAAGAATCAAGTTCACCATCACCTTCTAATGGTGGCAGGTATAGCCTGTTAGTATAAAAATGCATCACAAAAGACCGATAGTTGCTTCAAAGCTACTAGCGATACTTTAAATCTTGCAATAAAACCATGTAGGTTGTATGGGCATTTGAAGATCCTCGGGTCATCGGTTAGTTAGTATGTAGTACGTCTCAGATGTGATCTTCATGCATACATTTTAAGCATATTGAATATGACAAGCTTTCATCGTCAATTCTACATTAATCCTTCTATGTATTTAACTGGTCTGATATCAAAGCATAACATTAAACAGTTTGTAAGGTAACACAACACACTTGATATGGATGTGCAACTTCTTTATTATTTATACACGACGTTTCTTGGCTAATACTTACCTAATGAAGGGGCAAGTATTAGCCCAGAAACGTCATGTATAAATAACAAAGAAGTTGCACATCCATATCAATTGCGTTGTATTAACATTAAACAGGAAATTAACGTTGACCATGGGACGAGGCTCGAGGCGATGTATCTGCAGCCAACTCACAGCTCACAGTTGTTGTTGAACTTGTTGAAGCTCGACATGGTCACCACACCACCATATCCTGCACTTAAAGTGAAAAATACCTGAGTGGCTGCATCTCCCCATACCTGCAATAAAACATTAGCCGATCATTAGCAAGCAGTCGTATTTCTTTATACATGGTACTACTGTTTGTGTGTATCGTGTCAGAGGGAAAAATTCTTTACCTCTATGTTTGGAAAAAACAATGACTCAAAGCATAATGAATCTGTTTTCGACAATATTTACCTTGGAGACAAACTTTATGGATAACAACTTCTTTATTTTGTGAGTGCGACCTTTCGATACAGATTATTGTACCATTATCAAGCAGGTATCAAAACGTCGCACTCACAAAATAAAGAAGTTGTTATCCATAAAATTTGTCTTTATTGCACCTCCTAACTTCTAAAATGCCACCGAGATAAGTAGTTACGTTGGCGTCTGTCAGCCTGTGGACCTGCGGTGTCATGTAAAAAGCGATGCCCTTCTCGTATCCTGGCAACGTCAGTCCCCGCACCAGCAGCACCAGCATGATGACGTAGGGGAAGGTGGCGGTGAAGTACACGGCCTGGGAGAGAAACGGTACAAACAACCAACGTGTGTACATATCTACACGTTAATTGACAAAACGTTTATACATGAAAGATGATATAATACATAGGTGTGGGTATTGCAGAGAACTTTCATATTGCGATATATTGCAATGCAAAAGCATAATTTGCGATGTGTATTGCAATATATTGCAAGAAGTTTTTTTAAAACTAAAAGCTACTTATAGTCGAGTTATAAAGCAAAAACACCACAAAATCACTATGCTTGATTAAGCTTTAATAAAACACTTTTAATCATGACAAAATAAAGATGTAAATGATATTTGGCACAAATGAAACAAGGAAATATCCAAAGATTTCCGAGTGTTACGAAGATTTCCGAATGCATGTAAAAATACCGGTTTTTGATCAGCGTATCGCAATACGTATCATTTTCAGGTCTGAACCGGTAGTAAACCGGTTATTTTGCGCAGCCCTAATAATACAATAAAATTGCGCACATAATTATTACGAAAACGAAAAATGACAGGAAAATAACATCGCAGGTTTATACATATACTTGACAAAATAAGTTAAGGATATTAGTACTTTTATGATTGGTATTTTATCAGTGTGTCAACGAATAAATAGATCAGTATTCACATTTGCATTCAATTTACATATATCCTTAACTATTTTTGTCCAGTATGCAACGGATATGTAACTTAAAAAACGACATCACAAAGCAAAACATTAAAACGGACTATCGATCAGTTAAAAATGACGGGAGGCCTCCGTACAAAGAGGACCTCCGTACAAATATTTAGAAAACAATCTAACATTAGACTTGTTTTGTGATCTAATATTTTGTATCATCATTTGACTATAAACAATCGTTCATTTATGAACCAAATATATATAATATCAAATAATGAATCAGACAACTCGGGCAACTCTGAATGGTCAGGAAATTACCAAACAGAAGAAATCAAACTACATAAGCATTCTTTATGTCATGGGAAAGATCTAGATGCTATTAATTGATAACAAAATGCATTTATGAAAAAAACATCTTCCAGTCTAAGGCTTCTGCAGAATGTGAATGTTTTGTTTTTTATAAACCTCACGTTATTTGTATTAGATACCAATTCCAGTTTGTCTCCAGTTATTAAATTTGTAAATGTCCTCTAACTGTCAACGCAAAACAATTTAAAAGCTTTGGCTTTGAATATTGAAATTCTGATCTAACAACGTTTGAGTCATATGAAGCTCTTTAAAACATGGGAGAATGATCGGTTTTCATTGGTCTTCAAATAAGAAATGTAGACACTAATCGGTGAAATAGTGCTCGACATAAATAAAATGTTGTGTAATACCTCAATTTCTTTTGAAAAACAAGAATTACAAATGAACTTACATTAAAAAGATCCTCCATGGATGAAACTTTGATATAGTTAACCCTTGTGATGGATACAATCAAGCAAGACTCTCATCACGAGGGATACAAACTCGAGGATCCTCACCTTTGAATAAATATTCTGATTTTCCTCTTTTATGGCCACGATAACGACACCAGACACCGGAAGTCGCTGTGGGATATCTTTTGAAACTTTTACAGGCGTAGAATTTGATTGCAGTTTCTTTAAGCAGGATTTGTTTCTTTTACAAACATCACTTGCATTACGTACTTCAGAAATATCACTCACCGGTCGCTTTGTATTTAAAAAAATACCTGTGCTGTGCTGAATCATCAGACCCTGTCAAAAATACCCATTGGTGGGGCATAATCAAACTCTACGCCTGTGTATATTCGATCAATCCACCTGAGCCAGATCCTGTCTACAATGAAGTTAGCTCATGTAATGTGAGTCTTGCTGTATGGTGAAGTTCCAGCCACTCCAAACATATCCCACATTGACTTCTGGTGTCGTCATAAACGAGGAAAATCATCCACCTTAACAGTTCATATAGTACATTACCTTGCCAGATGATTTGATTCCTTTCTTGAGACAGATGAAAAGAATGAGCCAAGAAAGGTATAGACAGAAGGTGTTCTTCAGACTGAACCCTCCCAAATCATCAAACCCATCAGATTCATGGAGACGAAGTACATAGCGTCTAAAATCATAAATATATCCATTATCATAATCATTGTATACGTAACTATGCTTCAAATAAAGTCCGATAAAATTAATTTTTTCCGAAATTGAATAATCCATCGTTCAGTATATATTCATAAAGACATCTCGGTTTTAAGGTCTAGAATCACAATCTGAACTTGTACATTTATGCAAGGCTCTCGCAGTCATTGGTTACGTGGTTGCTAAAGAATGATAATTCTAAGGTGCTTTGCGGAAAGATCAAAGGTGCCGACAGTACTTTATCAGGCGATAGCTCTGTATTGACGTCACTACGCTATTCTCGTCTGCCCCCTCGTTATCAAACGTACCTATGGTAACTGACGGCACGATGCATGTCAGTTGTCATCGCCTCGTACAGGCTCCTACAGTAAAGTACTCCGTAGCACTTCGTTTCTTGGTTTGAAGCTGCTTCTTTCTGCTAACATCACTGGTGGAAACATTACGTTTATGTTTGTCGAGTGATATAACTTACGTTGGTAGTAGAAATGCGGCGTCCATACTGTCCCATATGGTTAACGTTAGTAACAAATGTAATTAAAATAATTTAGAGGAGATAGGAGTATTTAACCGGAACGTAAACAGTCATCAAACTGTTTATCAGTTGTATTTCTGGTAACGTGCGTCTTAATGTAGGGGCGCAGACAGGTCAATAGAACAGCGCATCACACAGCCCTGAGCGAGGATTGGCAATTAATTTAGTTCATCGACACCGTCGTTTTTTTGTTTGTTTTCTGCTTTATATTTATCGTCGGTAAGTATGGAATTTGGCATCTTAGAAAAGAAATACAGTTCGCTCTACCACCATATATCGTGTAATATAGCACATTATCGCATTGAAGTGTCATAACGTTAAAACACTCGCACGCATCGTGTTTTTCTGAAATGTAAACAATGCACAATGGCTGTTCAACTATCATGAGGTAAATATACGTCTTGTGTGTATTTGTATAACAAAATACCAGACCAGTTGCTGTGGATATGCTGGCCACACAATTAGTGCGAGATGCAGTTACTAGATTATGCTCAACAAAACTTAGTACTATGTCTACATGGGTTATTAATTTGCGTATATACTTGATTAGCGCAAGTTGCCGCGATCCCCTGAACTGACATTATTAAGCGAGTTTACACCAACTCTCTTAGCTCGTGTTGCTGTCTCCAATTAACATGTATGAGTATTACCAGTGAATTTATTATGATAAAAGCTTGATCAGGCGATAAAACAAATATTATGTTGTTCTTTTCGATAACATAACATCTAAACAACCCTTTTCCTTCAATATATATATGTACAAAGTGTGCAATAGACATATCTGTTGAAGATGATTAAGTATATTGTGGGTGAAATTAAGATTGAAAAATTGCAATATATTTGATGGAGGGAAGTATGCACAACGTATTAGGGCAGTATTTTTTTCCAACACCGCCGACTCGAACCTAGAACGAAAGATTAATCAGTGTTATGTCCCTTGTCAACACACCGGCCATGATGTCTACCGACCAAAACTAAAGCAAACATCTGGTCTGTTTTGAAGTATCCCCTTCACATCCCTTTTAAAGTGAGAGTAGAGTCATCTAAATTTGATAACCTTTTAAAAATTAAGAACTCTATAAACTCATTCAAGCACAATATATTTGTGTTAGATTAACTGGTCTCTAATATTAGTCTTTATTTAAGGACAGACTATACTGTTGTTTTGTTGATCTTAAACTTTAAGCTGCATTTGATTCCATCAATAGAACAAGCTTGATGTATAACTTTGTACTGGCAATGTGAAAGGTAATTTTTTTGATTAATTAGAAACATGTGCACAAATGTTCAATCATGTATATCATTGCAAGACGGCTACACACAACTGTTTGACTGTGCGAGCGGAGTAAAACAGGGTTGCCAACTATCACCATTGCTATTTTCATTGTATGTTAATGATATTACTTAATTTCTTGATGTTGATGAAGATAGATGTATTGGCCTTTGTGTCGACTTTTCATGGTATTCTTCGTTGACGATGTGTTACTATTAGATAGCAGTGTCCGAGGTTTACAAAATAGATCTAGCAATAATTAATATATTGTCAAATATTGTAGCAATATATTGTAAAAAGTGGTCTTTAGCCGTCTATATTAGTATAACATGTATGGTTTTCTGGAAAGGTGGTAGATTACAGAAATGCGAAAAAAATATTTGAATAATACCCATCTAGAAATTATGTCTTCTTACAAATATTTGGGTGCAAATATTTGTATTCATTTCGCAAGAAGTGGGTCATGGCATATAACACACAAAAAACCCTTTGTCATATCAAGACCAGAAAGTGTTAAATATTTTACTATCAAATTTCAGAAAATAACATTATTGTTCTTCTCAACATCTTTGACCACAAAGTATACCCAACTTTAGCTTACGGCTCAGAAATACCTCACAGGATGCAGACAGGGAATACCGTCATTTCTTAAAGCAAATTCTTTTACTTGGTAGAAAGGCATCGAACTTAGTACCTTGGGGGTAAACATTGGATGTTTATCTTTCAAAACTAGACAATATATAAACATTGTTAAATATTGGACATGGTTATTATTCAAAAAAGATAATGGAATATTATACCACATATACCGTTATCAATATAAATTAGCAGAAGTTGGTAGACATTTCTGGGCCCATAATGTAAAACAATTGTTAAATATATATAGTTTTTGTTTTGTGTGGTACAATCAAACTAGAGGTTGTATAAATACGTTCTATTTGATTTTAAAGAAAGGTGTATATCAATAGATCAACAAACATGGTTTGAATTAAGATGTCATTTTCCCAAGCTCAATGTATATCGATCTCTAAAGAAGGAATAAGGCTGTGATGAAAATTGTCAATTGTGAATGTAACTTCATATAGAAGAGCCCCTACTAAATTTAGGTATTCAAATCACAGATTAATGATGGTGGAAGGTAGAAAACTTCATATTAAAGATCAACGATTGTGTCCCCTCTGTCGCTGTATTGAAACAGAGTACCATTTCTGCTTAATAAGTCCTTTTTGCCAGATTTGAGAAAATATTGTTGCCTGAATATTATATTGTAAACCAAACATATCCAAAATTTTATCAGCTATTATCATTCAAAAATCCAGATGTTATTAGATGTTATTATTATGGGGGCGGTGGGGTAGTCTAGTGGTTAAAGCGTTGGCTGGTCACGCCGAAGACCCGGGTTCGAATCCCCACATGGGTACAATGAGTGAAGCCCATTTCTGGTGTCCCCCGCCGTGATGTTGCTGGAACATTGCTAAAAAGCGGCGTAAAACCAGTCAGTCAGTCAGTATTATTATGTATTTATGCCATGGCACACACAGAGAGAGAGAGAGAGAGAGAGAGAGAGAGAGAGAGAGAGAGAGAGAGAGAGAGGAGAGACAAACATGCTGTACACACCTTCAGTATAATTGTAAAGAAGCCGGTGGCACTCTCTATATGGGTTACAAACATGCTCATTCTCTCAATGTAATCTTGAATTTAATGTAAAAAATAACCGAAACTCTCAATGTATCTTGAATATGGATTGATTGATATGGAATGATCTAACAAGATTATATTATTTAATATCTAATTAATAGGTGTTATATTAGATATCTGAGGTGAGTTTATCATTAAAAACAAATTGTTTACCTTTTAAAAGTCGCTGCCACAAGTCTGAAGTCCTCGAGACATTGAAATAAGACTTGCAATAAACGAGAATCTAAAACACTATTCAGATAATTTTGTCATTGTTAATGGTTTTTTCCCCGATCGACCGACCCATGTTCAGAATCTGGCGGCTACGTGAAACACAACAATATAAGATGTCCTTATGGACAAATAGGCTGGTTCTACCAATAGCCGCATCCAATTCTTACTCCCAGTACTCTTCACTTGCTGTAGCATACTTGATCAGACATCTCTTGGTGACGTCGTCCTGGATCATGGTGGAGTTGAGGTCGTCGGTGCTGTTGAAGGTGGAGTTGTAGACGTCGGAGATGTTGCTGAGGAGGCTCTCTACACAAAGTTGTTTGTACAGCACGTCTGTTAACAAATGCATAATAGCAAGTTCATTAAACATTACAGCAAAACCGATGTAAAAATAATTGAAAGGACTGGCTTATTTATTACAGCGCCCACTCTTCACGCCGAAGATCCTCACATGGTTGCAATGAATGAAGCTTATTTATGGAATACTGTTTGAGGTGAGGCTGAGGTGAACCATGGTTCTTCAGTTTAAATCCAAAAGCCAACTCTGTTATTATTTTGACTACATTATAAAAATGAATCTTAGAGGTCACATAAACCCTAGGGGGTACAAATACATAAATCACTAACTGGCATCGTTATAAATGAAACCCCGTCATTAAAACTACTCATTTTGACCTTTAATTGACTTAAATCGACCTTTTTGACAACAGTGCACAATTCTCACCCGCGAACGAAATTTCAACCAATCAGAGCGGCGCGCCTCTGTGACGTCATATGAGGAATAGCTTTGAGGGCCGATGCAGAATTCATCTACATTTTAGGGGTTAAATTATCTTGTTTACAGGCTTGTATAAACCTGAAATCGTGACAATTGTTGTGGAAAATGAAAGCTATATGTTCTCACAATCTACTGTCATTTAATTTTGTCTCCTGCGTTGCCTAGTTTCCGAGTTACAACTTGTTTTCATAGACGATTCTGTCAAAATCGATAGGTGTCGTTAGGCCCTATTTGTATAATGACTGATCCAAATTGATCCCATTTCTGTGTTTTTTTACCTCGATATTTAATCATGTCATGTAAAAATCTGTTTGTATTCTCAAAACAGTGTCGGCCCATAAGTTTTCACATGCAATACAGCAATTAATACTCCCTTGTTGTAACCCGTGCTAGGTGGTATAAACCTACACATGTTATTTGTCATCATTCACTTGATGGTCAGTTAATGAATTTATAACAGGTATAATTAGTAGTAACACACTTAGATTACCCGACAAAGGTTCCCATTTGGCATTTCTTGTGTCTGGAGTAAATATTCAACATTATAAACATCGATCAAAGGATTAACCGATAACACGCTGATTGATTAATTACTTTTATCTTACACAGCGGAATTGTCAAAAGGTAGTGTTTATGTATGTAGATTTACTAATCTATACTGAATACACTCTGTCGTGTCGGTGTCTGCGTAAAAACAACGTCCTTCTTTCAAAGGATTAACCGGCAATACATTGATTGATTGCCCATTATTGGCTAACTAAATTACTGTTTTTAAAGAAAGGTGGACATTATGCAATTAGTTGCCAGGTGTGTTATCTTGGGTGACCAATGAGACTATACACCAATACCTGAAAAGATTTATCACTTTTTCGTATATTAAACTGTTAAAAGACACATCATTTGGAACAGTTTTGTGGATATTGATGGATACATTCCTCGAACAAGGTAATGGCCTGATATTGTTCCTATAACTTTAATCTGTTTTAATTTTAATATTTGCATTTTGTTTTTATTCATTTGTCGTAGCATTCAACAGAATCATTGTTTTCGCCGTGAAGTGTAATGAGACAGACAACATGCACTAGGGTGTGTGTGCGAATTATGATTCACATTGGCAAACTATAAAATGTCTAGATATTACAGTTCTGTTATAAATTCACTATAAGTATCAGCAGATCGTCTGCTTTTTATTTAGTTTCAAATTGCATACAAGTGTGATAATAAACTAATTAGGATTATAAGACCAAATATAAAGACGCACATTGACTAGTATCTACATACTGGTGAGTGGACATTAACCATGGGAATGTAGCAAGAAATTTATCGCGCAGTATTGTGACTTCGACCCCCACCTCGCTTCCGTGGAAGAAATCGTTATGTTATAAGTTGTGTCATGCAAAATCGGTTTGGTTATGATTCAAATACATATTTAACTACGAGTAGAAAGTAGTCTTGATTTTCTAACTTGATGAAAACAAACTATAATCTCATTAATCCTAACAGATTTTTTTATTTTTAAAAATGGCGGCGCCCTGTCGGGAACACCCGCCAGTCTGAGGATAAATGGTATTTAGGTTTGTTTTCACCGAGTTAAAATCAAACTACTTTCTACTGGTAGTAAAATATGTATTTTATTGATGGCCAATAGGATTTTGCATGACATAGCGTATATCATAACAATTTCTCTCGTGGCAGCGAGGTGGGTGTCAATATAATACTACTTACAATATTATTGTTACTTCGACCACAACCTCACTTCCGAGGAAGAAATCGTTATGTTACAAGTTGTGTCATAGAAAATCTTTATGGTCATCAATCATATGCATATTTTACTACAACTAGTAAGTAGTTTTGATTCTTTAACTTCCGTGAAGCGATCTGAACACAAGTAAGATATCGTTTCAGGCTTCCACAACGCTCGCTTCGCACTCACAAACATAACCAATTTAGCACGAACTGCGGGGTCCTGTGGAAATCTGTGCATGGGGACACCATCGCCCGACCCCCTAGGAGCAATTGACGACAAAGCAACGATTCGGCATGTCGTCGTTGATGTCGAGAAATCATCAAAATGATGAGCGTGCTACACATTTTCTATACAACTAACTGAAAATCGTTCCTCATATGACGTCACTGCAGTGCTCTGGCGACAGAGTTACGTAACCTGTCTGTGGTTTCGTTGGCGGGCGAGAGGGAAGCAGGCGACTTTTTGGCCACTTTTAATCGCTCGGTATTAATTAACCACAAGTTCTTAAAGAATAAATTTGGTGTTCCGCATAAGACTAACCACAAATCTTTCATATGTAATGGTTAAAAGAGTAACAAAAAACAAAGTTTAGTGGTTCTTTAGGAGATCTTACCAAACAAAGTCGTTGTTCTGTTTGCCTCATCCATCAACGTTAGTGCAGGGAATGGCTCCGACCTACAGGAATTGGTGTTCCAGGGATTGCCACACGACCCCCCAGGGTACAGTGTCGTCAAGGTTCACAAAGCTGACAAACATGTAGTAGATGCCGTACATGACGACCACGTTGTAGTAGATGACAAGGATAGACATGGACATCACCATAGCCACTCCGACACCTGGAATAAATCAGCAGAAATTGGTATGTATGTATATTTATTACCCATATGGGAGAGGTGACCCCGTGTTTACATGATCTTTTTGACATTTGCACAATGTGCAGTTTAGTGATTCTCGACGTTGATTGGTCGATCGTATATTTGTACATTTTCATTGGATGCCGGAACTACTTTCACACCACTACGTCCATTCATAATATTTCATCGATTCATTGATGAATTGGCTGTGCTGTAATCGCACTGACTCAAAATTGTGAAATAGAACCAAAACAACACAAAATACAAAACTTGCAGGATTTCGATTTGGATGTAAATTTAATACTTTATTTCCATACTTCATTAACATTATGGCGTCGTTTACTAAACAACATGTTTTGTTATAATACATTATCTAAAATTGATAAATTTGTCTTTTGTAATCAAACCCCAGTTAAATCCAATTCAGTGACCTGGTCATGGTGGATGGAGACATTACTGGTCGTGTAACAAGAATAATACAACCACTAAATTTCTTTCACATGTATGTGATTAACACTGAATATGGTCAAATTGAAGTCGAATGGTATACAATGAAAGCGTTGCCGGAAACGATACAGAGCGAGTCGACTTCTCACCAAAGTCCCTACTTTGTCCCGAGAGTGTCATAAGTGACTTCTTACGAGATGATTTTTTGACTCCCCAATCGAAAACAACTTTTGACAGGTTTAGACCACGACATTGACAACTTTTTGGCTGCGAACGAAAACTGTTGTCGACTCGACCTCGGACTAAATTTAGAGTTCCTGACAAGGACACTGATGCAAGCCAAAACTACATGTAGATCACAGTCCATTTCAGCCAAATGTTGACAAACGTTCATAATTGTGTATCGTCTTCTTAAAAAAAGGTTCACCATTCCTGCGTTTTATTGTCCCCTTGCAGCTTTTCACTGTTTTATAAGTTAACGTTAAAAGAAATATACAGGTTTTTGCTGTTTTGTATTCAACAACAGTCGCCCACTTTCTGACACGAGTTGGGTAGATCGACACATTTGCGATCTACGACAAATTATTGAATACTAGTATGTGATTGTACTCGTTGAAAATTAACTAAATCTTTACAAAGGGGCGTGCTCAAACGAATTTGGAAACTGTTAAATTACGTTGTTTTTCATACCGTTTTCTACAGTACTATATTGTGGTTCATATACGATTCCATTAGGCGTGAGCTGTTTGGTTTTATCCGCGCATTAATACAGATCAGCTGATTTAATTGTAAACACTTACATAAGAAGATGCGGCTTTGAGTTCATAAATATTGGTTTCTCGGTTTAATTACAAACTAATTAATAGAATTACCCACGAGGCACGAGTGATTACGGGAAATATGTCCCTCGTGAAATTAATGTTCAATTGCAAGTCCTTCGTTAAAGCTCGGGACAGTGAACATGAATTTCACGCGTGACATATTCCCCGTAATCACTCGTACCTCGTGGGTTATTCTCTAATTATACATTCAAACATCTTTTCTCATCATCTTCATTCAATCTTTGATTCAGGTAGAATGGCAAACTCGATCATTCACTCATACCTCGATCTTCTACATGTTGTGAGTGACAAGGGTATTTCAACACATACAGTTGTAATATCGTACATAAGAAATGAAAGAATTGCATGTTAAAAAGAACTCACATATGTCACAGTTATTATAAAATAAGACATATTATATCTCGTATCTGAGATAATTTGTGTATGTATCTTTAATATGTGTGGTCTTTTCTTTATGTATGTAAACCTGAGAACATGAGATGAGATATACATGTATTACCTTAGTATATAGTTACGTTTCTTGTTTCAATCAATAGTGTTACATGCCGTCGTACTGACTACGACTATTGTCACAGGCAGCATTTGACACCACACAATGTAAGATTCAGGAAATCCTTATGAATGCTTCCGACGGAATAGGACATGCATACCTTTTTCATGAACACCCAGTGACATTACTGATTTTCAGTGATTGATTCCTGCAGTTTATATGATGATAATGATTACGACGACGACGACGACAACAACGATGATGATGATGATGATGCTGATGATCACTTTTGTTCTTTGTAACAAAAGGAAGTCTTACAGTAGAGAATTGGGAAGAGAACTTTTGATAAAGACTATTACCGTGAAATGCCGGGCTGACCTTCCACACCGTGATCGGCCCTTCTGAGGCGAACTGACCGAGGGCCATCTCCATGAACATTAATGGTAGGCCGATCACCAACATCATGATCAAGTAGGGGATCAGGAAAGTGGCTGCAAGAGAAGAGTACAAAGAGTATAGACTGTGGTAGTTTGTGACAAAACAATCTATTGTCTGGTATACACTGGTTGTTCCTTTTTCCACGTTTATATTGAACCTTTCACAGAAGATCAGGTGAATTGAGTCATCACAGGTTGTTTTGTAATGGACAGCAGCGTAAAGCACCAATTATATATTCATTGTAATGGACGGACTAACGATATTCAGTTACGCCACAGAACTATTCTGATAGTGTCAACGACTACACCGAGTAGACCATCGTCCTGAAACCCTACCTCCTCCATTCCTGTAGCAGAGATAGGGAAACCTCCAGACGGTGCCAATGCTGGCTGCGTTGCCAAAACAGGTCAGCAGGAACTGGGCTTTGTTCCCCCAGGAACCCCTGGCATGAACCTACAGTGATCAGCAGATATACATTATTGTGAATAGCAGGTAAATTATAAACATTATTATCAAAAATAACATACATATATAACATGAAAGCTTATTGTAAGACTACTCAAATACCCTAGTACTGAATATTATGTTCTAGTGCATTGATGCAGTGTATGCATGCACTCCGCTCATATATATTACTCTAAATTGTATATCATGATGAGTAGAGATGGCTTTCAGGAAGGTGATTTCAAAACGGTTAAGATTCTGGTGACGAAACCAAGACAGTCTGTAGCCAATAATAGTACTGTTTTATCAAACTGGCACGGAAATAGTTACTCAAGAGCTATATGAGTCTTCCCCAAAATGAACATTACTTCAGCTATGGCAAACAACGCAACTAAATACACGTTGATCACCGTACAGCACATGCATTATAAGATTTATCCATGATCAATGAAGTCATGAGGATTTAGTTGTCGAACAGATTGCAAGATAACGGGGCACCCATCTTCATTTAACTCACTAAAATATACTCATGGAAAAAAATAGGGAAAGCATATTTCTAAGAAAATGGGGAATTTCATTCAACTATGTTCACTGGTGTGTTTTGCCGTTGTCGTGAAAAGCATTGCGCTGAAACTAAATTGCACGTGCATTACGTGTTCCTGAAGTCATGGGTATTTTGGATTAATGCATTACATGCATGTGCGCTGTCGAACACACAGCTTAAAATCAGCGTTAACATGGCGAGACAGTACTTGAGTTTGGCACAAAAATGGGAAGCAGTTGGCATGGTTAAGAGTGGAAGCTCATTACGACAGGTTGCCACGACATTTCAGAAGTCTGTAAGCGTGATGTCCAGGCTTTGGAGCCTGTATAGACAGACTGGAGATATGAAAACGAGACGGGGTTGAGGACGGAAATCCAAATCAGCGCTTAAGACTGCAGTGGGCACGCAGCCATGGTGGAAGAAGACGGGTACCATAATGACGGACGAATCCGGGTCTGGAGGCGTGCCATTGAACAGCATGATCGCTATGGAGGGGTTCTGTGATGGTATGGGTCGGGATCACCTTTGACAACAGAACAGATCTTATTCGTGTTGATGGGAGAATGACAGGTGTACGCTATCGTGACGACAATTTAAATCCGATTGTCATCCCATTTGCGCGTACGGCAGGAAGGATGTTTGAGTTCCAACAAGACAACTCCCGCCCTCATATCGCCCAGGTTTGTAGGGACAGACTGAGGGCTGCAAACATTCGAGTTTTGCCATGGCCGGCTAAGAGTCCCGACCTTAAAAAAAGTCCCATTGAACATCTATGGGATGTTCTTGGCCGTAATGTTCGTGAACGACCTCAGCAGCCTGACAACTTGGATGAGCTTTCCCGGGCTCTACATGAAGAATGGCGTAGAATCCCCATTGCTACCGTTCGTAAACTCATACGGAGCATGCCACGACGATGCCAAGCAGTTGTCCAAAAACATTGCGGACACACCCGATATTAAAAATGATCGCTAGAGACAAGCATTTTCATCTCTGTGAACTTTTCTCTTACCTCTTCAAATATATTACAATGACACTCAATTCATGCGTTCCCTTATTTTTTCCATGAGTATAAAATATAAAACAATCGATTTCTAAACTACTAAAATAGCTTTTACCTTACATACCGCCACCCATGCAAAATAGCCCCCACCCATACACAATCTGAATTGAAAAGGAACTCATGCGAACTCAGAGATTCAGAACCAGTGTTAAAATAAAAAAATGTATAACTCATGCCAGGAGAATGCTAACATGTAAAGATAAACGTACGAGTAGGATTTCAGACATCTATCGTACCATTCATAGATACATTGTATTTCTACTCAGAAACGTTAAATCTATTTTAGATAGTGTAATATATGTACGTTGCATCGCTATTGCTGATTGGGAGTTTAGATGTAACCTCCTACTGCTCAGGACCATTCAAGTAAAGTCAGCATAATATTATAATATAGTATTATATGCTTTCAATGTGTTTGAAATGGATACACATTTACGTATCGACATCACGCGTTATACATACAGTTTGTCCAACTGTATATTTGAAACAAATACCCATCATGATGGGGCTGCATATATATTTAGTAAGAAGCAATAAATAGTGAGTAGAACGGACATGTCCTCGAAGTCAATGTTGGTCATGTAGATTTAATGCTTTGAATAGTTGGAACTTAACGTTTCACTGCTTGAAATAGTGAAATGAAATTTCCATTTATTCCCTCATATTTGGAATATGATTTGGAAGAGTTGGATTCTATACCTGTACCTGATATCACATATGGAAAAAGATATTGGCATGTTCCACAAATGAAATATGTCCCTGTATTCATAGGTGCTTAGAAATAATGGAATGAATGAATGTTATTTTTATATACTGTTATGAGCGTGTGTTTTTTTTGTAATTGGTAATATAGGATTGATCAAGTGATAGTTATTATGGGTCACAATGTTTAAAGTTTTGAGTGTGGGTTTTGGCTCACATCATATATGTTCAATGGCAATAGTATTTGTAGCGGCACGCCTTTTTGATAGCGCTTCAGAGTTGCCTCCCTTGGCTGGCTTGTTTATTTTGCATTGACTTCCGGGTCTTGGGTGTGTTTTCCACATGATTCCATAGCGTTCTGAGAGAATATGCAAGAATGCATATGAACTGTTTAAGAGCTATATGAAGGCTGGTTGTTGAGTTATGGATACGGGGATTTATCACATCACTGGAGTTATACACATTTGTCTGCCATCATTAAGTCGATCACCGTGCTTGTGTACTCAACGGTTGTCATTGTAAACAACCTTCAGTCTGTTCTCACTGTGAATGTCAAGACTCTCGTGAGTTAATATTTTATATTTGTGGACCCAATATTTTAGATTTTTGACTCAATTGCATGTTAATAGAAATCTGTATTGTCATTCATTGTAGCTTGCTCATTGTTTCTTCAATATATACTGGACAAAGTAAGTTAGGGATATTGGTGTTTTTATGATTGATATTTTATATGTGTGTCAATGAATATATAGATCATTATTCATAATTTTAAAATTTACATATATCCCTAACTATTTTTGTCAAGTATATAATTGAATATTTTAGACTTGTCTGTGTTCTATTTTGCTGGTTCAAAGAGGACTCTTAAACCTTTTGTCACGGCAATGTTATTAAACGTAACAATGCGTCTGAAGTTAACAAAAACGATCATGCCTCAACTGTTTCAATTAGGCTGGAGTCCCAACTGTTTCAGCAGGGTTGGGTGTGGTTCAAATTACAGGATTGTTCTCATATGTTCCAAACAAGATCGAATGACATTGGGAATGTCTGTCACGCAACCTATCTCTTGAGTCTAGACTTTTGAAATTTATTGTGTGTACTTAACAGTGTTTAGCGTCATTGACAGTACACTAAACGCCAAAAGAAACGTTACCATCCTACATTTACGAATTACTTAAAAACTATCAAAGATGTGTTAGAAGGTATTAGTTTACAAGAAAGCTGAACAGCACAGCTTTATGCAAATCACGAAAAATATTTCTCAAATGCATTCATATTTAGGTGAAATGCATCTTTTTCAGATGAGTTAAATTGTCCTATTTTCGTCCATGCCGAAATAAACCAATAACAGTTATTTAGATGTCCACACGAAAGGTTGAAATAAACATCTGGTTTGAGACAAAGATAAACCATTTAAAGTCACCATTTTTCAACTATTAAAACAAGAAATAACTGTTGTACAGTGTGTAAAATTGTGAAATAATCATTCCTATGATTTCAGTCTTTTAAAACAGTTTCTGCTAATTTGCATTAGTGAAAACAAGTAAAACGTGTCTGTTATATTGTGAAAAATGTTTAAGAACATCTGAAATTAACTTTGTTAACATTTTTGCTTGCAAAGTAACATTTTCTGTTTACACATAGCAATATCAATCGCCAAAACGCAGCAATATTCAAGCAGTATTTGCATCCATTTCACATGTAGAATGATTCTGTAGGGTATAAAGAGAGCCTAGAATGCATGATATGATACACAAGTACGAGAAATATGCCACGATTAACAGCTGAAGAGAGAGAAAGAACCATTGTAATGGTGCAGATGGGATCGACATGCAATGGTGCCAAGATCGGATGATCGTATCACGGTTATAAGCATTCAGGGCTTCAGACGTCCCCGTAGACAGACCAAGAAGTGGACGGGTAACGCTGAAGATAGGTAACCCGTCATTTTGGCGTTTCTTTTGGCGTTTAGTGTATTTGTACATTGTAACTGGATATCAAAGCCCATTGCTGCAATCTCTCATAACGCAGGTGGCACAGCAGTACATGGGATGGGACTTATGGTGGTGATTTCAGGGTACTGAAGTTTATGAGATACTGTTGTCTTGAATCTGCTGTATGTGCCTATTAAATATGGGGAGGGTCAGCATTATGTAGCTCTGCTAACAGTATCAGTAAATTAACAGGATCTTTTGATCTCTTTGGGTTGCTCGGTCGGGTTTTGAGGATTCGGAAACTGGATAGACTTTAAAAAGGTTGTGTTTTTGACGTTTTGCCTGCAGTTCCAGATTTACCATATCAACAACGTAAAACAAATAGAAACTATTTTTACTTGTCGTTTATGTTAAGATACATATATACGATAAGTGATAAACGACGGGAGACAACTAACATGTTATTTCTCTGAACCGTCTCTACCTAACCATGCTGATGACCTGTGACGAGGTTTGTTTTGGGCTACGTTTAAGACACACCAGAATATTTGTCACTTCTTTATGACCATGCAATTGACAAAACACTTGCTTACTTGACAAGTGCCTGACTTGACACAACGTCAGCTACAAGAGTTTGGAGAAAATAGGTGAATGTTGGTATCGGTCTTTCGACAACAGAACACGACAGAAAAAAAGAGAAAGAACAAATAGAAATAAAAGTAAATAAGAAGAGCGAAAAGAGAGTCGTGTCGCTTTTAGTGACAGTAGTTCCCGAACTATAAAAGCCTCAGCAGATGGTTTTATTGTGTGCATCAAAAGGCTGTTCATTTACACATGCTGCAAAGGGTATATTGGTATACCCAAATGTTCATTTGTGAACAAAATACAATTGGGTATATGGTGCTATCAGCAGCTGTACCTGTCTGTGAAGATCCGTGTTAGGATTGGTCTTCAGCAACCCGTTGCTTGTAGTAAGAGACGACTAGCGTGATCGGGTGGTAAGGCTCGCTGATTTGGTTGACTCAAGTGATCGTATCCCAACTGTGTAGAACGATGCTCGTGGTGTTGATCACTGGATTGTCCAGACTCAAATATTTACAGACTGTCGCGATATATCTGGAATATTGCTGAGTGCGGCGTAAAGTTATACTCAAAACTGGCGTCAGATCTACCCATCCTCAACATAGAGTAATCAGGTTCTAGTCGACGTCTCTCTCTCTCTCTCTCTCTCTCTCTCTCTCTCTCTCTCTCTCTCTATATATATATATATATATATATCTCACACGTACCTGTCCGCTGTGGTCGCTCATGACATCAACTATTGGAATCGACACAGGTACAATTTCACGGCTGTAAATAAGAATGTCACTCATCAGAATTAAATTGTAATAATTCGATAATCAGAAAAGGAGAAAACAAATGAGAACGAAAGTGATATATATGGAATCCTGAAAGGGACATCGTCGCATTATCGCCCTTACAAAAACAAGCAAGAAGTTGTAAAATTAACCATTCGCGACATTTTGGCCATTTGTCGCTGTGTTGTATTGTCGCGCTTTAAATAATATTTTTATTCAACCAAAGTGCGACATTGACGATGACAACTGGCATGTATCGTGACGTCGGTTACCAAGGTTACGTTTGATAACGAGGGGGCAGACGAGAATGGCGTAGTGACGTCACTAATGTGTGACGTCTGTTGTTTCTGAATTTCACTTGTCGTATATAACAATTTTTATCATGAACTAAGCCATCCCGAGTTATCTCCCTTTATGACTGTTCAGAAAAAGTCATGGCGAAACGTTTTGCATCTCATTTTGCCGAAGGTTGAATGTTGTTGCTTAAAGATAAGCTAAATTAAAATATCTTAAGGGTAATAAATTCGTCACACGTGTTTTGAAAGGATGTAAGGGACTGTAATGTACCTCGTTTGTTGCAGTCTTATGTGTTTATCGTCTCTTTATCGGAAAAGCTTTTGCAGATTGTGAGCAAGTTCTCAAGCAGTTTATCATAAATGAGTTAAAAACAGAGAGTGATGATCTTCATTTTAAAACAGCGCACATAATTGGCCGAAAACGTTCACCGCGATATCCTTTTGATGTAGTACAAATACGTCCAATCGTCTCAAAATTCCTATACATTAGGCGAGACGCGGTTAAAAGGGGTGGTCGGGAGCTAAAGGGTAAACCCTATGGCATCAGTGAGCAATTCCCAGAGGAATCCGCTAGGTGTGTAGTTAATACTATCGATCCCAATTTAACAAATACCCAAATTGTTTCTGATCATTCTATGGTTTGTAGTTTGAATATAGCATGTGATGTTGATGACAGATGTAATGTTACTCACAATGTTCATGGTGACTTAACAGATAAAGTGTACAGTAAACCCTCAACTAGTAATGTCGTAAGCGTGAATGTGTGTGGCTTGACACATAGGCTAGAATGGCCAGAATTCATTAAATTGATACATTTGTAGGACATTGTTGGTTTTCAAGAAACAAAAACCGACATATTTGATGAGTTAGAAATCCCCGGTTACTTTTTACACATTCAGCATAGATCGAAGTGGAAAATCTGGTCGATTAATTCAAAGATAATGTAACAGTGCATACAGATCTCAAAGACACGAATATGTCCTCTTGATAGAAATATCCAGTGTCCATAAACGCAGTTTTAACAAAATTAGGTCCTTGTTAAATAGAACCAAAGATAAACTTGCATCAAAATCTTATAAAGAGCGCCTAGATAGACATATTAAACAATAAAAAATTAAGACAAAGACTATTTGACGTCACAATAAAATGTATGCTCCAAAGGATTACTGGAAAACTTTGAGTAATTGTAAGAATAATAAACAAGTAAAACAACCCGATCTGGACACTTTTTTCCAATTTTTCAAAGAATGAAATGATCGGAATGATCAAAATTCATCACAAGAGTTTGTTAACCCAAATCCAATTGGGTCAGATATTCTTAATTCAGATATCACGTGTGATGAAACAATCTCATCAGTTAAAAAGCTAAAACGAAAAAATGCGCAAGGAATAGATTTTATAGAAAACGAATTCTTTAAATATGACCTCGAGGTTATACTTCAGATACTGACTAAACTCTTTAACTCAATACTGTCATCTGGATTTATACCAGAGGATCGGCTAATAGGAGTGACTAGACCATCATACAAGAAGAATGGTGATAACATAGAGGCTAACTCATATCGCCCCATTACTATTCTTAGTTGTTTTGGTAAGCTGTTCACAAGTATTCTAAATGTTAGACTAACGAAATTCGTGGAATCTGAAAACACCATAATACCCGCTCAAGCCGGTTTTAGAAAAGATATTTCAATTTTGAATTATATTTTCGTAATATCATTACTACTCGGCGTTCTCAAAAATGCCAAACAGAAACTATATTATGCGTTTTTTTACTTTTCTAAGGCATTTGATTCTGTTTGGAGAGCTGGTTCATGGCATGAAATGCGTATTAATGGAGTTTCAGGCAGGTGTCTCACCCTTATAAAAAATATGTACAAGGATATTTAATCGATGATACTTCTAAATAACAAGACCTCGACTTTTTTCCAAGTAACTCTGGTGTAAGACAAGGAGAGAATCTCTCCCTTCTGTTGTTCGCTTTCTTCATAAATGATCTTGAACAGTACTTAGTAAACAGTGGGTGTCAGGGTATAAAACTATAGTACTGTTTAGATTAAAATTTCTATGTAACTCTTTGGCTTCAACTTGTGATGTTATTGTACCCCGATGATACAGTCCTGTTCAATGATGATCCTCATAAATCAGTAATTAAAATTACTGTAACGAGGTTATCTGTCAATTTATCCAAAACTAACGTTGTTGTTTTTGATTGTGTTCAACTTATAATAATAATAATAATAATAGGCCATTTATATAGCGCCTTTCCACGTCACAGGGATATGCTCAAAGCGCTTCCTGAGCTCAAGTTAAAACTATATACAGTTGGCAGGTACGGATGATTGGAAGTCACTTGTAGCGAAGAAATAGATGAGTCTTTAGTCGTGTTTTGAATGTACTTAGGAAGGAGATGATTTTAACTCGATAGGGAGAGAGTTCCACAGAGAAGCTGCTGCATATGAAAAGGTCCTTGAGCCAAATGATTTGAGATTGTAGCTCGGGACAGCAAGTAACAGTTGTTGTGATGAGCGCAGGGTTCTTTCTGGAGAGTAATGTGTCAGAAGGTCTTGAAGGTAGGAAGGTCCTGAGTTGTAGAAAGACTGGTAGGTGAGGCAGAGAATCTTGAAATCAATCCTTTCACGAATACGGAGCCAGTGTAGAGAGTTTAGGATGGGAGAGATGTGACAGCGAGGACTGGTGAGAGTGATGATGCGTGCAGCTTTGTTCTGGATTTTCTGAAGACGATGGAGTTGAGAGGAAGAGATGCCAAACAGTAAACTGTTGCAGTAATCCAGGCGGGATAAAATCAGTGTCCGCACAAGGGTGGCAGTGGCTTCTTTTGTTAGGACTTTGCGGATGCTGCCGATGTTCTTCAGATGGTAGTGGCAGGTCTTTACTAGATGATTTATTTGCTTGTCCATGCTGAGGTTTGAGTCCCAAAAGAACGCCAAGGTTTTTCACAAGAGGAGAAAAAGGAATCGAAGATTGCCCAATGGAGATATCTTTGATGATAAGGTTTCGTTGTCTTGAGATTGTGGAGATGACCATTGTTTTTGTTTTATAGTCGTTAAGTTTCAGCTTGTTAGCAGACATCCAGGATCTTGTGCTCGAGAGGCATGCTTCAAGGTTGGACTTGCACTCTAACTGACTTTGTTCTGACGACTTAAAACTGTAAACTTAATTGAAAGAATACATATAAAATGTATTAATCTTACTGCAGGTCTTCGAAATTCAACTATAGATTATATGATCTACGGAGAATTTGGTCGATACACGATGTGTGTTAAATTAAACAAAAGACATATATGTTTTTGGCACAAAATGGTAACAAATACCCGCCAAGCCAAACTATCATATAATATCTATTCTACCATGTTGCAAGCTAGTTCTGAAATTAATGTATTTCCCTGGACTTAATTAGTAAGAAAGATATTGAATGACTGTGGTTTAAATGAAATATTTTGCAATCCATTTTTCTGTGCAATTCTGTAGTGGTAAGGAGAAAGACGTAGTACATCATGGCCATATAGTTTCAACATAGTGTCTACTCTATAGGCAGGGCCCCATTTGATGGGTTTTGCCAGACACAACAGTTCGGCTGTGAGCATTTTATCGTCAAATGCAATATTGTGCATTTGTAACCAAGCTTTGATATCATCTTTTCTGTTAGCCGTTGTTGGACATTTGTTTACTTGCTTGCTGTTGTATGGCGCATTATCCATAACAATGACCGAGTGGGATGGAATGTGTGGGATCAATTTTTCCTGCAGCCATTTGGAAAAATTGTCAAAATCATCTCGTCATGATAATCTGCTGATTTTCGCTTTGAGTCAAATACAAGTAAAGCATTTGGTACAAAACCGTTTTCGGACCCTGCATGAACAACAATAAGCCGAGGTCCGGTACCGGACGGAGGCTGAACCCCATCTATCACAACCTCACCATCAAGCTGCCAACAGTTTGGGACAATGTGGTGTACATCGATAAAAATGATTGTTCGATTTTCATCTTGACATTTTTTTATTGCACGTAAGTATTGCATGGGCTTTGCAACGATCTCTTTTCGTTCCATTAAAACCTTACGATTTGACTGTGTTTTTCGCCACCTAAACCCCATGTTTTTCATATTTTTTCGAAAATTTTCCTTTGAACCCTGGTAATGCAATTGACTTCTGCCATATCTTTTTGGTCATCAATCATATATATATTGTACTACAACTAGTAAGTATTTTGATTCTTTAACTTCCGCGAAGCGATCTGAACACATTTAAGATATCGTTCCAAGCTTCCACAACGCTCGCTTTGCACTCACAAACATAACCCATTTAGCACGAACTACGGGGTCCGGTGGAAATTAGTGCATGGTGACACCATCACTCGACCCCCTCGGAGGGCAACGCAACGATTGACGGCAACGCAACGATTCGTTTTGCTTTGAGTAAGTTTCATTGTTCAGACCATCCTTTAATGTTGGAATATGGGGGAAAAGTAAATATAAAACAACATGAGCGAGTCTGCCCTCTGTGTATTGTACTTACCATTGAATCAGAGTACCAATTCTTTATTGAATGTTCATTTTACTGTGATCTGAGAAACGGCCTGCTACCACAATACTACATAAATAATCCATGTGAAACTAAATTTATCAACTTATTATTGTCTTGCAATTCTACAACTGTTAACAACCTTGCTAAGTTTATATTTCTTGCATTGACAAAAAGAGGGAAGTTTTTGAATATAGAGTATAAGATTAAAGGAGACATTGTACATGTTAGCATACAGCTTAATATTATATATGGCGCTGGATTGTATTGTCATCTTTATAATTGTATAAACGGGTCGGTGGCCCTTGTACGAAATTAACTCTCACTCACTAGATATAAGCTTACGATGACACATACTTAAACTAAACGTGACAAAATTCACTTTTCACCCAAAACATTGAACATTTAAAATGTGTTCACCACTGCAATTTCGACTAGTCAAGTCGATAATCCTTTCGTTAATCCCTTAACAATCATTACTAAAACAAAACCAAACATCAAAGACTACCGCCAGTCGCCTTAACGCCCTCATGAAACACTCATGCCGCCCTAATGCCGCTCTAGCAATTAGCCCATGCAGAACAATCATTAACCATCACCCACCAGTTATCTCCCCCTTGCGGATATTTCCAAAATTAGAAATTTTTGGAAACATCATTTTTCTAAAATTGGAAATGTCTTGGAAACATCATCTTTCCAAAATTGGAAATGTCTTGGAAACATCATCTTTCCAAGACATTTCCAAGCTTGTAAATGTGGATTTTTTTTTTCCAGTGATATATCATATCTAGAGTAGGCAGTTGCTTTTGTACTCCATATAAACTTTGTACAAATTGAAGGACTGCACACCGGTCAAATCATCAAGTTTGGGCTTGGACTAATAAAAGTAGGCCTACTCGCACCCATATCACCTTTAATACGTTTTAATGTAGCCTTGGACAGACCAGTAGCAAGGCTACTTTTCCATATAAATAATAACATTGTAGGCTAACTCCCTTGCCTGAGAATGAACAATTTGCCCATGCTTCCATAACTTGGACATGTTAAATTAATTAAAATTTGCAAACATTCAAAAATTGACTCATGTCGAGATGGTGTCGTGCTGAACTAAATCGCTCCACGGGACACGTGTTAAACAGAAGCGGTATTGAGTTCACGCCACGGTCAGCATGTATTGCACGTGCTTAATCGCCAATCTACCTGTAGCAACCAAGTGTATTCGTCTAGATTCCCTGCCACGCCTACTTGTCACACACGCGTGTACTGCGCAGGCTCATCTAATACGAGTCAAGCAGTAATTATGCAGCACCTAAGCAGTGGGAGATGAACTCCATTATCTGTTCACATGCGAAGCTTTATTAGTGCATAGACAAACATATTTACCTTCTTACCTGAATTCAGTTACCTTATGGAAAGTTTCGACTGTACCCCAAATAACGATATTTTTTAAAAAGTTAAAAGGTAATAGCAAAATCAACCTTGAATACATTGCGTACTCCCCATAGCCTAATATAAAAAAGTATTAAAACATATTGATACTATGGAGATTTTAATGTATGGTTTAAACATATTTATTCAAGTAATCATGACGGGATTGGCAAACATGCATAAACATGCTTATATCAATGCCGCTCCACAACAATAATAAAATTACATAGGTAGTGACGTGCACATGGACTGGGTGCAACACATAATGGAAATCTACAAAGACAATATTGAACATATAATGTGTGACAATTCAGAAAGAATCTTCCCTAAGGCCGCATGATTTGACTGTTTGTTGTTGAACGCCACACTCAGCAATATGCCATATATATGGCGGCTAATGCAACATAAATTCATTGTACTTTACGGTTGTTTCAAGTCGGAGTTCGGCGCTGAGGCATACGTCATTACCCCTATGGCCAAATCTCACAGAAGAGAGTTAGCCGTTTTTTAGATGTGGAGTCGCTCCTATCAGGATAGAAACTGGGCGATTTGTTAACCTCTCTGTTGCAGAACGAGTTTGTTTTAACTGTAATGACTGTACCGAAGACGAAACCCATGTGTTACTGCGATGTCCTCTGTGCAATGATGTCCGACAGGTTTTACTGCAGAGATGTGCTGTGCTGTGCTGAAGTGTGGCCCGAGTTTAATACTGCTGATGATATCACTAAAACTAGTTTCATTTTATCTTGCACTGTGATAGAAGAAGATAGAAGAAGATGGACTTCGAGCCAGAAGATCCTTTATTAGCCATGTGCTGCGACGGTTACATCCATGTCGATGGGTCCAGTGGTGAAATATCCTTCGATTCAGGAATTAACAAAACTGGCAACGTGTATGGTTCAGTGACGAATCATGCTTTCTGCTTCAGTGCCGTGACGGAAGAGTACGTGTCAATCGATGTCGAAATGAACGTTTTGCCCAGAAATGTGTCGTCAATGTTGACCGATATGGTGGTGGGAGGTCATGATGTGGAGAGCCCTATCTACACGCAGAAATCTAACTTTGTGCGCCTTAAGAACCTCTATTCGGTACAGAGGCCGAAATCTTATGGATCCACATAGTTCCGATCACTGACCGTCAGAGGGAGTTATTCCGGACAAGTTAATGATATGACAGGCCTCACACAACACATGCCACTATTCAGTATCTTCAGAGTGAAAACAATACAATGCTTCCATGGCCTTCCAAATCGCCCGACGCAGAGCAGTGCAGAGAAGGTGCAGAGCAGTTTAGGGGGCTCATGGTGGTCACAACAGATATTGAACACAACGCCCAACTGGGAACGGATGCCTTAATGTATTGAACTTTTAATAAACTATACATGTTAACAGACATTTGATCTTATGTCTACAACTGATCCAGAATTACATGTGTTATCTCATTTTAAAATTAGCAGATTAAATTCGTGTCAATACACCCATGTGTTTCTTTTTTGGAAGAGTCTATTATAATTCTAGGGTGCTGGATGTCGGGACTTTGAATGTTCATTTGTTGATAGCATACTTATAAGAATCATTACCTTAATCTAATCACATTTGCTCATAATACAACCGCACAGTCATGGGATTGTTTAAAAAATTGCTCCCAATATAATCCACAGGACCAGAGACGTGTTTGGGAATGTACCCACACGTTCAACATGTTTCAGACATATCAAATGTCTATATCATTCTTTCATAGACATTACTTATAGCACTATAACCTCTAAAAGGCTTTGTTACGTTAAAACCTGATATGTATTCCATGGAGGGCGTCGATGACGTCTGGGTTAAGGAAATATTAAACCTGTACACCTTAAACTTGATACCCGCAGGGTGTTAGGTTATATAGTTATGGAAAGTCGGCCAAATTTGATGATGCACCTGGTCTATTGTTCAAACACCTGGATGACCTAATTATGTATGTATGTGCGTGTGTCCTTGTACTGACCTCATGACACAAGTGTACTGTTACGCAGAAACGTCGGGAAGGTAGTACATTTGGTATTACAGTGAAAAATATGCTGTTTTTATGGATTAGTGAGGAGTTTTATACTAAATACAGAACTGCATAACGAAATTGGAGTTCATTTACATATCAACTCACTTAGTGATATGTACCGATATCAATTCACTGCTTATTGATTGTCATTGATTGATTTTAACTCACTACCTTAATTATTGGCTGATATGTTCTCACTAATTCTTATGGGTATATATAGTGCTTATTTCTCATCGAATGCACTTCCAAAATGGCATATCAGCTGTTAGAGTATAAGTTCATTCCAACTTCACGTGGAGGAAGGTATCTCTGTATAGATGGATACATGTTTAGATAGAATCGCAAACCTGATTTGCAGGGTGAAGACGTATGGCTCAACGCTAATGGTGACGATCCTCATTGTCTACAGTTCGCAGACTACGTGACGTCTCTCTGGATCGAGGGACAAACCGAAACATTAGCCTCATTAACCAATTCGGACAATGACCTACTTTTCAGCCGATCCGAATTTTCTGGTGTGAAAGAGAAATTAGACATCACAAACAACTATGGTTACACTAAATTCCAATTCCCTGTTTCATAAGAAAATGGTATTTACAAATGAAGTTTAATTTTAACTTTAATAACAACGTATTTCTATATTTTATGGCGAGGTGTAGGCAGCATGACCTTAACTAAGATGTCACAGACTGCCCCTGTGTGATGAGGTCGTAAAATGATTCACAATGCATCTGACTTACTGGTTACACCTGTTATGTATTGTTTGTGCTTATTCAAAATAGTTCTGTAACGCACAATGTGACTGATATAATATCAATTACGTACCAGACCGCCAAACTTTTCTAGCGACAGAGCCTCGTTTTGAGATTTCAACGAGTTCCATGTTTCCGTTTGTCGGAGCTCGCTGTACGACAGAGCACGCTGCACGACGTGTTTGCAAGGATTAGAAGATGCGTAGTGTTGCAATATACAGGTGCTTAGATGTATCAAATAATACTGATTAATATTTCTGTATCCAGTTAAATGAATTGGTCTCAAAGTTCTGGACTGGTTATTGTACTAAGTTGCGCAATAGGACGGAACCCAGTCAACGGGAAACGACACTGTTGTGTAATCAATGTTTTGACTTGACCTGCCCCTGGCGGATTGGAACTACTACCAGATTACCGGCCCAAGAACCAACAATCAATATGTGATTTTGCTAGACATAAATGTTTCTTGATTGTAAATGATGTATTAGTAGTTGTAGTTTGAATGATTTTAATTTACATCAATGTAATTAATTTATGTTAGGAAAACTGTATTTCTATGCATTTTGAATGTAGTTTATTTAGTGCTCTATATATCCTTGCATGTCTTCTTGTAAAAAAGAAAATTTCTATGAGAATAACGGCAATCAATCCATATAAATCGTTTATCACTAAAAGGATCATGGATGAAAAAAGTGTGTTATGTATTTTAAGTGGTGTGAATAATGGTTCATGGAAGCATTTCATTTATCTACCGGTTAACAATTTAGTATCACACATGTGTTTAAAATCTTTATACACGTTTGAACATGGTTGTTGACTGAATGGGATGGTGTGCATTTCCCACTATGTGACGTTACAGAAACGACATTACGAAACTTTGTATTGTATTTCCGTCTTGTTGTTTTTTTTTTATCTGTATAAATAGCATGATGCATGGGAATCATGTTCAGTTGTGTTTGACATGGCACCTTGGGAAGAGTATCTAAACGAGATTTATTTTATGATCCAAAACATCCTAGCAGTTATGCTGGACCCAAGAAGTTGTATGAAGCCGTGAAAGCTGAGGGTCGGTATTAAATTCGCTTACATCGAATCAAGAAATGGTTGAAAGGACAAGACACCTATACCATGACGCATCAGGTTAGAAGAAAGTTCCCCCACAATGATGGCATTAATATATTTTAGTCATCATATATCTATGTTCACGTTATTTGTGGGTACGTCCACTCATGTCTACCAAAGGTCAAGAAGTGGTGAAAGCATTAACAGAGTAATGGAATACAGAAGATCGCCAGTCTGGTATTTTTCAATTCGACATGGGTTCAGAAGTTAAGATTCGATGAGCAAAAGACTTTTGGACAAAGCACAAGATAACCCAACTGATTACACTGAATGAAACCAAGACCCCTTATGCTGAGAGAATTATTAAACCATTAAAATGACATTCTATAGATATGCAAGTATGTTGAAAGGAGACGACCAAAGAATACTCAGATATTGACTCAGATGTTGAGAATGTGAATGACTCAGATATCAAACTTAAGATAGATGACAGCTTATTCTTAGAAACATTTCCTATGAAAGTTCGAGGTAAATCAATATCTTTTTCATCCTATCTTAAAAAGAAAACAAAGGACAAAACAAATGGGTTAGAAACTAAAATAAGAGACTGTGAAGATACTATTAGAAAAGATTTTCAAAACGTAGATGAAGCCTTACTATCTGAACTTTCTAAATTAAAATCAGAACTACAACAAATTAAGGAAGAAGAGATACGACGAATTCAACTCAGAAACAGAATTCTGTGGTATGAAGAAGGGGAAAAACCAACAAAATATTTCTCTCACTTAGAAAATAGAAATTATGTCAGCAAATCAATTAATAAAATTATTACAGATAAGAATGACGAAATAACTGACAGCGAGGCAATCTTAAATGAACTTAAAGAGTTCTATAAAAAAACTGTATTCTTCTGCTGAGAACTATGGGAATGATGCATGTTTAGAAAATGTGATAACTCCAACCTTGAGTCACCAACAGAGAGACAAATTGGAAAAAGAATTAGACATAAATCAAATATCATTGACAATAAAAAAGTATGAAAAATAACAAAAGCCCAGGTATAGATGGATTTCCAATTGATTTCTTTAAATTCTTCTGGAAAGAACTAAAGGTCTGGATTTTCAGATTTATCAAAGATGTATCAAAACGAAATAAGATGTCTCTTACCATGAAGAGAGGAGTTATCACTTGTATACCTAAAGCTAATAAAAATAGGAACTTATTGAAGAACTGGAGACCAATTACTTTATTAAATGCTCTGTATAAATTAATAAGCGCATGTATCTCAAATCGGTTAAAAACTACCCTTGATTCCCTGATACATAACAACCAGACTGGATTTATACCTGGCAGAACATTAAGTGAAAACACAAGACTATTATATGACATTATGTTTGAAACTAAGAAAAGAGATATGGCAGGTTTATTAATTTTGATCGATTTCGAAACAGAATTTGACACAGTTTCTAAGGATTTTATCAATTCTGTCCTAATAAAATTTGGTTTTGGTCCAAAGATTATATGTTGGATTAACGTCTTAACATATGACACAACTTCATGTGTTATTCAGAATGGGCATCTCTCTGATTTCTTCCAAAATCAACGGGGTTGTAGGCAAGGGGATCCCATATCTCCATATTTCTTTCTTTTTGTTGCTGAAATCCTAGGATGTATGATAAGGCAACATGAAACTATAAAGGGTATTGTAATTGATGATCAAGAATACAAATTAGGTCAATATGCAGATGAAACTGAATTATTTTTGGATGGCTCAGATGGAAACTTGTATTCTGCTATAGACACACTTAATACATTTTACAACATGTCAGGACTAAAGATAAACATAGATAAGAATAAAGCAATCTGGATTGGCTCAAAAGCTGGTAGCAGGGATATATTATGTGAAGATTTGAATATACAATGGCAAAGAAAACAATTTGAAGTATTAGGAATTAAATTTACTCCGGATTTGAATGATTTATGGGTTATTAACACAAAGAAAAGACTAGAAGAAATTAATAGATTACTAGCAACTTGGAGAAAAAGACATTTGACGCTGATAGGGAAAATTACTGTTATTAAGACATTGGCTCTTTCAAAATTAGTTCATATTTTTAACACTTTACCTAACCCTCCACATGATTTTCTCACCGTGCTTGAGAGAGTATTTTTAAATTCATCTGGAATGGCAAAATGACAAAATCAAACGGAGCACTTTAAAAAAGATTACAAAATGGGGATATTAAAACCTTTGTTAACGCCATGAAATTATCGACACTCAAACTATTGTTAAAAAAACAAAAAACAAATCCGGATACCCATGCAGTTTTCCTTTTAAGGATATGCTTAAATATGGAGCAAATTTTCAGAATATAGTTGCAGTTGATAATCCTTTATTAAAAGCATGGACATTATATTGTATCAAAAATACCACAGATGAACATTAACGAAATTTTAGCCCAACATTTATGGTTGAATAACAATTTTAAAAATCAAATCACATCATTAGTCACTGGGCTAAAAGTGGAATCTTGATGATCAAAGATCTTTGTGATGAACAGTTTATATCCTTTGATCAATTGAAGCTTAAATTTGGTATAAAAGGTACTCACTTAGATCTTGGATATGTTATATATATATTACCTGAACCTTGGAAAAGACTTTAAAGGAATATAGATATATCAACATTAATGACCACAGAATTGCTCCAAAAGGATTTCATATCCCCAAGAAAAGGTTCAAGAATATTTTATGATAAATTGTTATCTGAAAATGTTAAACCTCATATGTGCCAAAAATGGAAACATTATTTGACTGTATTGATTTTGATTGGCATTTGATTTTTCATACTTGTAGAAAAAAATTAAGAGATGTGAAACTGTTAGATTTGCAATATAAATTTCTGCACGGAATTGTTTATACCAAAAAAGAACTTTTTAGAATGAATCTGGTGGACAATACAATATGTTCTTTGTGTAATGATTCTGTTGAAACTTTATGCCATGTATATTGGGAATGTGATGAAACCAAAACTTTCTGGAAGAAACTTGAACAGTGGATTACGAAACGTATCCAAACACTTAATTTGACAAAATCTTTGATTTGGTTTGGCTTTTTAGGTAAGAACCCATTATTGAACCACATAATCTTATCTGCTAAGAGATATATTTACACTTGCTCATTGACAAAAATAATTCCAAAAGTTGATAATTACTTAAGGATATTGAAAGACATATTTACCACTGAATCATTCATCGCCAGAAGAAATAATAATGTTGAAAGCTTTTTAGTCAAATGGTTTCCTCTCATCCCTGAATTTAACCCTGAATGACTATTAAACAAAGAACATATCACTAACATTGATATTCAATGCACTTAGTGTACTATGTCGCTATTGAGCCCACTAGCTTGTATATGCACACATTCCTCTATATGCTTGAACTCATCATGTTTTTGTACTCATCACATTGGGAACAATAAAAAAAATTTAAAAAAAAAAAAAAAAGAAAAGAAAGTATGTTGAAAAACTTTACCTACAGATATGTTGATATCTTACAAGAGGTAGTCAAGAGTTACAACCATACAAAACATAGAATGTTAAGACAGTATTCTGCTAGTGTGAAAAATAAAATGAATATGAAGTTAGACTCTCACAGTACTTGATTGGACCCCAAATGAGGTTCGCAACCGTCAGAAGAGAAGATTCACCTTCAAGGTGTCAGATAAAGTCAATTAGTCATATCAAGAAAAATGGTCAGGGGAAATATTTACAGTAATAAGAAGATATTGGTCTCAAGACACCGACTTGTACAACTTGAAAGTTTTGGGAGGCGATTCTATCAAAGGTGTCTTTTATGCTGCTTAACAGCAACCCGTCGCTGAAAATTCAGATCAGGTGTATAGAATTCAAATTGTCAAAAAGAGGACAGGAAATGAACAAAAAGAAGTATTGGTGAAATGGTCCAAAAATACAGTTCTTGGATACCAGAAGGTGATGTGAAGCAGTATATAAAGGACTGAGGAACCATGTCAACATCATTTATGATAGAAGAGACTGAGGCAGCATCTCTCATGCAGAGTACATCTGCAGATACTACCAGTTATTTGGATAGATTTCTTATTTCTTTTGAATTTCTACTATTAAATATTTTCTTCAATGTTGATAAATTGGGGAAGTACATATGTCTAGTTAGTAAATATTTCAAGCTAATATCTGTAAGGGTTTCACATTTAAATAAGTAATGAAATTCATCGCCTATTGCTGGTGAATTGCAAAGTTTACATGTTCTGTTTTCTCTAGCAACACCATGCCAACGACCAGTTTCTACCAGGAGACTGTGAATACAGGTTCTGTATTTCTAAATAGGAGAGTCAATATAAGTCGGGGAGAGAAGATAGTTTGCAAATATGGGAGTGTCTTTAATATGTTTATAGTAAAATCTCTTAGAGCTGTTTTCAATATCTACTTTCCAACTTTGTTGGAATAGTTCTTCGAATGCAGTCTCCACTTGTGAAACTAGCCATTGGCATGGTACGCTTACAGGGTTATAGAATACAAAAGATAAGCTACATGATGCATCCAGGGCTCAAAATCATGTTCAAACATACTTTGTACATATGCATAATTATTGATCATTTTTGATAATTTCTGCTGCATACCAGGATTATTTTGTTTATGCCAGTAACAAATAATACGCTTAGCCACTGTGATATTTAGAGGAAATCTTTCGAGTTCTCCATATACCGTACAAGTAAAGGTAGAATTTCGTAAACCGCTGGCCAATTTTATACATTTGAAATGGAATTTTTCAATTATATTTAAATTTTCATATGCGCAGGTTTCACAGCCATGCAGAAGAATTGGGGCTATCATAACATCAAATGCTTAAGTAAACAATCCAACGGGATATTATGATTTCTAGGTTTTTTAAAAGACAAAACATTGCTTTGGATGAGCTTGCTGCAAGGTTTTGATTGATAGATTAAATTTCCTATTTCTATTAAATGTCACTCCAAGATAAGTATAGTTATCTACAATTTCAATAGGAGATTGTTCAAAGACAAATTTGAGTTTACTATTATTGTCAGGACCACTTCCAAAAATTAAGACTTTCGTTTTATCAAGATTCACTTCTAATTTCCAGATTTTACAATATTTGCTAAAAGAATCGAAAGGACTCCGTAGTTCGGAATCAGCAAAAAGAACAGTGTCGTCGGCATAAAGGAGTATAATAAATGGTAAAAATAACTGCATGTTTACATTCTGGAGCAAAACACTCTCACGACTGTCATCAATGAGAAATTATTCTAAATCATTAATGAATAAACAATATAAAAGAGGTGAAAGATTTTCCCCTTGGCGGACGCCCGAATAGCACGGCAAGTAACCTGAGAACTTATCATTTGAATATACACAAGATTTAATATTTGCATACACGTTTTGTATAAGCGTACAATCCTGATCACTCGACTGCCACTGATGAGCGTTTAAAAATGTAAAATGGTGGTATGCAGTTATGACGGCCAGTTTTCGAGAATACAAAACACACTACCCCATTCAATCTGTCAGAACAACAAAATGGCCGTCTTTTTTTTACTTTTTACACCCCTATACAACATCCACTTACCTATGACCTAGCACGTATGAGAGTATGAAATATATGATAAATCTAAACCTGGTCACACACGATTTCAAGGGCCTTTAAAGTTGTCAAAGGACAACACTTAAAAATATTTGACACATTATAGATATATGACACATTTACATATCTGTTATATTTGTTTATATAGTCTCTCAAACAATGTTTTATTTTATGAATATGAACATATATTGATCATATACTAACGGAAAAAGGAACTATGCATAACATAAAATTGCATAAAATAACATAAACTGAAGCGCTAGTAAAATCAAATTAATGACAATAACTATAAATAGACATTTCAACCACAACATTTTGTCGGCACGGTGGCCGTGAAGTAGAGCGTCCGCATATTAATGTAATAGGTGCGGTTCTAATCCTGCTTGGGAAAACATTTGCACTTTGAATTTGATCTTGGGCGATATTTTTCAATTGATTTCAAACACTCATATATCATTTGAATGTTGATGTTCATATAAAGTTAGGAAAAAATAAAACCTGGGAAGAGGTCTTACTTACAAAAGCAAAACCTGGGAAGAGGTCTTACTTTCAAAAAGTAAAACTTGAGAGCAAACAAAAACCTCAAATGCGGTTATTCCGGGAAAAGAAGAGATGCTTAATATATATTCTACCATGACTACGTGAAATACTCGATTTTGATTGGACAATCAAGAAATTTAGACACCATCAATCCTGGATTGAGAATGCGTCTGATTTCATGACCGCTTCACTGCGCACGTATACAACACTGCCGCACTACTTCAGCTTGGCCACCAACATGACTAATATCAACACAACAGACGTGATGGAAATTCTTATAATACATTTATTAAACTCTCAAAATACAATTATATGATTTTTCCTCCACAATTATTTAGGGAACCTCACTATCACATTACCTTGTATTATATAAATATTCAAACTCAATTACAATGCACAGCCCCAAACATAAACAAACCATATCTAACTTATAAATCAGAAAACCTTTTACATCCCCATCTATACAAAATTTGCAGTCCCAAATGATGAAAACACTATTTCCAAGGAATTCCAAGTCAGTGGCATGTACACAAAGCGGCACTGTCAATATTTCGTCGCCTGCGTGGGTGGAGGCACGTACGTGAAATCATGATCGACACTCGCCTGTCATAAATATTAACAGTCTTTGATGAGTTACAGGTCGCAGGTCGATCAGAAAAGGGTCTATTCTTCGATTCTGCAGGGTTCAGATTCGACAGTCAGTCAAGTATTTTCCACTGTCACTTCAAATTTCAACCTTTCTCAAAATGTAAACACTGGCTTGTCCGCCATTTCAAACTGTTGCGCTCTCAACTACTTCCAAGAATATAAATTGGTCAGACGATTCTATCATAGTGTGGCCAGAGGGGTGGAGTAACACGGCACGCAAAACAATAGGCTGGTTTCGGTATTGTGAAGTTGGGATTATATATACCAAGCTCTTAGGTATCACATTATTGCATTGAATAAACATTAGTTTGGTTTCTTTGCACAGGATATTTTTTATGTGGCAATGCTAAAAAAATAGGAACGGCACCTACCACTCCCTTCACAGACGAGTTCAATTCGCCTCTCGTCCCATGCCGGATTACGCAGTGTCTTCCGTGGAACGAAGGATCGGTTATGGTAGAATGGAGATAAACATTCTGTGTTTGGAAATTAGATGAATGTTAGACCGAATTGATAGTCTCTAAATTAATCATTTGAAACCTCATGCTACGCGTTCGGCTTCAAATGAAATTTAGAGACTCTCAATTCGGTCTAACATTCATCTAATTTCCAAACACAATACGTTTATCTCCTAAGTGAGAAGCACACTTCAGGTTTATATGTAAAGGATAAAATACGACTCCGAGGTTTTGGTAGCAAATGTAAACCCGCGGAGGAGGGAAAATCCCGAGGGCAATTTGTGCAAATGTCTTGTGTACCTTTACTGAGCAGAACAACATTGTTGGAACAGCCCGCAAATAACGGAATGCGACTGGCAACTGGCAGCCAACACCTTGCCTCGCACGCGCAATGCACGCGCTACCCGTGTCCTGCACGTGCGCTGCCCGCAATACCCGTCTTGTGAAGAATACACGATTTATACTGACAAACGATCTCGTTCTTCACAGCGATCCTTCGTAGCCTAGTTGATAAAACCGCCAGGCTAGAGAGCGAAGGGTAGCGGGTTCGAAACCAGTTATCGCCACAATATATTGGAAGTTTTCACTAATGTGGTATTTTACGATCAGTAACAGCAAGACAAAGTTGTATCAATCATAACCTAGGTTATGAAATGGTCGAAATTTAACCTGATATGAGGTTTCGAAACGTGTACTTCAAAACCTAGGTTTAGAAATGATCAGTGCAAAGTCACAGCAGAGGTCTTACCTGATTCTGGAAGGAACCTACCTTACTGCAGACAAAATCGGAGATAGGTTTATGAAATAGAAGAACGATTGATTATTCTCTAACCTTTGAATTTTGTGGAAACCACGTTAATTTCAGCCTAACCTGCGTGTACCTCATGCCAAGGCTTTTTGAAAATCAGCACCTCCGCGCCGTAGGTATGCTGCAGCCTGGAATGACCCAAAGTGAAGTGGCCAGAGATTTTGGTGTCCATCGAAACACGATCTCATCTCTATGGAGACGTTTTCAACATTATGGCAACATGAGAGATTTGCCTCGGACCGGCCATCCACGCGTGACGTCTTGTCAGCAAGACAACCACATATGGCTGACCCATTTAAGGAATCGATTCCAGACGGCCAGATTGACTGCTCGGACCATTCCTGGCTTACGTCCAATCAGCTCCAGGACTGTACGGAAGCGATTCAGGGAGCACAGCATCCGGCCTGCAATACGTCCAAAGTTGTTCCAACGTCACCGACAGGCACGTCTTGCCTGGTGCAGACAGCATCTACGGCACATGAGACAGGATTAGGATGGTGTTTTGTTCACTGACGAGTCGAGATTCCTTCTGGACAGCTCAGATGGCAGGGCAAAGGTGTACAGACGGCGATGCTGAATGGTATGCTGACACGTGCGTTGTTCAACGCCGACAGTTCGGTAGCAAAAGCGTTATAGTATGGGGTGGCATCACATTTCATGTTCCGACAAAATTTGTCATTTGCAATCTCACTGTGATACACAGATGTGATTATTGGGCCTCATGTGCAGCCGCTCATTCAAGGACAGAGACGTATCTTCACGCTTCAGCAAGGTAATGCCCGTTCACGTGTCGTTTGTGTTGTGACAGATTTCCTGAGACAGAGGAACATTCCTGTACTCCCCTTGCCAACTGTTTCTCCGAACCCGTTCCCTATTGAGCATTTTTGGGATGAAATGGAGCGACTTTTACGTCAAACCCAGAATCAGCCATTGACTAAGCTGAATTGAAACAAGCGTTGGTTCAGACATGGAACATCATTCCCCAAGCTTTCTTCAATCGCATAGTGTCGTTTATGCATTGTGGTTGTCAAACCTACATCAATACCAATGGTGTACACACACGATGCTGAATTTGTAAACTGACCTTTGACACTACATTTCGATCTTATCCTGTCAACAGTTAAACGGTGATTAGGAAAACACCACAAATCATGTTATTATCTTTTTGCATTAAAATATGGCATAACATCAAATAATGCACAGTTACATTATTCCAGTAGTATATAAACATCCGATAACTCGTTAATTTCTTACGGTTAAATTTGGTAAATCCTGTTCCTTCGTTTGGTGAGGCAGTGGAGTAGCCAAGTGGTTAAAGCGTTCGCTCGTCACGCCGAAGACCCGGGTTCGATTCCCCATATGGCTACAATGTGTGAAGCCCTTTTCTGATGTCCCCCGCCGTGATATTGCTGGAATATTGCTAAAGAGCGGCGTAAAACCCAACTCACTCACTCCTTTTTAGGTGCTTAGTAGCACCTTGTATCAGGCCGCTTTAAAACAAGAAGCATCGCAGCTATATCAAGAGGCTCAATGTTAACGCCTCCAACCTTATAATCAGGCTGAATTTTCTCTCTGGTGAAATTCCTCTCTATATATACACTTGGAATATTCAAAATAACTTTAAGCCAATGATACTTAGTCTCTTTGTATTTTAGCATTTCCAAATAACCAATGAACATAGCTGTAGCAAATTAGGAGCCAAAGGGACTTTGTGGATAATCCGAAATAATTGTCCCGCTTTAATGAAGAAATCGAGTTTTCTATAAATCTCCAATTTAAACACATTCTTGTGTTTTACTGATCAAAAACGTTAATAAACTGATACACTTTCATTTCAAAACAATTGTAGTATTGTAATAGAGCACACTTGTACTAGTTCAGTGCATTAATTCCGAATTGCAGAATCGGAAAATTCATTCCATTTTAGTATCACACATTAGGTTTTCTTACACGTGTGTTACTATTTCAGGGAAGGAATCCCCGACACGTCACGTGATTCAAAATGACGCCGCTGAAATGTGAGTGATCGACTGAGAAATTTCATGGCTTGGAAATATTAACCTCTGGCTATTTTTATAACGAAAATAGGGCGCGCTTGTAGGTATAAGTAACTGACAAAGAAGTCATCCATATATCTGCTTCGTGCGTAATAATCATAACGGGTGCGCGACAGTGCGACAATTGCGGCCTATAGAGGTGCTTCATTGCGCTCACGTTTGAGTCTTGTCGTTGGTAAATTTGTTGAAACGACAGTCTTTAAAACTTTATTTCTCATGTTTCTGATATGAAACAGGACAGTGGGTTAGAATCTTGATCGTTCAAATGTTTTTGTCCCGACAATTTATTTAATGACCATTGAAACTCTCGTAGAAACGGGTGAAAATGGACTGTGCGCCCCCCACCCACCTAACCACCCCTTTCCAGAAAAGCTGTATCCGCCCCTGTATACTGGAGAGGAAAGTACCGTATTTGCGATGCGAGTACCGATCTCTAATTGAAGTAAGTCTCTAAGAGACGGAGGTATGGTCATCTGAAGCACTTGAAGTCCTCCTGAGAGGGTACGTAAGTCCCCAAACTTTCAAAGTAAAATGTAAATTAACCATATTTTAACCGTAGTATCTTTGTTCTTTTAACTGCCGGCTACATTTTCCTACAATAGCCAGCGGCTGAAGGGATGGTGTAAATCCAGCTAGGGTCCATGCAGGTAGCAAAAGTAATGTAAGTCCCCATGGTTCCTAGTATGGTGGTCTACCATTCAGTTGTTGGCGATCTATAGCCCGTGTTTTATACTGTATTGTCCTCTTCAATTGAAATGTTTTAGCTTTGTTCGCTAGTTTTATTCATATCTGTGATTCTCTAGTATTTTTACTGTCCATCGTCAACAGGTTTTAATCTTCAAAACGTTTTCTTTTTATATTGTATTAATTGTTTTCGCCACGATATGGCCGAGATATTGCCGATGTGACGTTAAATATTAACTCACTCACTCACTCACTCACTCACTGATGCACTTGAAAGCCGCTTCATCCCCCAAATCATCTCACGTCCGTCTCACTAAATTTCTTAATTTGCTCATGTGTCTCCTCAATTGCCTTTTTAAAAGGCTTTTCTTGTTAAATTATCAAGTAATTGGCATTTAAATTAATCATTTATTAATTAAATTACACTTCCAAATATTAATTGTGTATGTTTTATGAGATTGTTTTATTATTATGTTCTATTATACACATTTGCACAACAATTATAACAGGCACCAAACCACTGCACCATTGTTGGAAATAAACCCACGCCATAGAGAAGGCAAGTGAACGCTTTTACCACACAACTACCCTGTCGTATACTAGACTGGTTCATGTTTAGCTTGAACGTTACTCAACATGAAACCAGTAACATCACAGCTTTATCAGGGTGTCTCCAGTCGTTTGGTAAATTTGTTGAAATGACAGTCTTTAAAACTTTGTTTCTCATGTTTCTGATGTGAAACAGGACTGTGGGTTAGAATCTTGATTGTTCAAATGTTTCATAATACAACTTGAAAAGAAACAAAATGCTTACCCTTTTGGCGATCGCGTGGTGTCATCACTTATAGTTTAACCCTTCATTCCATGAATAATCAAGACTTACGTTCCTGTTTGTCGTTTGTAATTAGGAGATCAAGTGAAAACATCCCCAGTGCATTACCTCCGGTGCTGCTGTCATGTTGATGTTCCTAGTGTGTATGTTCCACTCATCAAAACAGAACTCCGCTGCCCTGCTCCGGTTGTCTACAGCCCTGTGACGGGATATGACATCAAATGTTCGTAGCCTAAAAACGTCTTCATCTGAACCACATGACCTATATAACAACATTCCCCACTCTGCATAAAAAAAAAATTCGGCCGTGGCTGAAAGTTTTATTAAAGACTGTGTTTACATTCAATGAACCTAATATGAGGTTTCTATTAGAAAAAAAAACACCTGTTATATATGATGATAAGGCTGAGTTTTGGTTCAGCAAATTTTCAGCTCAAAGTGCACATAAGAACGTTGTGTAAAGCTGACCTTATGTGCCTTACTTGATATTCACAAGGTCAGGCCTCAGTGAGTACCACTTAAGCTTTGAAATACTATCATTATGGTAAAGGCATGAAACATACTCGACGGTGCGTTCAGACCTTTATGAATGATCTGTTTCTGTTGTGTTTAGATTACTCTATCAATCCCTGTGCCATCTGAGACCTGGGATGTCCTCATATGCTGAGAAGATATGATTTGTGTGTGGTGAATAATCTGTTTGATTGGTGAATAGGCAGTTTTAAAGAAGCAGGGCATCATGTGCGTATGGCGGATTTGACAGTCCTGTCGAGCTTTAGTTGCATTAAGGTGGACAGGTCGTTGGCAGTCACGGACACAATCTGTTTACTCATATCGGTTAGACAGAAAACAAATAGATGCAGCTGGACTCTTTAGGCGACATCACTGCGTCACGTTCTCCTTTGCACTATGTGCTAAGAGTTCGTTGTCTTTATTGGAGAAGTGGCATTCGAGGTGCCGTGATACCGTATGTAAATATTAGGTATGCACACACCCGTCTCTGTTAATAAATAATAATAATAAATAGCGCTGAACGCCACGCCGCATGGGCATACTCCAAGCGCATACAACATAATCGACGTTATTACTCCGGATAGCCCAAGCTGTCTTTAGGCACTGAATGGTTGATAGTCATATGACTTACAAGACCGAGTAACCATTTTCAGCTGGGTGAGACAAAAACAAAGCCACTTGCCTAAGGTGAGACGACATGTGTCACGTGTGCTTCATGTGGGGCAAGCCAGAAGTCCTAAAATGTCTCAGGAGTCAAGCTGCCAAACAGGGTCACCCAACCAAGGTGGCCAAAGTTGCTTAACTTCAACTGACTTGTGACCTGGGCTCTACACACAAGACGACGCCACCACAACATGGTCGCTCCCGAACTCTTATTCACTCGCTGTCAAATTCATCTTTGTGCCCCGCCGCAACGCGGAACGGGGGACTATGTATTCAGCGGCGTCCTTCCGTCCGTACGTACGTACGTCCCGATTCTTGATAACGCGATATTGTGCCCAATGTCTTCAAATTTGGTGACAGCCTACATTGGGGGATTTAGCAGACACCTGTCGATTGGGGTGACCTTGACCTTATCTTCAAGGTCACCAGGACACTTTGAACACTTTTCAAACTCTTGTTAACGCGACATCTAATGGACTGTTGTACCCAATGTCTTCAAATTTGGTGACAGCCTACATTGGGGGATTTAGCAGACACCAGTCGATTTGGGTGACCTTGACCTTATCTTCAAGGTCACCATGACACTTTGGCCGCTTTTCAAAGTTATTTAAGCTCGTTATCTCATAAAACATTGCACCCAGTGTTTTCTATTATTTTGACAGCCTACATTGGGTGATTATGCAGACACCAGTCATTTCAGGCATCTTGTATGTGACCAAAAAATAAAAAGCAGTAAATATAGATATTCCATTCTTAAGCGGCGGGGGACATTGCGATATCAGTGGCAAACACTTGTACTTATTGGGATACGACAGCACTCGAATTCTAACCGCGCCTTAGTCATTTGAGGCCACTGACAATCACCACCAATATACATGCAATGTCCATGACATGTTGCCTAGTAATGTGTTCTAACATCGTAACTCGCAATTTCACGCAATTTCAAAGCATACAATCAACAAGTGCATTCATATCTCAAGAGGACGAAAAGTGTTTTTGAAATATATTATTTGGTAAAAGCAAACGAAGAACAAATATTATGAAATGTTTACCAGCGTCATGCGTGGTAACTGTCTTGAACCTGCTTAACAATGCAGAGATTTGTTCATCAGTCCATACACGTGATGCTATTGAATCGTCCAGTACAGTAATAAGCGAATGTATGATTAAGCCAGTAGTCAGTCTCTACCAGTAGGTAATTTTAAAGCGCATTTAAAACCTTACTGGAAGCAGGATGGGCTGCATAACGAACATTTTAACATGCGCGTTGCTAGGAGGCGATGGTTGTGCGAGGATAAGCCAAGGGGGTGGGTGGGTGGGTTGTGTGGGTGTGTGTTGGTGTGTGTGTGTAAATTCGATTCATATAAATCATATAAGCAGGCCAAGCGAGAATTCCGACGCCGCCATAGACAGTCAAAGCGGGCCTATACTAAGAATCTGTACTCGGACCTACAAACTACCTGTGAGACCGATGTGAATACGTTTTATAAGTCTGTGCGAAAGCTACGTAAGCACAAAATCGGAGTTGATAAACTTGCGTATGATAACTTCAGTGCAACATCTCCCACTGACATCTGTCAGCTCTGGGGTAGATACTATGCAGATTTAGCAAAACCGTACGATTGTGACCAATTTGATCAAGATTTCAAACATCGAATTGACCGTGAAATTGTCAAATTAGCCTCCAGCAATGAAACTAATTCATGGGTTGATAATATACTCTGTGCAGACATATCCGTTCACGAAATCACAAGATATATACAGAAACTGAGTAGAAACAAATCGCCTGGCCCTGACAAAATTAATAATGAGCATGTGATGTTTGGTGGTGAGCTTTTGGTAGGGGAAGTTAGCACTATTATTCAGTACACACCTGCTGCGTATAGACACGGGGTGATTATACCCATCTACAAGGGTAAAAAGGATAAATCAAACCCGACCAATTATAGAGGTATTACGCTCACATCTTGTTTAAGTAAACTTTTTTGACAAAATTCTCCTAGAAAGACTAGAAACGTGGACCTCCCAAAATGCTTGCAATTTTCCCGATGTGCTACAATTTGCATTTAGGAAAGAACATGGCTCGGTCATGTCGCTATTTACCCTTATTGAATGTGTGCAAACCTATCTTAACAGGGCGTCATGTATCTACACATCATTCCTAGATAACAAGAAGGCCTTTGACCGAATCTGGCAATCGGGTCTCTTCGTTAAACTTTACCATCTGGGTATAAGAGGTAAAATGTGGTCTCTGCTACGTCACTGCTACACTTCCATGTATGCTTGCGTCCAGTATAAGGGTGAACAGTCTGCTACCTTTGCTGTTAAACAAGGCATCGGTCAGGGTAGAGTTATCTCAGCTTGGTTATTTCTCGTGTACATAAATGACCCCATAACTGAGCTCCGGAAGGTAGACACTGCAATATGTATAAATAACGTTAGATCGCCATGTGTACTACTTGCTGATGATACTACACTTATTAGTTGCAGCCCTAAAAGTCTACAACTAGCTTTAGACACAGTTGTTAATTACGCATCCAAATGGCGATTAACCTATAATGCATCAAAAAGTAACATTGTGGTGTTTCAAAAAAAAGAAGCAACTAATGCGTATGCATGATTATCATCTTGGAGACCATGACATACCCCTGTCTGATAGTGTCAAGTACGGGGGTGTTCTTCTCCAAAGTAATCTTTCTTTTAAACTATATATTGATGAGAGCTGTACTAAAGCAAGGCGCACTGTTAATTCCCCTCCTCTCTGTTGGTCTAAACAGTAGGGATTTGCATCAGTATTCAAGTATTAAGATATGGAAAAGAATGATATTAACAACGAGTTTTTATGGCTGTGAATTACTACCCACTCTCCATGGTAAAGACCTTGAACTAACTGAAAGCACTCAGCGCTACTTTGCCAGGATTGTACAAGGTTTTGATAAACGCTCTCCTACTGACGCCACCATTGCTGATCTAGGACTCTGGAGCATGGTCGGCTATATAGATAAATGCAGACTACAGCTGCTTGGGCGTCTCTGTAACTTATCATGTGTCCCAATCTGTAAAACAATCTTTTGTGCATCTACCTCACTCTATTATTCTCATACCAAGAACTTAGACAGTTTATGTGGAGTACTGCTTTCAACAGCTAAGAAATATAACTTACTTCATTATGTATTTGACTACATCTGCACAGGAGAATTCCCGGCGAAACATAAGTGGAGAAAGATTGTAGTAAATGAAATAAGTAGCCACGAGGAAGAAGTTTGGAAATATAAACTATCATGCAGAGCTGACTTGTCTAGATATTCTAAAATCCATACAGCACTTTCACCTCATGTGTTATACAGCATGGAATTGTTATACAGAACTGAAAGAATTGCAATATGTATAAGATCCGAAGCAAACAATCAAAAGAATGTAAAAATGTAATACCTTTGCTAACGATTTCTCTATAACCATGTTATCCTAAATTGTGGATCTCTACTTTCAGAGAGAGATGTATTTTCTCAACTCTAATCGATAATCTTGATATTGACATGTATATCAAAATAGAGATGATGGAAGAGCATGACGTGCTGGCATTCTTTCTTGGGGCCAATAACAATGATATTGATGAAATAACAAGGCATTTCACTATTATAGAATTCTCAAAGTATTTGTATAAACTAAAAGATATCCTCAATTACCTGTGGTAATAATCTAGCAAATACCTGACTGTAAATAACCTGTATATATTTGGGGAAATGTTCCCATATTCTATGTATGTACATGTATGTGTATGTGTGTATATATATATATATATGTGTATATATATATATATATATATGTGTGTGTGTGTGTGTGTGTGTGTGTGTGTGTGTGTGTTTGTTGAGTATTCTGTTAATTATATAATTATATAACCATGATGTTTTGAGGATCTTCGGACCTATCTGGAGGAAATAAAGACATTCATTCATGCATTCATTCATTCATCGTTGGCGCTTATGGATGGTTTCCTTTTCTTACTACTAATGTTGTTACCAGCGTTTCCTGCTTGTCAGGGCCCCAGCTGTTAGTTGGGATGAAGGTTAAATACAATTCCCTATTTTAACTTGTACCATACAGTTATGTTTTCTTCCTTCATGAAATTGACTATTACATGTAGAGTGACGTAGGCGCCATAATTCTATATCGGAACGAGGCTATCGGTGATGATCATGTGACCATGTACAGAAAAGCCATTAATATCATGCATTAAGCTCATTACACATACGTTGCCGTGTTTTTCAAACAATTGACTTGCATCTGCATGTGTTTGTGGCCGTGCCATTTGTGAAGAAGTAATTGACCTAGTATCATTACTGTGAAGGCGATTCATAACAAAACACGACATTGCTCATGTTCTTGTCTGAATTGTAAAATCCTGTATTTACTTGTCGTCAAGATTTCATATTTTTATGACATTTTAAAGGTCATCTACGTGAAAAAAAACCCCAACATTTTACATTACCATAATGACTCTCCCAAACTGTTTATGAACCTAAATCACAATCTAAACAATTATATTAATGTTCACGCTGATGAACATGGATGTTAGAATCTTCAAAGAAATATGCTGGGTGATGTTTATCCCATCTGTGCATCCATCTCGAGTGTAAAGAGCATGAAGAAGAACAGGAAGGCCCACTCTGGTGACATTGGAAGGTTCGCAATGCCTTCTGGGTAAGCAGTGAAAGCGAGATCGGAACCTGAAACAAAGTCAAAAGCGAACTGTGTTACCATAACTACCTAAAAATGTTTGTATGTGTGGTATTGGCGTTTTTACAAACCAGACAGCCTGAACAAGAAATCATGCAAAGACCAATAAATGACAAAGATAGGATAAAAACTCCCAAAGTTGAATACGGTTGTTTTGTTTTTGCGGGAGAGAAAATGCTCTCTTCATTGTTTTTCCATTCCCCCGAGTCTGCATTCAGGCAAAGTCAGTTGTCAAATTGTTGATCTGGCGAAATCATTCGGAATACTTGCATATTATTTTATACTATAAGACCTTGTATAGACAGATAATGGAGTTGAGTTAGTTCCGTCATATCGGAAGTAATTATAGACTTATAAAACTCCACACCCCAAAACATGACTGACTGACTGACTGAGTTTGGTTTTACGCCGCTTTTAGCAATATTCCAGCAACATCACGGCGGGGGACACCAGAAATGGGCTTCACACAATGTACCCATGTGGGGATTCGAACCCGGGTCTTCGGCGTGACGAGCCAACGCTTTAACCACTAGGCTACCCCACCGCCCCCCAAAACATGAAACTGATCTCCACAAGGTAGTTAATGCATCAGAACACAATGTTGCCTACTGAGAATATCGTGTACTGTACTTGCTACTCATGTACTAGCCACGTAAAGAAACTGTGCATTGTCAAAATATTATCCCAGTTGATAAGTACGATAACAATGTCAAAGGTACATATAAACTTTAATGGAGAGATCATGAGACCATAACAAGTCGGGAGAATTTCAATTGAAAAGTCAATCACAATGACGTCACGAGTCCACAAGCGGGACAGGGGTCAAACGACCATGTCACAAGCCCAATAACGGGTATGTCCACCATCGGCATTGAGAACAGCAGTGCATCGACGACGCATAGAGCCTATCAAACGTGCAAGGAAGGCTTGTGGGATGTCACGCCAGATTCTCTCAAGTTCTGTTGCAAGGTCAAAGACGTTATCTGGCGGATGAGGAAGACGGCGTAGACGTCGATCCATCTCGTCCCAAACATGCTGTATCGGGGAGAGATCCGGTGAATTTGCAGGCCAAGGCAGTAAGTCAACGTTGTGGTGTTGCAAGAAATCCATAGCAACCCTTGCCGTATGAGGGCGGGTATTGTCCTGTTGGAATGTTAACCCAGGGCCAGAAAAGGCATTGCCACAGGTCGAAGAATCTGATCCCTGTAGCCCACACCAGTTAAGTTGCCCTGAACAATCACCATAGGAGTTCTTTGGCGTGCTGTTATTCCACCCAAAATCATCACGGAACCACCATCAAAGCGATTCCTCTCCAAGACACAGGCCTGTGCATAACGTTCTCCCACGCGTCGATAGGCACGTTGACGTCCATCACTATGGGAAATGTTAAACCTGGACTCATCTGTAAAAACAACATTTCTCCACCAAAACAAGGGTCTGTGGACATGATTTCGGCACCGCATTCGGCGAGCTTTTTGATGCCGTTGTGTCAGGATAGGCCGTATGGCGGGACGTCGTGGTCTGATCCCGTGATGACGTAAACGTTGTCGAACTGTGTTGGGGTGGATACGGCGAAGTCCTGGGATGGTTCGGGCAGTCATCACTGCAGTCTGAAACCTGTGGCGAAGATAGGTCACCCTTATCCATCTGTCCTGTCTTGACATTCCCCCACGGGACCATCCCAATGGCCTCATGACGTTGTGCAGACATGAGCCTTGGCATGCTATGCGTTTCAATAGCCGTTTAATTTTTTGAACGATCTCAAGGGCAGGGGTTGAGCTTTCCAAAGTGACAGTATTGTGTGGCATTCATTTGCTCTGTTTCTCTTTCCCGGAATTGCACGTGCAACAACGTATTGCACGTCTCAAGGACGAACCCACGGACGTCACGGAACGTGGCACGTGCATGCATGTTGGATACATGCCACTAATCTCTGAGTTTAAATCCTTATGTGTCTACACAGGTTTGATAAATTTAGATTTTAAAATTTTTGTATGCACAGTTTCTTTATGTGCCTAGTATAGATAGCAGCATTTTCAAAGTATTATATAACATACAATATAAGTGGCTATCATCACTCTGAACAATGTTGGTTGCCTCAATGCCTCAAGCAGTCATTTATGCTTTAGATGTTATGATATTAGCTGATAGACAAACATAATAAGAATGTTCTCCACCTGCCATACTACTTCGTCCGGACGATGTCGTTTTCAATGCTTTGCTCCTATAACGATGTCTGTATTATGTTTGAATAATTTATAGCTAGACGTTTGACATCTATCATACGCCTTAGAGGGATTGGATAGGGGATTATGACCACCTACCAAATGTTCTGGAGCATAGACGATAACCGAACATGAAAAAGCAAACATTATTTTACGAAAGACATGGTTCAGGCGTATACTACCTACCAGTAGACCAGAACATACCTACCCTTTTCACCTGATGTCATCACTGATTTTCAGTCATCCGTTCAAATACTTTTCACAACTACTTTCTCCTTTACTCCAAACAGATTTTTTTCTGAAGAAAGTCAAAACTAATTATTCTACTGTAATGTTTACAAATTGCTGTAGGTTGACTTCAAAAGATACCTCTATTATAGGTGTCTCATGTGTCATCGCATGGGATTTAGTTACTCGTGGCTACTTTGAATAGAGAGCAAAGGAGATATCTCAATGCTAAAAGTATCTGTAAAGTAATTATCCATCTTCAGGGGAGATAAATACACGTATTTATACAAACACGTGAACCAAAATTTAAACTTAATTATATTTTTACAATTAATGGAAAATGTCAAATACCCAATTGATTTTGAGTGAGGTGGGTACAATTTATTTAGTTATTCAAAGAATGACTCAAAAAACGAAAGCACTCAAAGATTGTTGACTGTTGGAGTTCAGACAGTTAAACATGTCAAGCTCTAGTCAAGCCTGACAGCAGTAAGGGTTGAGTTCTGAAGGCATCTCCTATACGCAAGGCTCTTCTAACGGTACTTCAACAATGCGTGCAATTCTCTGAAGATACAATTGAGGCAATATTGAAAATTCTGATGTGGTCAAACTTCAAAACAATACCAACGGAAGTAGCAAGAACAATTTCTGTTGCAGTAAAAATTGCTGGCATCAAGTTCAAGACGACAGCTACATCAGGACATCAGTGTTTGTTGCAAATTAAAAATGGCCTCATCAAATCTTTGCAGAAGCAGCTTCTACACTCGGTTCCATTGATAATTTGTGAAGAAAAGTACAGATTCACTCCTGATGACTTCAAGGTCGCAACGAGGGCAAATATACAGAAGAAGATGAAATCTGGAATTAGTCATGTATAACTTGACCCTTATCAGTCAACACAACGATGTCCAATCTAGCTGTTGTACAGACAACTACAGGTAAAAGACTGATCAGTCGCCTCCTTGCAAGAAATGTAAAGCAGTTAAAGCTCAAAACCTTATTATCTTTTTTATATTTATGATCTAAAACTGAGTAAAGAGAAAACAACTGACGGGGTTTTGTGATTTGTGACAAAGTATACTTGTAACATTGAAACTCACATAGACATACTATGACTTACAATGAGGACAATGTGATGTACATATGGGTGTTGCTGGTTTGTGTTTTTTGGTCTGTGTTCCCACATGTTAGTGCTAATGAGCATTAATGATCATATTTTCCAAAACGTTTATGAACAGAAATCTACTGACTGATTTTTATTTGTTTTGTTTTTTATGTCCAGGTGTTGTTGAGATAACTGTAGTTGAAATGAATTTATTATATATATGAATGTATTATGTCATGTATTATGTTGAGCTTCACGGGAATCTGAGTAACTGAAACCCACTGGAGCCTTGAAGGAAATGTAGAGAAACGGTCCGGAAAACTAACTGAAACTTAAAGGTCACATGCAACCCAAAAATCAAGCATAATTAAAACACAATTATTACTTATTCATAACATATAATATACATTGCTGATTATGAAAAACATATAAACAAAATTATAAGCGTACAATCGCAAATCAAAAGTGCAATAATTTGTACTTGGGTTTACTTCCCTCGAAACGAAGCACCCGGGATACCGAACCCAGTCAGAGCGGGTGGGTGTGCACTCAAGTGTAACGACTTTCATTGGCTAGTTCATTTGCCGATGCCCTCACGGCTCATTGTGTGTGTGTAGAGATGTTGGGTTTTATAAATACATGCTCATTTTTTTGCGTATAACATGTTGCAATCGACAGACATCATAACATGTCATGTGTACAAGTATCACACCTGCCTGTCTGTAATTACATAATGTGACAGAGATAGAACTCGGGTGCACGAGCCATAAATCAATGCGTTTTGTTTACGGTGTATAGCCTGATAGGTGTTACGTTCAAATTGCATGTGGTCAGTGATCGAAGTGATCGAGTGATCGAAGTATTGCATATTGTCATTAGCAGACAGGCAGGCATACACATAGGTGTCAATAAAACAGACATTGAGTTTTGTCTGTGACAAAGACATATCTATATCACAGTTAGAAATTCTGTCAATGCTAAATAATGACCATTGCATTAAGTATCGAACTGAGAAAGTGACTCTGTAAGAAGAACGTGTGGTGAAATAGACAAATGAAATTATATAAACAGTTAAATCGGTAATCATGTCATAACATATAAAAAGCTCGCGCCTGTGAAATATCAACAAAACATTAGAAAAATAGCTCACATCAAAGCCTTCACCGAGTATTCACCACCAGCGAAGGTTTTCCGTCTTGAAATGTCGAACGCCTCACTGGTTGACACATAGCTGAGTAGATCTAGATCCTAACAAGGTTCTTTTATGTAACGAGTAGATTATTTTCTATTTGTTTTGATTAGACTACTCCTGCTCACGACGTTATAATCCCCACAGTTTGTATCCGGACATCCCGCTTCCAAGCTGCGCGAACCCATTCACTGCGCATGCGCTATGAGCGCAGCCAAACCACTTTTCATCTTAAAATTTAGTGAATCGTTTAAACGCCGATTTCGCGGGTTTTTTTCATCACGTTATTTTTCAACTTGAAATTTGCATTTTTGATGATTTGTAGCTCTAAGTCCATACCGAAAGGTATCAGAATCTGCAAAGTTGTGTTTAACGTTGCATGTGACCTTTAAGTTTCCTTTATTTTTCCTGTGCTTGGATAAAAAAGATTCACTCACGAAGGTTTCTTTACGTAATGCCATACATCTCATAAGCTTAAATTTTGAGATTGTCGGAAAACCAATTGAAGACTATTTGAGAAACTATTATAATGGGTGATATTCCAGGTAAACATCGCATTATAAAATGCGCAACCCTAGCGCTCTCCGATCTCGGGACACGGGAGGATTCAATAAACCCGGTACGGAAAACACGTGGAGTTTGTAAAGCAGAGTATTTGGGTTAAGCTTGGTTATTTGGCTCAAGGTGTCCTGACTTCATCATTCTGCAGAAATGTCAGTTTATGTTACATTTGTTTAACCAATAAGGTTACAGTAATTGCTGCATTTCTCTGATGGGGGAGGGATGTCATGTTGCGTACTGAGAGATGCAGAATATTTTGTTCCGCTAATGAGTTTTTTGTATTAGATGACCGGAAGTAATAGATGGAGCATGTGGCCGAAAACCGAAACAGCTGTGTGGTTTATGAAGAAGACTGCAGTTGTAACTGAACTGATCATACTGCTAATTAACACTAAGCACCCGATGACATATCTCACGATTGAATGAGCCCCGATCTTAACCCTTTGGAGCATATCTGGAACATGATTGGTCGTCGAGTGCAATAAAGGGATCCTCCTGTACAGAACCCGATTGAAAGCTGCTTTACACGAGGAATGGCGTAGACTGTCCCTTCAGAGGATCAGGAGGCTGGCAGGGAGTATGAAGAGAGTGCTGGCTGTCATACACTCACATGCAGGTTATGACATTTTGAATGTTCACATTCGCCAATAAATTCAACATTCCAGGGCCATTCTTTTTCAGACATGGTTCTGTATGAAAACCAGTGTTTTAAAAATGAGCAATTATCATTATAAAATCAACATGAATTCCAATCATTTTGTCTTTTTTTATGAGTCAAAGGATCATACGGGTCAGGAAAACTCATCTTTTTTTCGTGGTCACCACGAGAAGTGTTATGTACGTGTTGAAAACCTTTAATTGCAAAACTACAATTAATTTCTGTGTGTATAGAACCCTAGCTGTAGCCATAATTCAGGAATATGACAAAATCGGTTCCTGTTTTCGTTTTGATGGTTCCCAGCTCATATTGTCAGTTTACAGTCTCTAGCTGTAGTGTAACTGGATTGTCAGAACCATATTTGGTACTCTCTTCGGTGTTCTTCAAACCATTGCAAGAGCCATTGTTGCCCACAGCGTACACCTGGTTATCAGTTGGCGCAGCACTGACCGAGTATCGTCCTGTCCGGTCTTCCTGTTTGGCAGGACCCCAGCTGGCTGTTGGGACAAAGGCCTTCCTCTGAATAGACAATAATCGCTATGCGTGACCATTGTTGCTGTGGCATATGAGTCCAAATGAAAAGTGGCGGTAAAATCCTTTCCAAAGCCATCAGGACAAAATACAACATATTTCAACAAGAAAACGCAGATTTACTGCGGAAAATGCACACTTTGGTAAATATTTTTTTACAAATGCTATAGTTTGTTGTTTGATCTCGAACAAGGGAATGACCCAGCTATATCACGGGGGCGGTAGATTTCATGTTAGTCTCAAAGTGAGTGAATGAGTTTAGTTTTACGCCGCACTCAGCAATATTCCAGCTATATGGCGTCGGTCTGCAGATAATCGAATCTAGACCAGACAATCCACTGATCAACAGCATGAGTATCGATCTACGCAATTGGGATACGGTGACATATGTCAACCAAGTCAGCGAGCCTGTCCACCCGATCCCGTTAGTCGCCTCTTCGGACAAGCATGGGTTACTGAAGACCAATTCAAATCCGGTTCTAGTCTGAAGGGTGTCTTCTCATGTCATGTGAATGAATTTCAGGATATATTTAGCAAAGCTGCAGCGTGTATGTGTTGAGACGTCCATACTTCTCTACACACATCAATTTGAAGCATTTTTCATCGAACTTACTGGCCCGAGCTTGTAGATTTGTACTGCTACAAGGAGGAGTATCATAGCAACAGGGGCGACAACCATGCACCAGCCAATGCCCTGAGCCCACGGTGGGAACTTGTAGTCTCCATAGTTGGCAGGGACGTACTGCATGGCTGACACGATTATAACAAACTGAAACAAACAAACATTAGGTATAGTCCTTTGCACACATATAATTCAATGGGTAAATGGATCTTTGCTCCTAAATTAGGAATGATGGTTCTTTAAATGAGTTAAAATATAGCCCTTCTCATACTCCGTATTACTCCCCTTAGATAAATAAGAAGACATTGATTGGTATAATAGCAAATGCATATGAGACTTACAAGCAGGGTGACGGGAGTCAGAGAAGGAAACACTTACAAGCAGGGTGACGGGGACCAGAGAAGGAAACACTTACAAGCAGGGTGACGGGAGTCAGAGAAGGAAACACTTACAAGCAGGGTGACGGGAGTCAGAGAAGAAACACTTACAAGCAGGGTGACGGGAGCCAGGAAAACCCAGTTGACCAGCCAGTAGGGATTGGGTCGGTGGCCAATCATCATCTTGATGTCCTCCATGAACTGTTTCACACCTGCACAGCAATAACATGACAAGAAACCTTAAAACCCATTTCAAAACCACTTGGAGACAACCCACCGAAGAGATATAACGATATATTTTGATGAATGATGCGGTATATTTTCCATGCCACTATGATAAAAGAGCATTAATTTATTCATTGCGTGCAATCCACTCGTACAAATTTACCAAGTCATTCACGTGTACTTACGTTCGTCTGAGTATGATGTACGTATTACCAATAGCGTAGTGCCACGATGGTTATCGTTATGATACGTGTATATAATCATAAATACTTTTTAAGTTCAGGCTGTCTTTTCAGCAAAACGTTATCAAATGTAACCTTTACTGGTCTCTTATGGCCCAGGTCGATTCTCCAAGTGGCTTAGCTGCGCCCTCTTGCACAAAAAGATCTCAGCTTCACGATAGTCGTAACTTTCATAACCTTGTACTGTGATCGTTTTGTGCAAGTGAGCCCTGGAGACTACAAATTCACCTAGTTCGTGCATACCATAGACATACATGAGGCAGATGATCTCCGCCAGAGCGACCAGCATCAGGTTATAGCTGCTACAGTACCAGTCCATCAGTGTCAGTATATAGATACCGCCCTGGAGGAAAACATAGACGACATTCAGAGGTACAGGCATGTTGATGAATACTATACATGTCCGCATGCACAAATGTTAGCCGTTTAGAGACAGATATTGTATTCAATATTTTGCAACAAGTCTGAATGTCATAATGTTCGAAGTGATATTTATTGATAGGGTTTCAAAATTGCATACATTAAGAGGAATGAAATACACGTACTTATTTTCGCGTGGTGCAATTTTCGCGGAATTGACAGTTCAGACTACATCGCGCGGTCAATTATTCGCGCAATCAGTAATTGCCGGAACTGCCAGCTGTCTCTTTGGCCGTCACTAATAGCAGTGAAAACAAACAGAGTGGCTTAACCTGTCAGGCGGCGTTTATTGCTTACTCACAGGAAATCCCTATCTGTGCGATATACTAGTACACAGTAATCCGTTTACTCACGGAAGAGATGAAAAACACATCAGTCTTATGTTCCGAATTCTGACGATCTGACGAATTAACTTCTACTGTATATGAAGCTCTTTGTGATTTCAAACAAGCCGGGTTGTTGTGAATGAGATGATTGAGTGTTAAGTGACTATTCGCTTCATGATGTACTGGTAAATAAAATCTTAATTAATAAATAAAATACTTCTGTATTATTTCTTTCCGAGTCGTTTCATGGTAATCTGTTTTGTATCAAACCATCTGTCATGTGACCAATTTCCATGGCGGCCACAACACACATTGCTGTTTTCGCTAATTCGGCGATGAGATTTGGCTCATTATTTAATTATGTTTTGGGAAATCCATTACATCGACAGTTAAGTATGATTCATAAATTTATCTAGGGTAAATACGGTAGTCTAGACGGACTACCGGTGGGGGCATGTGCTGCACGAGAAGTTGTGCTTGTTTAGTCACGTGGTAGAAGGTTACAAGGTGGGTTGAAGATATTGTTTCGTCACTCGAGGTCTACGCGTTACTCAGGCGAGTAGCTTTGCCTTGGTTTTTCTTTTCATTGGGGACAGGGCCACTGGGCCGTGTGTTTGGCCACTGGGCCGTGTGTTACGAATGTAGGCCACTGGGTCGTGCTGTACACATGTAGGCCACGGATGTGATGTTATGGTGATATACAAAGTTACTTGATTGAGGATCAGCAGAAGTAAATAGAAAGAATTGCACGCATCCTGGGATTGGTGACAGGGACACAGCCAACAACTCAACAGAGACGAATCTTATGGAGTGGAACGGTCAATATTCTAAGTTAAGTATGCTTTATGTTTAGGCTGGCAATTCTTGTGTGGGTCTTAAATGGTTTATTTTTCTGTAGTTACTTGCAAAAGTTTAAAGTAACGATGGGTTATGTTCCCGAATATTAAGTAAAGCAAGGGATTATATTTCCATTTAAGTCAACGTTAGAGTTACTTATTATAGAAGTTTGCAATTGTATCGATGGCTTTTATGGACCTTGTTTCAGAGGCAGTTCAGCTCAGGGTTGAGTCGTCTCAGATGTATACAAGACTCAAGGATGCATGATTACGTGGAGATCCGGCATTGTGTTCGTGCGAACTATGGAAGGATAACCGATTGGGCAGTGTATGGACTTGCGCGATATCGCATTTATATCTGTGATCTGTGTCGATGAGTTCTTGCTATGTAAACTTCAGAAATAAACCTGCTCGCACTCGAGGCGCGGTAGACAGCACCCTGTATTACGAGTATGTTATACTTGGTAAATGTTTTATGTTCGTTTGAGCGAAGCGAATTAGAACATAATTTATGCTACTATCAGTCGTCATTTTAAGATTCCCGTAGATTTCTGTCTTCAAACTTGATGTGTTATGGTAACAACTCAGGGGCGAGCGTGGCTAGACTGAATGAATTACAGGTTTATTCGCGGTGTATAAATTTTCGCGCTAAAATGTTTTGCGCGAAAAGCGCGAAAATAAAATCTGCGCGAAATATAATACGTTTACAGTAACAAAGGTGAAATAGAGATCCCAGCTACTAGTATCTGAGAATAACCAAGATCAGTGATAGTTAAGCCAACCTTTGTAACCATGGACAAGCCCAGGAGGAAGCCAAGGAGACAACAGAAGGCTGTGAAGGCAGTTTTGTGGGGTCTCAGGAAACGTGGGAAGATGTCACTGATGCCGCTCAACACAGTCTGCACTTGTGTAAACTGCAGAAAGACATAATCCAGAAGTTTCGCAATCTGTAATTGGCACCTTGATTACTTGTAAGCATCCAGACTTATATTTCTGGCATGTGGTATATTTATTCATATTGATAATTGATAATACTTTAATATTTCTCGATGTATCAGTTACAAACACGCAGTGTTTTTGATCAAATATTCGTGTTCACATATTAGAAGAATTTTAGTCAAAAGAAACGACAATGCAAAATGTGAATTCAAATTTCAAGAAAGTACTTTCAGGGTTCCACGTATGTTTACATATTGCAAAAAAAATTAGCCAAAAGAAAAAACTCTATGCAAAATGTGAACTTCAATTTCCCAAAAGTACAGTCGGGGTTCCATATACTTCAGGCAAAAGAAATAACATTATGTAAAATGTGACACAGTGATGGTTTCCGCATACTAAGCTTGTCTGTGCCATTAGTTCAACATGGTTTCCAAGGTTATTTATAAAATATGCTTTTTTTATATAATGTTGGGAAAATAAGAGATTCGGATGTTTTTATGTAAAACCAGGGATAATCTACAACGTTATATAGTCTCCCTGGTAAAACGCATGTAACTTCTTATTATATTTATGAATGTATTTTGGGCCAGTGGCCCATTACTGAATAAAATGTCTGTCTGTCTGTCTGCTTTGGGCATGTCATTCTGTGAGAAACAATATTTCTACGAGGTATGACTGTTCAGACAGAAGGTGACTGATGTTTTTGCTTTACCTGGCCATTTATTCCAAGTGTACAAAACATGAAGAAGAACAGGAAGGCCCACAAAGCAGGCTGTGGTATCTCAGCAATGCCTTCTGGATAAGCAATGAAAGCTAGACCGGGGCCTGAAACCAAATGTCAAACATTCTATTCTATATCCTTGGTGCTATTCTTTATGGCTCATCATTCTTGAATATGCATTTATGTATTACCTCAGAAGTAAAATAATTTATTGATTTTGTCATGTTACCAACAGAACTTCGAGTGATGCAATGTCGAGTGTGACTGTGTGTGAGGGTATGTGCATGCGTGCGTGCGTGCGTGCTTGCGTGTGTGTGTGTGTGTCCTTCTGACCTTGATGTACCACGCTCTCGATGTCCTGGTTGGTGATGTGAGCCATGTAGCCCAGAATGGAGAAGATGGTGAAGCCAGACAGAATACTGCTCACACAGTTGACAAGAGCAACTATAACAGCATCTCTGTAACAAGAGCTAAAATGTACATCGCGCAGAATACCAGATAATAGCTCAAGTTTTCCTGATAGGAAAGGCTATTCCAATAGTCTTGGAATATCCACACCATTTGTCCAACAATTTTTCATAAATCCATAAATTCAGGTTGTGAAAAATGAATCTTTCAATCATTAACATATTCTCGATTTTGGAACAATCTAATATTTTTTTCTACTGGCAAATACGACGTATTGCGTTGGTTGCAAAGACATATCAGTAACTTTCGACAAAGCCTGTCTCTCATCTTTTGATATGATGCTAAAATTATATACCAATGCATCGAAGATTTAGTCAGGCAGTTACTGTAAACAAGTGTGGCCATCCTGGTGGGTATACACAAGCTTCCCTAGGTATATCTGCCGGTGCTATCAGTCGTTTATGCTGAAGTTGTTTAATCCATGAGTGTTTCTTAAAATCAAGTTATAAACTTAACATATATTTTCATATGCCTAATCTATTATTTCATAATAGCTTTTAAACAGGAAATATATTTCATTGATAGAATTGTAACTTAGTTTGATTTAATTAATAACTTGTTTTGAGCAAGTGCCATTTTATCGATGGTGACACGTAACGCCTGATAATATCAAAATGCATTACAAAAGAACGATGAAACATACAACTTTATGGATGATAACTTCTGGTTTATTTGCGTAGAGCGACGTTTCGATGTAGATTCTTACATCGTTATCAAGAATATCTACATCGAAACGGCGCTCTACGCAAATAAACCAGAAGTTGTCATCTATAAAGTTGTGTGTCATTTGTTGACTCACCAACTTCTAGAATGCCGATCAAACAATTAAAAGAACGAATATGACAGGAACGCGGCTTTTATCCTCCATTCTACATTAATCCTATGACTTCTATGTACTGATCTGACTGAACATTACATTAAACAGGAAGTTAACGTTGACCATGTGACAAGGTTCGAGGGATGCTTCTGCAATCAACTCACAGCTCACAGTTGTTGTTGAACTTGTTGTAGCTCGACACGGTCACCACACCGCCATATCCTGCACTCAACGAGAAAAATACCTGAGTGGCTGCATCTCCCCATACCTGCAATAAAACATTAGCCGATCATTAGCAAGCAGTCTTATTTCTTTATACATGGTACTCATATGTGTTGTTATGTACCTTGTCAGGAGGAAAATAATATTTACTCTACGTTTGCAAAAGCAATGAATCTATACACAATAAAGCTGTTTTCGACAATATTTACCTTGCAGACAGGCTTTCTGGATAACTATTTCTTTGTTTTGTGAGTGCGACGTTTCGATACAGATTCTTGTATCAGTATCAAGTAGGGATGATACAAGAATCTGTATCGAACCGTCGCACTCACAGATTAAAGAAATTCATAAAGTTTGTCTTTATTGTACTTCTCAGCTTCCACAATGCCACTCAAATAAGTAATTACGTTGGCCTCTGTCAGCCTGTGGACCTTCGGTGTCATGTAAAAAGCGATGCCCTTCTCGTATCCTGGCAACGTCAGGCCCCGCACCAGCAGCACCAGCATGATGACGTAGGGGAAGGTGGCGGTGAAGTACACGGCCTGGGAGAGAAACAGTACGAACAATCTACATGTGCACATATCTACACGATAATTGACAAAACGTCAACATGACAGTGCTAAATACATGAGCGAGTGAGTGAGTTTAGTTTTACGCCGCACTCAACAATGTTCCAACTATATGTAAATAATCAAGTCTAGACCGGACATTGCAGTGATCAACAGCATGAACATCGATCTAGGCAATAGGGATACGATGACATGTGCGAACCAAGTCAGCAAGCCTGACCACTTGATCCCGGCGAAATACATGAAGATTTATGTCTTCCGTATCAAATGTTAGGTTTCCGTTTGTTTATGTGTGTTTCACAGCACAAGAATGATACATGTAGGTACATGGCATATCTGTATCAACAGTGCGAGTACCCATTTCCCATTAAATAGCCTATAATTTATAAGATAGCTTGAATGTAATCTTAAGTCTAATATCATGTAGTCAATAGGGTTTTATGTCACCGATAAATGGATGTTTTTGACAGAGGATTCAGCACAATGCAGATTTATTTAATACAAAGCGACCGATGAGTGATATTTCTGAAGTAAATAATACTGTAACAAGTGATGTTTGTAAAAGAAAACATTCCGCAGAATCAAATCAAGAATATTGCTGAGCGCGGGATAAAACTAAACTCACTCACTCTGGTGTCATAAATGAGGATAATCAGCTACTTTCAAGATTACCAGCTACTAATACAGATTAGACCACAATCAGAAGACTGACCCACCAGATTCAGGGAAACAAACAGTTCATGGTACATTACCTTGCCAGATGATTTGATTCCTTTCTTGAGACCGATGAAAAGAAGAAGCCAAGTAAAGAATAGACACAAGGTGTTCTTCAGACTGAACCCTCCCAAACCCTCAAACCCATCGGATTCATGGAGACGAAGAACATAGCGTCTAAAATTACAAATATAACCATTATTATAATCACTGACGAAAAAAGTAACATGCTTCATGTAAAGTTTAATAATATACACATACACTGAAATAAGATGCTCCGTCGTTCATTATATATTCATGAGGACATCTTGATTTTAAGGTTTTCAATCACAATTTCAAAATGCGTATTCACGCAAGGTGCCAAGTCGATGGTTACGTGTACGTGTATATCTAAGAATGATAATTAGACGCGTGTTTTTCTGAAATGTGAACTAAGTGTGCAATAGTCATTTCTGCTAACTATTTGTTTTGAGGTGATTAAGTAACTTTTGGATGACATTAAGAGAGAAGAAGAGGATTTCAATGCATCTTTGATGATACACAACGTATGCACTACGTATTATGGACAAACAGGTTGGTTCTACATATAGCCAGATCTGATGCGTACTCCCAGTACTCTTCACTTGCTGTGCTGTATTTGATAAGGCATGTCTTGGTGATGTCGTTCTGGATCATGGTGGAGTGGAGGTCGTCGGTGCTGTTGAAGGTGGAGTTGTAGACGTCAGAGATGTTGCTCAGGAGGCTCTCTACACACGGTTGTTTGTACAACACTTCTGTTAACAAATGCATAATGGCAAGTGATTAAACATTACAGCAAAACCGATGTAAGTAAAAATGTATAGGACTAGCCCAGTGGTTACAGCGTCCGCTCCTCACGCCGAAGATCCGGGTTCGATTTCTCACATGGTTACAATGAGTGAAGCTCATTTTTTTAATACTGTTGGAGCTGAGAAGAGCCACACTCATTCACTCTAAATCCCAAATCCAACTCTATCATCAATTTGACTACATTTTAATATGAATCGTGGGAGATCTTACCAAACAAAGTCGTTGTTCTGTTTGCCTCATCCATCAACGTTAGTGAAGGGAATGGCTCCGACCTACAGGAATTGGTGTTCCAGGGATTGCCACACGACCCCCAGGGTACAGTGTCGTCAAGGTTGACGAAGCTGACAAACATGTAGTAGATGCCGTACATGACGACCACGTTGTAGTAGATGACAAGGATAGACATGGTGATCACCATAGCAACCCCGATACCTGGAATAAATCAGAAGAGTGAGTTTAGTTTGTCGCCGCATTCAGCAATATTCCAGCTATATGTCACAGTTTTTATATAATAGATTTATCTTATCTCATATCTGAAATGATTTGTGTAATACTAATATGTATCTTCCGTGTATGTGGTCTTTTTGCCAATACGCCTTTTGTGAGGGTTAGCAGCAAGGCCCGAGGAGAAAAGCTTTGTGTATGTGAGCCTGAGATTAGAAAAATTACCTGATTATATAGTAATACATTTTTGTTTGAATCCGATTGTGTTACATGCCGTCGTACTGCGAGCACTATTGTCACGTGCAGCCTTTGACAGGAAACAAAACCTACGTTTCAAAGGTTTTTTTGTGTGCAGGGCTGATGCTTCCCACGGAATAGGACATTTTTCGTGAACACCAAATGACATTACTGATTTTCGGTGATTGATTCATGCAGATTTCATCATCATGATGATGATGATGATGATGATGATGATGACTATTGTTCTTTTCAACGAAAGGACATCTTACAGTAGACAACTGGGAATGGTTATTGTCTTGCATTGACGTTATAAATTTGAAACAACTGAGAGAACTGTTGATAAGGCGACCAACCAGACTATTACCCTGGAAAGCGGGGCTGACCTTCCACACCGTGATCGGCCCTTCTGAGGCGAACTGACCGAGGGCCATCTCCAGGAACACTATTGGTAGGCCAAGCACCAACATCATGATCAAGTAGGGAATCAGGAAAGTGGCTGCAAGAAAGAGTACATAGTGTAGAGACGGGATCAGGCTAAAACGGCCCCATGACAAAAGCGGCCCCAATTTTGCTTGGCTAAAACGGCCCCGGTGCAAAACGGCCCCGATGTTGCTATCAACTATGTTGCTTGAAATAACCCCGTACAATTGCAAAAAACAGACGTGAAATATATTTGAGCATTTATATTGACATGGGGCCGTTTCAGCTATAACCCGTAGAGGCGAGTATTTTAACACGGTAGCTACCTGTATGTATCTACCTAAAGACAGTTACAAGAAGCTACAAGTGGCAAGAAAAGAATATATTGTTGCACTTCGGTAGTTTGTGACACACAACTATTTATTGTCTGGTATACACTGGTTCTTTTTTCCACGTTATAGTGAACCTTTCACAGATGAATTTGATTAATAACATTCATTAAAGATTAGGTGAATTGAGGCATCACAGGTTGTTTTGTAATGGACAGCGGAATAAGCACTAATTATTCATTCATTGTAATGGACGGACTAACGATATTCAGTAACGCCACAGAACCATCCTGATACTGTCCACGGCTACACCGAGTAGGCCATCGTCCTGAAACCCTACCTCCTCCATTCCTGTAGCAGAGATAAGGAAACCTCCAGACGGTGCCAAGGCTGGCTGCGTAGCCAAAACAAGACAGCAAGAACTGGGCCTTGTTTCCCCAGGAACCCCTCGCATGATCCTGAAGTGATCAGCCGATATACATTATTGTTAATAGCAAGTGCATTATATAACGTATATATTACCGTCTATAAGCCGACCCCATAGATAAGCCGACCCCCAAACTTGACCCTTAAAATCAGTGTCAAATGGTATGTTTCGTACATAAGCCGATCCCCCGCGATGGGGTCCTAATCCTGGCAAACACAGACCACGGACAACTGGCTGTTACCAATAATTCCTCAAATACCTCAAATTCGGCTTACAGACGGTAATATGAGGTACATTATTATAAAAACATTAAATATATGATATAAAATCTAAAAAATTGCAAGAGTAGTCCAACACTCTAGTACTGAACAGTATGTTCTGGTGCAATGTTACAGTGTATTCGAACAGACTGCAATATAACGGGACACCCAACTCTCTAAAATATAGGGGCGGCGGGGTAGCCCAGTGGTTAAAGCTCTCGCTCGACAAGCCGAAGACCCGGGTTCGATTCCCCACATGGGTACAATGTGTGAAGCCCATTTCTGGTGTCCCCCGTCGTGATATTGCTGGAATATTGCTAAAACGGCGTAAAACCATACTCACTTTAAAATATAAAACCGTTAATCGGAGTAACAATAACCGTGAATAGCTTCACGTCAGCATTAAATGATAATGACTCAATCACTCAGAAATAAGTGTGCCAGAAAATTGGCTATACAGAGTGCAAGTTGAATATTGGGGCAAACAACAGCGTGTCTAATACGGGAGAAAATCATAAATACAGGTATGGAAAGGAATATTGGTATGTGTAGCTCTCATTTTAAGTGTCTAATAATTGGAATGTGTGGTCATTAATGAAATATCTTCATGTATTCGTGTTTCAAAATAACGGAATGAATGCAATATATATGATAAGTTTTATATGCAAATTGATTGAAATAGAAACGACTATGCCTCAACTGTTTCAATGGGGTTGGATGTGGTTCAAATTACTGGAATTGTTCAAATATGTTCCAAACATGATGAAATGGCACTGGGAGTGTCTGTCACACAACCTATTTCTTGAGTTCTAGACGTTTGTGTGTGTACTTGACAGTGTTAAGTGTTATTGGCAGTGTTTGTACATTGTAAACCGATATCAAAGTGGTGTGTTGATCCCTCACAACGCAAGTGGTACGCCAGCACTTGGAATGGGAGTTATGGTGGTGATTTCAGGGTACTGATGTTTATAATGAGATGCTGTTGTCCTGAATCTGATATATGTGCCTATTAAATAAGGGGAGGGTCAGCATTATGGAGCTTGACTAACAGCATTATCAAATTAACAGGATCTGTTGATCTATTAGGGTTGCTAGGTCGGGTTTTGAGAATTTGGAAACTGAGTGGACTTTTAAAAGTTTGTGTTTTGGACGCCTTGCCTGCAGTTTCATATTTAGCATATCAGCTATATAAAGAGAACTCATTGTTTACTTGTTCTTTGTGTTTTTGATAAATTTATAATGATATATGATATATAACGGGTAACAGCCAACTTGTTATTTCTCTGCACTGTCTATCTCTACCTAACCTTGCTATCAGCTTGTCACTGTTTGGTTTGCGCTATTTTTAGGATACACCAGAATAATTTTCATGTCTACATGCATACATGACAAAACACATGCTTACATCATGGCGGCATTGGCCTGAGCTGTGACAACGTCGGCTACAAGAGTTTTGGAACATTGGAGAAAGTTGGTATCGTTTTGGGATTTTTTGTTTTGTTTTTCCATTTTCTTGTTTCCAACAACAGAAAACGAGTGAAAAAGAAGAAATCGAAATAAAACTTAATATAAAGAGCTAAAAAGAGTCGGGCCGTTTTTAGTGACAATAGATCCATTACTTAACACTGGAACCATAACTATAACAGAGCTCAACATGTGTTTTTGTTGCATGCATCAAAAGGCCATTCATTTACGATACTGCAGAGGGTAGATGTCAAGTACCCAAATGTTCACCGTGTGAACAGAATAAAATAAATTGGGTATATCGTGCTACCTGCAGCTGTACCTGTCCACTGTCGTCGCTCATGACATCAACCACTGGAATCGACACAGGTAGAGTATCACAGCTGAAGAATAACAGATTCACGCATTAGAACTAAACTTTAATAATTCCATAATCAGAAAATCAGAAAAAAGAGAAGAGGAATTGATATTTAATGGAATCCTAGAAGGGACATTGTCGACCTTACAAAAACAAGCAAAAAGTGGTAAAATTAACCAAAGTGCGACAATGTGACAACGCGACAATGTACCTTCTAGGATTTCATAGATATATGCAAAATTTGTTGAAGAAAATGTTAGTGCATATTCTTATGATAATATTGATCAGAAGCGATTCGTAATTGTTGCGCTCGCTATAACAGCAAACCGTATATGGAACGTCTGCACACGACTCTGTAGTGGGATAGGATATTTCTATAGCGCACATATCCACGTAACAAGTACATGCTCATCCCCCCTCCCCCCCCCCATCATTGGATATCAATCTGAACGGCAGATGATATTATCAAACTCCATGGGGAGTATACAACTATAGGCGCACCGAGTTATTTCTCATCCTTACGAGATACTCATTCACAACCGGGTGAACTGGGACACATAGTCACAGAACTTTGTCCAAGTTTACTGCACGTTGCTGTACCCGCAACTAGGTGTTTGCTGGTATTAATGTGGCCACCATCTGGTCATATACCAACGGATTCGTGGGTTCTTTTAAGTGCACAAGGTTGTGTTCTGTACACTCGGGGTTGTGACAACACTGAAAGAGTCTGCACACATTTATATTTTTAGTTGACTCCAAGGTTTTTACACTCGGTCACAGGTGGGCTCGATCCGGACACCTCAGGCTCACTGGATCACTAGCCTGGCGCCTAAAGCCAGCTCGCCCACCGCGCCCAACAGTATAATAAAATGAACTTTTTTCAAGTGAATGCTTTCTGTGTACTTTAATATGTCGTACGTTGTTAAGTGTTTGCACTGGTCCCTTTGTCATATATCTCTGCAAAACTCCCAAAGATGCATTACATGCTATTTGCGCGTAGATGTGTGTGCGCGCGTGCGAGTATTTGTAAGTGTGTGTCTGTGTGTGCTGTGTAGTGAGTGAGAAGAGAGTGAGTGAGTGAGTGAGTGAAGAAGTGCTGGATACGACACAAAGGAAATTCATCTTCAGCTGGAAGATGACATTGAAAAAGATATTGGCTGTGATTCCCGTTACCGTGTAACGATTGAGCCAGCTGTAAGCACCTTCAGACAACAGATTTATTGACTGCGGGTATAGAGCAGCCAGCTGCTCACGATTAAAATATAATACAATAAATCTAACATACAGAGCCTCACATAACTCTCGATTCTATCTGTCTATCACACATTGTGATTGTGTATCTTCAGAACTTGTGTGCGTTAGTATCCTGCCTTTGTTTAGGCGAAATGTACGCTTGTTGCAGTCTTATGTGGAGTTATTCAATTTGCGAAAATTAAAATTGTTGGCTAAAAGTTCGTGTACTTTGATTATTAGCGCTATGAGCATTCACCTAGCATTTTGATTGTTAACGATATCAGCATTCACCTAGCATTTTGATTGTTAGCGCTATGAGCATTCACCTAGCATTTTGATTGTTAGCGATATGAGCATTCACCTAGCATTTTGATTGTTGATAGCATTCACCTAGCATTTTGATTGTTAGCGATATGAGCATTCACCTAGCATTTTGATTGTTAGCGCATTTTGATTGTTAGCGCTATATGAGCATTCACCTAGCATTTTGATTGTTAGCGATATGAGCATTCACCTAGCATTTTGATTGTTAGCGATATGAGCATTATGAGCATTCAGCGCATTTTATGAGCATTCAGCATTTTGATTGTTAGCGATATGAGCATTCACCTAGCATTTTGATTGTTAGCGATATGAGCATTCACCTAGCATTTTGATTGTTAGCGATATGAGCATTCACCTAGCATTTTGATTGTTAACGATATGAGCATTCACCTAGCATTTTGATTGTTAGCGATATGAGCATTCACCTAGCATTTTGATTGTTAGCGATATCAGCATTCACCTAGCATTTTGATTGTTAGCGATATCAGCATTCACCTTGCATTTTGATTAAGCAATTAGCATTCACCTAGCATTTTGATTCCAGCCTAGCATATTCACCTTGATTGTTAACGATATCAGCATTCACCTAGCATTTTTAGTGTTAGCGATATCAGCATTCACCTTGCATTTTGATTGTTAGCAAGCATCCACCTATCATTTTGATTGTTAGCAATATGAGCATTCACCTAGCATTTTGATTGTTAACGATATCAGCATTCACCTAGCATTTTTAGTGTTAGCGATATCAGTATTCACCTTGCATTTTGATTGTTAGCAATATGAGCATCCACCTATCATTTTGATTGTTAGCAATATGAGCATCCACCTATCATTTTGATTGTTAGCAATATGAGCATTCACCTAGCATTTTGATTGTTAACGATATCAGCATTCACCTAGCATTTTGATTGTTAGCGATATCAGTATTCACCTAGCATTTTTAGTGTTAGCAATATGAGGATCCACCTATCATTTTGATCCACCTATCATTTTGATTGTTAGCAATATGAGCATTCACCTAGCATTTTGATTGTTAGCGATATCAGCATTCACCTAGCATTTTGATTGTTAGCGATATCAGCATTCACCTAGCATTTTGATTGTTAGCAATATGAGGATCCACCTATCATTTTGATTGTTAGCAATATGAGCATTCACCTAGCATTTTTAGTGTTAGCGATATCAGCATTCACCTAGCATTTTGATTGTTAGCAATATGAGCATCCACCTGGCATTTTGATTGTTAGCGCTATGAGCATTCACCTAGCATTTTGATTGTTAGCGATATCAGCATTCACCTAGTCAAAGGAGTTTAGTGCATTATAAATGCACTTTATTTCTTTACTTAACGTTTATATATGCCATTAAATCACCTTAACATTATTTACGAGCTTTCACAGCGCAGAATCTGTCGGTTTTAGTTGCAAAAAAATGCCTCTTATCACGCTTATTAGTTATACTTTCGAAACAGACAATATGTAAATCCTTCTTGGGTTTGTGTTGGAGAGGGCAAAATGTGAGCGATTGATTGTGTGATGAGATTTTAACTATATGTGCTGGAAACAAGGCTTAAACGCCAGATGTAGACATGACTTGAGTCTCGAAAGTGAAATGCATAACATGACTTAACGCAGGGAATTTGTTTGACCTAACTGAATACATCTAAACTTGCTAAAATAGTATAGCCTTGCCTATAGGTTTTCATTGCGTCGGGCTGCTGTAGGCTGCACATGTGTAGGACTAGTCAGATCGGCTGACCGGGTACTATCTCATTTAAGAATTGAAGTTGTATTTGTTGCCGTATATCACCTGATGAAGACAGTGCTTCAAGCGAGCAAATTCCATGATATATCATGCATGGTGTATTGACAGCTACACAAATCAGAAAAAAAGAGTCCATTTAAATACCAATGTAATTATTCAAAGTGAACTATATTAGCGCGGAGAGCTGCTTTTGTCGCGACGTCATCCGTCCAACAAAGGCGATTAGCGATATAACGTACCTTGACGTTGCAAACGTTACAAAATGGCGGCTTCGTTCACTTGAAATAGAAGACTCACCCAGTAAACGTGGAACTGGAATGGAATCCAGAGCCAGCTGGTGCTGAAATGGATTAATTTGAACTTTTGGTGCGTGTTTCAGTCATTCGAGTGTATGATGAACTGCTGACGTCGGGGATGACCAATGGGACACAGCACAGATGTCTTTTATAGATCTAGAAGCCTCTGTTACTTCAGTAAACCCGTCGTGTCGGGTATCTTGCATATGTGCAGGATCTACCCTAAGGCTGCATGGTTTGACTGTCTGTTGTTGAACGCTGCACTCAGTAATATTCCCGAGATATTCCCGGCTAAGGCAGTATCATATGAAGGCACTGTACCATTGATTCCATGATGCGCAAAATATTGACAGAAATGTAACCTTCTGCTCGACTAACAACACAATCGCTCGTCATTCTGACATTCATCGGGAAATAACGACAGCTGGCTTGGTATCATTCATGCAATATTTAAGAATTGACGTCGTACTGTTGACGTTCATCAGCTGATGAATACGTTGCCTCACGCGAGTTCATTCCATGATGTTCTGCTCGGTTGACAACGTAATCACGCTATATACTGATATAGCGAAATATACAACAATTGGCTTGGTAGTGTTCATCTAGTAACAGAATATAATTGGGTATATCGTGCTATAGAAGGTTCGTGTATTATTTGTGACTTGACAATTCCCGCTGTAAGATGCGACTCATGCGGAGACCATTTGATATTGGCAACATTCTTTGTGTTAATTGTATGTCACGACATTCGGAATAACCTTCAAGGTATGTCATGAGGCTGCCCATGACATACATACATTAACCTTTCTTATAGGCTTAAAAGCCTGTTGAAGCCGTGAAATAATCTGGGTTAGAATTGATCATCCGCAAACCATGATTGTCGTAAGAGGGAACTAACGGGATCGGATGGTCATGCTTACTGACTTGTTTGATGCATGCCATCGTATGTCATTTGCGAAGATCGATGTTCATGGTGTCATGTAGCTTGTCACATGAGTGTGATGTACATGTACTCGTGAAGATCCCGGTCAGAATTGGTCTTTAGCAACTCATGCTTGTCTCTACCTGTGAAGATCCGGGTTAGGATTGATCTTTAACAACCCATGCTTGTAAGAGGCGACTAACGGGACTAGGTGGTCTGGGTCGCTGACTTAGTTAACACATGTCATCACTTCCCAACTGCGTTTGGTTGCTGAAAGCCGATTCTAACGGATTTTCACGATTTGGTTGTCGGTTGGTTTGTTGTTTAACGCCGCAATATTACACCTATATTGCGGCGATCGGTAAATAATGGAGTCTGGACCATACCGTCCAGTGATCAACAGCATGAGCATCGATCTACGCAATACGGGGATACGATGACATGTGTCAACCAAGCCAGGGAGCCTGGCCACCCGATCTCTTACAACAAGCATGGGTTGCTGAGGACCAATTTCAACCTGGATCTTCACGGAGTGAAATAAAGTGAATGACTTCCTTTCTCAGTTACCCCGTCCCTTTCGAGCATCAGTAAGAGGCCCATACTTTTCAAGCAGATCTACTGTTATAGCAATCACTATATCAAACTTTAATTTGGGGAAATTTCATCACTGTACAATGGAATCAAGCATAATGAAGATGATCAACTGATCGTTTTGTGACTGTCTTTAAGATAACAATCTTAGAAGAAGCAGCATCACAGCCATATCAAGGGGCTCTTTAAACACGTCATACTAAATAAAACTTTCTCAAGGCACTCTATAACCATCAATTTACTTTTTATCAAGTGTAATACAACGAGTAATATTGCATCTATATAACATTTTGTTGGTTTTTTTATTAAATTTTACTGTACACATCCAAACATGAATTATGTACGTTTTATTATGTTGTTTCGTTATTATGTTCTATTATACACATTCACACCATAATTATAAAAAGAACAGGCACCAAATCACTGCACCCATGTTGGAAACAAACCCACATCATAGGAAGGACAAGCGAGTGCTTTAACCACACAACTACCCCGGTGTCCTATGGTATACAAGACTAATTCATGTTTAGCATGAAAGTTACTAGTATATCAAAAGGTCATGAAACCAGTAATATCACAGCTATATCAAGGGAGTCCTCAACCATTGGTAAATTTGTTGAAACGATAAGTCTTTAAACTTTGTTTCTCATGTTTCTGATTTGAAAGTTATATGAAACAGGACAGTGGGTCAGATTCTTCATAGTTAAAATGTTTCACAATACAGCTTGAAAAGGAACAGAATGCTTACCCTATTTGGCGAACGCATGGCGAACTTATATTTTAACCCTTTATGCCATGAAGAAATCTGTTTCGATACATAATCAAGACTTACTTTCCTGCATTGTCGTTTCAGGTGTAATAAGGAGATCAAGTAAAACATTCCCAGTGCATTTACCTCCGGTGCTGCTGTCATGTTGATTTTCCTAGTGTGTATGTTCCACTTATCAAAACAGAACTCCGCTGCCCTGCTCCGGTTTTCTACAGCCCTGTGGCGGAAGTGTCAACAGATGTGCGTAGCCAATGAAATGTCTTCATCTGAATCACATGACCATTATGAAAACATCTCCTTCCACGCCAATACCCTCTCTGTATAAAAAAACATTTTCAGCTGTGGCTGAAAGATTAAAGACTTTGTTCACAACCAAGGAACGTAAAATGAGGTTTCTATTAACAAACCACCTGTTATATATGATGATAAAGCTGGGTTACGGTTCAGGAAACTTTCAGCTCAAAGTACATATTAGGACGTGGCGTAAAGCTGTCCTTAGTTGCCTTTTTTGTTATTCCGGTCAGGCCTCAACGAGTACCATTTAAGCATTTTTAATACTATCATTATGGTAAAGGCTTGAAACACACTCGAGGGTGCGTTAAGACCTTCATGAATGATCTCTTTCTGTTGTGTTTAAATTGATTTATCAATCGTTATGCCATCTGAGACCTGGGACGTCTACGGATACTGAGAAGATACGATTTGTGTGTGGTGAATAGGCATCCGTGACGTCCAACGACGTTGGCAGTTTTACATGAAGCAGCGCATCATGTGCGTGTGGCGGATTTGACGGTCCCGTTGAGCTTCCCCGTCAGGTTCTCCTATGCACTGTGTGCCCAGAGTTCGTTGCCTTTGTGAGAGAAGTAGCATTCGTGGTGCCGTGACATGATATCTGATATATAATGATAATGATAATAATAAGGCCACTTAAATAGCGCTGAACGCCACACTGGACCCGCTGCAAGTGCATACAACATAACGAACATTACACACCTTGGGATGATATGGTCTTTACAATAGATAGCTGTTTATTTTGCATATCAACCTCTTGTGACGTCATCAGAGGTTGCTTCTGTAATATCGCCCTAGGGCGACATGGCTTTAAACCCCGGATAACGTTACAAGAGATCAGTCTAAATAGCCTGACAAACGTATCCTCGTCCGGATACATAAAAACTTTGGCTTCGCCTCAGTTTTGTATCCTTCCTCGGTTAAAGGTACGTCAGGATTTCTTGAATATCACTCTCGGCTTCGCCTCAAGCAATATTCAAGAAATCCTTCCGTAAAGATGAGTTGAAGAAACGACACTTCATATTTTATTTCTTGAGCACTACATTGATAGTGCGATTTGATGCTGACATGATTCCACCTGGCATTGATGGAGGAACATCCCGCGTGCACCTGATCTCGCTCGAGGCTGCGGTACAAGTCTTCTCACCCACATCTGTACTACAGTCAGTAGTTGCTATTGCACTGGCCGGAGAACTGTTAATGACGGCGCTGACCTCGATCTTCTGGCCTTCTGATTATCCGTGTGTAGATACAACCTGCAAAATAAAGAGTTGGATGTTAATTTGTAGTATTTGTGTTATTCAGGTTATGACGAATAACTTTGATAATGATTAATTACAATGGGTTGTTCTATGCAGTTTGTGACAAACATGAACATGACTAAACGATACTATATGAACATATTAACTCAGTCCACATACGCCCATTTGTAAAATTCAAACAAGTTCATTGATATGTATATTTATGTAAGGAGGCAATACTATTTCTTTCCACCTCCCGATAAAAAATTCCCAAATCTTAAATAGTAATATTTCAAATAGTTTCATGTTGTCAGATATAAGGATTTAGCATGAACTGTGTATACTGAACCGCAAAAAAAACGTCACTCCCTTTTTGAAATTGTTTGATCATCAATACTTCAAGACGAATTCAGACAATGACAAGTCAAAATGACGACAGTTGGCGCGACAGTGCGATCCGAAAGTCAATAACGTGTATGGCCTCCATGAGCGTTGACAACAGCGTTGCATCGTCTGTGCATGGAGTGGATGAGACGGTTGATGAAGGCCAGAGGAACTTGCGCCTATACTCGGTCATACGCCAGAGAGAGTTCAGCTGCAGTTGTCGGCCCACATCATTGAGCCTCCTCTGAATCTCGTCCCACAAGTGTTCTATCGGGTTTAAGTCTGGACTGAGGGAAGGCCATTGAAGAGTTTGTATGCCGTGTTGGCGGAGAATGTCTGTTGCTATGGCAGTATGGGCACGCGCGTTGTCATGCTGGAAGACATGGTTTCCATGACGACCAATATGTGGTACGATGAAGGGTCTCAGCGCTTGATCAATGTAGCGGGCAGATGTTACACCCTTTTCATCAGCCAGGACCAATATTTTGGAACACCATAGAGCCTAGTTTGTGATTGAGAGCAATAGCACCCCACACCATTATGCTCGGACCTCCCCACGAGTCTCTTTCCAGGACACAATCATCTGCAAAACGCTCCCCGCTTCGTCGCCACGCTCTCACTCTGCCATCAGCCGTCGAGACGCAATATCGGCTTTCGTCGGAGAAGACTACAGTTCGCCACTCCCGGTGACGCCAATTCCGATAATGTGTGGCCCACTGGAGACGAGCACGACGATGTCGAACAGTGAGGATAGGACCCCGGTAAGGCCTGCGACATCTGACGTTTCTCTGCCTCAAACGCTTCCGCACTGTGTCGGCGCTGTTTGGTCTCTGGTTATTGCCAATGGTTGTCTGTGCAGTTTCCGTAGCCCGTTCCGTTGTTTGTTTATGTACAGTAAATTTACAGTTTGCACCATTCTCATGCAGTTTATACTGTTAATCTCAATCTGGATACTTGTCACCCACATCCTCATATCTTAGACGTGGACTGTGTGAGACAAGCAGTGGGGGTAAACCTTGTTTGTTGTCAGTAACCTGGACATTCTGTGGCTAGTTCCAAGGCGACAAGATGTTCTGGAGGGTGGAAGGTGTCATACTGATTTTGTGGCTGACACTTTTACTGCTGCTGAGAGATTCTATAAGATAGGCCCTGTTATTACTTTGGGCCAAGGACGAAGTTTTTGGCGTGTTCCAATGTTGGGTGACCTCGACTTTGTTAACTGCTGAGCATTAGAGATAACTAGACTTCATTTCTAAGCAAAACTATTGTGGCGATTCCTAGAAAAGCGCTACAAGCATTACATAAATTACACATGATAAATAAGAAACTGTTGAGAGGTAGTCGTTTATTATAAGATAGTGATTGTGTAGGAATGTTTACGATATTACGTTTCATGTTAACCTAGCCAGTGGTTGCATCATTAAGGTCAACAAAATGAACAGTAGTCTGTTCCTAGAAACCGTCTTCAGACGTCATAAATGACGAGATAAATAGATTGCATTTCTAACCGGAACTATTGTGGCGATCCATTACGGTTCAGCCTCATGAGCAACAATAAAAGTGACACAGACATTACCCAAATTGTATGTCTCTAATGTCTGACGTTTACGATTACACGAACTTGCTTACATTTTAGGATAATGTTTAAAGTAAGTGGGTTTTTTCTATTCGCCATCCTCGGTGATTGACTAGGAGCGAGTGAGTGAGTGAATTAAAAATTCAGTTCACAGCGGCAGTATTTCAGCCATATCGTGACTAAAACATTTGTACATTTATAAATGAATACATTTTTTTAGAGAATATACTTACTTGTCTGTAAAGGACAGTAATACAACTAAATTATTACAGATATCCATTTAAAACTAGCAATTATATTTAAATTATTTTAACTATAAATCACAATACAATATTAAAACAGGTTGTAGATTGCAAACAACTGAAGGTTGATCATCATACTATGGATCATGGGGACTTACAGTACAATTTTGCTTCCTGCATGGGCCCTAGCTGGGTTTACACCATCCCTTCAGATGTTACCAGTTTAGGGCAATCGAGCCATAAATTGAAATGACATATATACTGCGGTTAAAAAAGTAGTAACGTTTTGGGGCTTACGTAGCCTCTCAGGAGGACAATATTTTTACAGTACTTTAACCCCCTTTGAGGATACAGCCCTGAACAATTCCAGCTGATTGTATCTCTTTACAAAACATATAAAATGTTATGCAACAATTCTATTTCTGTAAAAAAAATAGTAATAATTAAATGAAAATTTACAGTAGTAAAAACATCTTTACAGGTTTTTACATTGAAATCTTGTGAGGGAAAAATCAATATAGTCAAGCAGGACATGTTTGACCGTGAATCTTTCATCACAAGGGATTCAAAACGGAGGAAAGTCACCTTTTAATAAGTATTAATGTGTATATCGCGTATGGCCAATGCGACATCGTCGCATAATGACCTCCTCAAATCTGGACTGACAACCCAAGTAGGTGTAACCGAGTGTTGGTTATATTTGATGTAATTTATTGATACCTACTTGGGTGTCCCACTTCTCCTGCATCAGATCATGGATATCAGATTTGATGATAGCTTTATAATCAGAGTATGGAATTAGAAGTGGTGTCACAAATTTGTTGAGTGCTGCCTTAGCAGCAAAATCGGCCCTTGTATTACCAGAAATTCCCACATGGGTGGGTAACCAAGATAAGACGATGTCGTATTGGCCAGTAGCAAGATCATTATATAATTTAATAATTTCTATTAAAAGTGGATGTTGAGAAGACAAATTTGTAATAGCCTGAAGGCACGAAAGAGAATTGGAAAAGATTATGTATTGTTTATGTGTATACTTTAAAGCTGTAAATATGGCATTTGCTTCAGCTGTAAAGATAGAGCTGTTATCGGATAATCGAGAAGATATTGTTCTGGATCCAATGACAGTGGCAGAAGCAACCGCGCCACCATCCTTATATCCATCTGTAAATATTTGTAAGTTTTATGTTTATTTCTTAATTGATTATATTCTTGTCTGTAATGTAATTCATTTGTTTCGGATTTTTTAATGTGGTCAGTGTTAAGTCTACTTGTGGCCTAACCAATTGCCAAGGAGGAGAATAAAACAGGCGGGAAGGAGATATATTATTTAGGTCGATGTTAGAAGCAGAAGATACGGTTTTATTCGTATTCCAAGAGGTGGAATAAGAGAAGATTTTTTATTGTACAGATCCTCATGAAGAAGATTAAACACACAGTTATAAACAGGGTTTGACTGGGTGTATTATCTAAATATAAGTCTGGGTCTTTGTGAGGTTTATATTTGCGACAAAAACGGATACAATTAATCTTTTTATTTTGAAAATTCAAATCCAAATACCATTTAATAATCTTGCTTAAACAAAGCTGTAGTTGTCTTTCAATACAATGCATATTCATTCCACGACAAGAAATGTTAAAATCATCCACAATTAACCATCCATCAATTAAATCATTAAAAACCTTTTCTAAACTGTTAATCTTTATACGAAACAATGTGACAGACAAAATACTGCCTTGTGGGACACCCTGATCCTGACTATAATGATCAGACAGGGTAGAACCCACTCGTACTTAAATTGCCTGTCATTTAAAAATTTGGTTATAAATTGAGGGCCTCTCAATCCAAAGTCATGTAAATCTTTTAAAATACCGTATGTTCATGTAGTGTTGTATGCTTTTTCTAGATCGAAAGAGATCGACACTGCATGTTGCTTATTAATAACAGCGTTTTTGACAAATGATACTAAACGCACTAAGTGATCAATGGTATTTCTGTTTCACGAAAAACACATTGAATGTCAGTTATTAGGTTCAAAATGTGCAAGCAACAATTTGCATGCTTGACATTGGTAGAATCAAACTTATAAGTGCGCAAAAAGGCTTGTTCAAGTGACTCCCCCTTCATGTTTACTGGAAGAGCTTGTTTTGGAGACACTACCCACCACCCTTTCAGATGACGTAATCAAAAGGACATAACTTATTCTAATGTTTTCACTTATTCATACATGTTGCTAGGGTTCAAACTAAATACTGAATGGTCACACAAGTGTCAGCTCTCAATATATTGTATATCTCGACACAATGTTTTTGAAAAATTAAAATGGGGGTGTCCTTAAAAATCAGTCCCCGACTAAATATAAATCAAGCAATCCAAATCTTTGACTGTTGATTATGATGGGAGGTCATCCAACACTATACTGGACATATTTTATATGATGTTATCTGAAGTCATACCATTATCCAAGAAGTACCAAATGACAGATCGTATTTCATGTTTTGCAAATGTTTAAGAAATATTATACCCCAATGTGTTCTGATGACTAATATCTCGTTAACCACATTATCCACATGTGTGAACTTTTGGATAGGACTTTGCTAATGATTCCTTCAAAATAAATTGGAAGCTTTTCAAACATTGGACATCGAGAATATAGTTAGGCTGGCTACTTTTTCAACGCCCCTCGTAACATACTTAAAAGAAAACAGAACGCCGAAGGAAACAGGCATTCCGATCTCTGCGTACTTCTGACCTATATAGATACAAAATACAGGAATAAAGTAAATAATCTGAAAAGAATAGCCAAGGGAAACTTTTATTCTAATTTTGATAACTATTTATCACTTCAGTCTACTCAACCAGGTGGTTGTTGGACCCATTCCCCCTCTTGTAACTGATGATTCTGGGATACCTTCATTTTTTACAGACTTGGATAAAGCTCAAACATTAAATGGATATTTTGTATATGTTTCAAATGTTAATGATGGCGGCAAGACTTTGCCACCTGTTATTCATTGCTGTGTTAACAGTATGACAAATGTCATTGTAACCGAAAAGGAGGTTTCTGATATGATTAAGACCTTACTAGCAAACAAATCCAGTGGACCTGATGCCATTAACATGAGTGTGTAAAACGAATTTGTACATCTATAGCTGAATCTCTTTGTTTGTTGTATAATATATCACTGTGTGACTGTATTTCCTACAATGTGGAAAACGGGTAATGTTACACCTATTTTGAAAGAAGGAGATACATCCCTCCCAACTAATTACAGACCTATTAGTTTACTATCTATCCTGGGGAAAATTCTTAAAAGAATAATGGTAAAGCATGTGCACAACGTGTTTCATGAACACAGCATTTTAAGGAAATTGCAGTCAGGTTTTACTGCTATTCATTCTACTTTCAGACATCTAAAACATCAAAACATCAATTTGATCAAAACATCAAATTAACTTCAAATATGTCCTTAAAAAATAATTCCAAAATGAAGAAGAATAAACGTACTTTTCAAAGCGTAAACAAACAATATGGTGTTATTTTAGGATATGCCATGAAGAACTTCAACATGTAATAGAATTAACATTAAAATATTGAAAGCTATTGCTCGCAAAATATGTCCTTGCGTCAACAGTGAAAATAACTCCATAATGAATAACAATTAACTTTAATATTCAAAACAAACACAAATAATCTCTGGTAGTTTTAAGACGTGTCACGAATAATTCCACAGCTGGTAGAATCAAAATGAAATTATAGAAACCAATTTCTATCAAAATTTTGAAAATCCGTAATGAAAAGGTTTTTGTCACAAACACAGCTATTACCCCCGCCACATGTCGATATCTGAATATTGCAATAAACCTCTGCGTGACCCTGCAAAATAACTAAACGTTACCGAAACTGTCATCGAATGCCATCTATTAGTTTGCGGGATATCGCAAGAATACTCGCTGTCACCTTGAAAATTATCCGAAGATCACTGAATTCGACTCACGTTAGACGATACTCCCAACACCTTTTGGTACTACTTTTAAGCAGAATATATGAATTGTGTCTTGTGTTTTTCCACTAAAAACTTAGACATTTGCTGTGAACTGTGAGCACAAGTTCCCAATCATCTGGTGTTGGGGGAATCCCGCCAATACACCTTAATATAATTTGGATCAAAATCTATTAATTCTTTCTTGAGTTAACAATCTTTATGTTGGCAAAACCCTCAGATTTTTTCTGTGACCTTGCAAATTTTCTCAAGGTCACCAAATTCAACTGGAGCCGGTGAATCTCACCATGACACCTTGGTGCCAAATTTCTTTCTGGAGTTAACGCGCTAACAATCTGTATATTGGCAAATCCGTCAGAATTTTGCTGTGACCTTGCAAATTATGTCAAGGTCACTAAATTCGTACCGGTGTCGGTGAATCTCGCCGCAACACCTTGGTACCAAATTTAAACAAAATCAATCATTTCTTTCTTGTGTTATCGCCCTAACAAGCTTATATGACGTATGAAATGCAACGAAAAACGAACACACGCGTATTTACGAATCATTAAAACTGTTATTACAATTTACGTAAATATTTATTACATTTTACCGCAACTAAAATTATTACAATTTACATCAATTTTTATTACAATTTGCGTATTACAATTTACGTCAATATTTGTTAGAATTTATGGATTTATTACAATTTACTTCAAGGGTTATTACAATTTGCAGCAAGTATTACAATTTACGTTTTTATTGCAATTTACGTCGTAACACGAGTACCCATTTTCTGCTGGGTGAACAGAGGCAAAAGCAACCCCACTTGCCTAAAGTGACACGACATGTGTCACATGTGCTTCATTGTGACAGAAGTTCTAGAGACTCCCAAGAGTCAAGCTGCCAAACACGGTCACCCATTAATGAATCTCCATGACCAACGTTGCTTAACGTCAACTGACTTGTGACCTGGGCTCTACGCACAAGACGACACACCACCACGTAGTTCCCCCCTGACTCTTATTCAGTCGCTGTCAAAGTAGTTTTAAAAATTGGGATACTGCACCACTCGACATTCTCATCGCGCCATGGTCATTTCCGGCCATAGACAATCACCACCAATACACATGCAATTAATCTCCATGACCTAATGTGCTCTAATATCGTAGCTCAACTCACTTTCGTACAAAATCACGCAATTTCAAAGCATATAATCAACAAGTGCATTTATATCTTAAGAAGACAAAATGTGTTTTTGAAATATATTATTTGGTATAAGCAAACGGAGAACAAATGTTATCAAATATTTCCCAAAGTCACGCGTGGTGAAAGGCCGACATGTTTCTAGTCATGCACAGTAACATCCTTCCGTTGTATTAAACATGGTTGCCACCATTACCATTGGCGCTTGTGGATGGTTTCCCTTTCTTAATGCTACTGTTGTTACCAGCGTACATTTGTACCAGCTGGAAGTTGGGGCGAAGGACAAATTTAATTCCCTATTTTGACTGTACCATACTGTAATGTTGTGTTCCTTCATGTAACGTTTATTTGTTGACTATAACATGTAGCGTGACGTAAGCGCCATGATTCTATATCAGATCGAGGCTCTCTATCAAGGTTATGTGACCATGTACGGAACAGCTATTAATATCATGCATTAAGCTCAGTACACATACGTTTCCGTGTTTTTAGTTCAACAACTAACTTGCTTTTGCAGGTGTTTGTGGTCGGTGCTACTGGTGAAGAGGTATATGACCTAGTATCATTACCATGAAGGCGATTCATAAAAACTTGACATTGCTCATGCTAGTCTGAATTGTAAAATCCTTTATGTACTTGTCATGATTTCCTAGTTTTATATGACATTTTAAGTTCATCTCCGTGAAATAACAACAATAACATTTTACATTATCATCTGGACTCTCCCAATTTGTTTATGAACCTAAATCACAATATAACCATTTTTTTGCTTTCATGTCACATTGATGAATACGGATGCTAGAACCCCGTGTGTAAAGAGCATGAAGAAGAACAGGAAGGAAGGCCCCCTCTGGTGACATTGTAAGGTTCGCAATGCCTTCTGGGTAAACAATGAAAGCGAGACCGGAACCTGAAACAAAGTAAGCGGCGACCTATGTTACCATAACTACCTAAAAAGGTTTATGTACGAACGCAGACGTCCAAAATGAAAAATTTATGTGTGTGGTATTAGCGTCTCGTCTAACCACATAGTCAAAACAAGAATAAAATCATACAAAAAGAAAATAAATGGCATAGTTTTCAAAAAGAAAATCACAAAGTTGAAAACGTCATCTTGCTGAAGAGAAAATGATCTTTTCAGTTTCTTCGACTCCCCCGTGTCTGCATTCAGGCAAAGTCAGTTGTCGAATTGCTGATTTTGCGAAATCATGCACAATACTTGCATATTATTTTAAACTATAAGACCTTGTTTAGAAAGATAACGGAGTTCAGTTAGTTCCCTCATATCGGAAGTGATTAAAAACATGAAACATGAATGCATCAGAACACAGTGTTGCCTACTGACAATATCGTGTACTATACTTGCTACTCATGAAATGCCAACAGCCTTTTGAAAGTGTTATACAACATACAATACAAGTGGCTATCATCACTCTGAACAATGTTGGTTGCCTCATTGCCTCAAGCAGTCATTTATGCTTTAGATGTTATGATATTTGCTGATAGACAAACATAAAAAGAATGTCCTCCTCCTGCCATACTACTTCGTCCGGAAACTGTTCTCGTCACGATATGGCTGAAATATTGCCGATGTGACGTTAAATATTAACTCACTCACTCACTTCGTCCGGACGATGTTGTTTTCAATGCCTTGCTCCTATAATGATGTCTTGCAAAGGGCGTACAGAATAACTCAAAGAACTTATTATGTTTCAATAATTTGTAGTTATTTGACATCTATCACACACCCTACTGGGATAGCATTGGGTGTCCATGGCCACTTACCAAATGTTCTGTAGCATAGGCGATAACCGAACCATGACAAAGCAAACATTATTTTACGAAAGATATGGTTCGGGCATATTTTTTAATTGCGGGTGCAACCGGTTAGGACAGACTTACCCTTTGTGCAAAAACCTGGTGTCATCACTGATGTTCTGTGACCCGTTCACATACATTTCACAACTACTTTTTCCTTTATACCAAACAGTTTATTTCTGAGGATAGTCAAAACTGGGTATTCTTTTGCACTGACGTTCTATAAAAGACGCCATACACGAGCGGTACTGTAATGTTTACAAATTGCTGATGGTTGACTTCAAACGATCCCTCTATTATAAGTGTCATCGCATGGGATTTGAGTTACTTGTGGTTACTTTGAAAAGAGAGCAAGGACGCTATCTCAATGCAAAAAAGGTATCTGTAAATTAATGGAGACAGATAATGATCCATCATCAGGCGAGATAATTAGACGTACTTAAAATATATTTTCGTTGATGTTTTTTTTTTAAGAAAATCAACAAACTGTGAACATAACGACCCATTCTTTTGAGTACAGATATAGTGACAATGGGAGGGATAAGTGAAGAAACTCTCTTCTTCAACGCAGCCTTTGAAGCGGGTTGATGATTCTCAAAGGACCGGCGCACATTCATAATATGGCTGACGGTATCTGGATAGCGAGAACACTGGCAGCAGAGGTACAGATAAGCTGCATATCTGTGTAAATTACGCAAATATTTATGTGAAAACTCAAGTCTTGTCAAGTCTATTGCGTACAAGTATGCTTGAATTTTTGTGAATACTCAATTATTTTGATCTTACATGCGCACACACAAACAGGTCAAATAATAGCTTGCCTATCGGTGAATTAGTTCCTGTAATTAAAATGTTGTATGGCGTCCAAACAACGGGGCAGGAAATCATTCATTCGTCACCACTCGCCCCTTTCCGTAACCTCCGCTTGTCCCGGAATAACACGAGTTGGTCACGAGTGCCCCAAAAGTTCAAACAAACACTTTATTTACGTCCATTCAAGGTCAGGAATCCAAACACATAGTGAGTCTTATTGAACATGTACACTGTGAGGAATCTGACAGGAAAAGACGACACAGCGGGGATACTGTATCAAAAAGACAGTGTCCGAATGGAAAAGCAAATTCCCATATCTTCAGTATCAAATATCCTTAAAGCTGTCAACTGTGTAGTCGTCTAAGGAACTAGTACCATACAGATGTCAAGCATTACTCTTCACAAAGATAGCATCCAACACAAACAAGCTAGTTAAATGAACGTCCCTCTGTGTGTTGTTGTTGTTGTTGTTGTTGTTGTTGTTGTTGTTGTTGTTGTTGTTGTTAATTTCCACTGTTTGCTGTTTCAAATGGTAATGAAATATATTTTGTCTGCTATTACAACCTATTTTCCGGTTTATTACATAATTTGATTTATGATAACATGACATATTTATAGGTGTCAAGAACACAGTTGCACCCAAATATTCACAAATACCTCTGCTTTTGGATTCATGTTGAGTGGCTCTATGCATTTTGTTGCTTATTCATCTATATATTTAGTGATGTCGTAATTCCTAATGGTCAAAAGCTGCCTTTGTGTAGTATGTTGTTTCCTAATTATTTCAGCAAGGGGTATAATGAGAGTGCAATGGCGACAGTGGTAAGAGAAAACTTGACATCCAAACTTATATCCAAAATTGAAAGTATCTAAATTAAATCACTACATCTGAGCTCAGAGGAAAAACTATTTCAGAATGTAAAGAAAATTGAATATATATAGGGATGACTGGTTTCTAGTACTTTCATGATGAGTGTTCAATGAGTATACTAATCTTTCAGTAAGGCTCACACAACTAGTGAGTTCGAATAGTCATACATTATCAGTATATAAAAGGAATATCAAAGTCTATGGGCATTACAGTTACTTTCTTCATGTAATTACTCACAAAATATATATGTTGGGTTTTACAAGGTTAGGGATGTCATTGCCTCCGACATTTTACACATAAATGCAAACAAAAATTAAAATTGTCATTAACTCGTTTATTGTTCACAGTTGGGTAAATCTAGCAACTAATTATTTCAATTTTGCCAGCTAGCAATATCTAATAGAATCGACATTGCATACAAATGCTTTCTGTAGTGCATAATTTCTACTTAATCATGTTGACCATGTTTATAGAAAACTTCCGATACCTTCTCAGTAATGCATATACCTCAATTACGTACTACTTTGTTTGATTCAAGGTGAATATGATAATAATTAAAATAACGGTTGTCGTATTGTAATAATCAGAAAACAGAAGGTGGCTGCAGTCCTAACCCCAGAACTGACATCGCCAGTGGTGCCCGACACAGAGGACTGTAACCTTCTCTACTGTGTTGGATTTTCATGGGAAAGCGAGAAGCTGCTACATTATAAGACTCTACTGGACAATGAACGAATGGCATAATCATGCTCCAGAGCCAAGGCACAAATGAAGACGCCACCCAAAAGAATACATTCAGTTCGTCCATCCTTGCCATTGAGATATGATAATGAGGAGGAACATGACTCCTGATAGTTAGGGATAAGATAGAATGTCGAAATGTACATTTAGTTATTTCCTGTATTCACCCTGTATAGGAAAAAAACAAACTACTATTCAGACAAAATTTCAAATCCATAGGGCCTACGATGACACCATTCCTTCACACCCTCCAAACAGGGCTGGGTTTTGAATATGATAATATAACTAAATGTGTGTTAGTGTGGAAGTGGTTTGTGTGTTTTGTATGATCTAAAACTGAATAAAGAGAAATCAACTGACGGGATTTTGTGATTTGTGATAATGTATACTCATGCCAATAATGGTTGTGAGGTGTGTGTGGAGTTGGGGTGGGGAGGGGGGTGACAACCATTATTGGCATGAATACATATTTGTAACATTGAAACATAGACATTCTGTGACTTACTATGTGGACAATGTGATGTATATAAGGATGCTACTGGTTGGAGTTTTTGGTGTGTGTATTCCTACATGTTAGTGCTATTGACAATATTTTGATGATATTTTAAAAAATGTTAATGATAAATATGAGAAATCGACTGACTGATTTTTTAATTTAGTTTTCGATGTCCAGGTGGTGTTAGAAACTGTACTTGAAGTGAACTTAGTTTATATATGAATGTATTATATTATATATATATTATCTCCAATCATCATTCAATGTGGACATACGTAATGGTAATCACTGAATGATAATAGTTGAAACCAAATGGAGCCATAAAGATTCTGATTTACTTAAACTTATGGAACGTGGTTACTGTGATTAATAGAAACGGAAATCAAAGGGAAACCTAACTGAATTAAGTAACTAACTGAAACCAACTAAAAGTAGAGGATAACGGAAACCCACTTGAGCCTTTCGGTAATCTGGGTAACTGAAACTCATTTGAGCCTTTCGGGAATCTTGGTAACTGAAACCCACTGGAGCCTTTCTTGAGTCTGGGTAAAAGAAACCTACTGAAGCCTTTCGGGAATCTGGGTAACGGAAACAACTGGAGCCTTTCGGGAATTTGTGCAACTGAAACTCACTGGAGCCTTTCGGGAATCTTGGTAACTGAAACCCACTGGAGCCTTTCGGGAATCTGTGCAACTGAAACTCACTGGAGCCTTTCGGGAATCTGGGTAACGGAAACAACTGGAGCCTTTCGGGAATTTGTGCAACTGAAACTCACTGGAGCCTTTCGGGAATCTTGGTAACTGAAACCCACTGGAGCCTTTCGGGAATCTGTGCAACTGAAACTCACTGGAGCCTTTCGGGAATCTGGGTAACTGAAACTCACTGGAGCCTTTCGGGAATCTGAGTAACTGAAACCCACTGGAGCCTTTCGGGAATCTTGGTAACTGAAACCCACTGGAGCCTTTCGGGAATCTGGGTAAAAGAAACCTACTGAAGCCTTTCGGGAATCTGGGTAACTGAAACACACTGAGCCTTGCCGGCTTCTGGGTAATTTGTAAGTTTCATTTCTTTCTGGAAACTTGAAGGCAATGTAGAGAAACGGTCCTGATTGAAACTTAAGTTTCCAGTTTCTTTCAGTTAGGCTTCCGGTGTCCGGAAACCAATCATTTTTCCTGTGATGGGGCTATTGAAGCAACTTTGGTCCCAATGTCCACTGTAAAGAAGTAGAAAAGCTACTTGGGAAGAGTGAGTGAGAAATGGAACAAGTAATGAGAGGTGCCAGGAAACAAGGTAACAAACACGAAGCACAAAGTTAGGTTTCTGGGTGAAGGATATTGACCCCCATATCATGACTCTATCACCACCATATAGGTCAACCTGGGCGAAACAATTCTGGGCAAAACGTTCAATTCGACGTCGATAGACACATACTCGTCCATCACGGAACTGGAGCAGAACGCATGATTCAGTACTTGACCATGCCCCCAGTTTTGTAGATTCCGGACCCGTCGACGTCGATGTAGTCATGGCAGCAAAGAGCTAAATTAGGGTCTTCTGGCTCGAAGTCCAGATTCTCGTTAACGATTTTGAATGGTTTGCACGGACACTCTCCTCAAACCAGGCACTGCACTTGCAGTTGCACTTGCACATTGCAGTTCCTGTGGCAGTTCGATTCCGCAATGAAATATTTGTATGACAATCCGAGATCTACTACTTCGAGGGCGAGAGTTGATTCTGTTTATCTAACATCAGAAATTTCTTCAAGTCAAAAGACGTTAGAGGAATGTTTTATTCATTAACACTGAATAAATTAATAAGGATCTTTAAGCTTGAATACTTGTTTGTAAACAACATTCAAAATAGAGACTGCGAGAAGTGACCGCCGCTCACTGTATACTAGCCTGTCAACAAATTAATTAGGGCTTATCACGTCAGTGTGAATTTACAGTTGTTACAAATACCTCGTGACATCATGATACTTGTTGGGGATGCAATGTTTGACGCGAACTGGGGCTGGAGAAACATTGCCAATTAAGCCGAGTTTTCTAGCTCAAGAATTTCACTCGGTTATTCCCCTTAAAAATTCCCGGCCAAATCTCGTGGAACGTCAAAAGGTGAAATCTATACTTTGTATACATAACATTGTAAAGTTTGTTGAAAAACGAACAGGTTATATTATTAGCAAATACACCAATCAAATCACCGGCAATACCTTAAACTTCAAAATAGGAGGAAATCAAGTGACTGATAACAGTGATAGGATCTACACCGAAATTCATTCATTCATTCACTGCAATAAACAAGTTGACTATCCATAGAACTTGGTTTTCCTCCATCGTCACAACTTCTAAAAATGCCCTCTCAAAAACGTTCAAAATAGGAATTTACTTGTTATTGTATCTAGAAATTATGTCACTCAATTCAGGTATATTTCAGAACACGTTGGCAGAAACACGAATGCACCTCGCAGTGACCGTCAGTGTTGTTATTTTAACACCAATAGGTGTTAAAAAGGAGTGTTGGTATCCGTACAGAAGACGAACATGAGAGAGCATTGACTGAGGGTTGGCCGAGACTCAACACTTGGGTACGACGGCACTAGGGCATGTAAAGAGACCTTTGTCACCAAGTCGTGAAAGGGATCTCCTCCTTAACCTTTTCCAACCTAACTTCAAGAAACGCCCCAATAACCACAGCTACAACTGAATGTCAAGCAATAATCCTGCCTTCTACAGATATTGTAACTGGACCTCTCAGTACACAGGGGTTCAGTAGAACCAGTTTAGTCAATCGGTAAATGTGTTCGCTCGTGACACCGAAGAATCAAGTTCAATCACCGAAACGAATACAACATATAGGTCATTGCTGGTATCACTTCCCGATACTCGTCTTAAAAGTGACCTACTCACCACCCGAGTCTCATTTGCCGTCACATACTCATGGCGCAGAAAAAACAAATTTCGATAAAGACATTTATGGATGTATGTCTTGCACAGAAAAAATAACTTAGTTTCCGTTCTTGCGGAAACCTAATGGATACTGGGTAATGTAATTGAAATCATTGAAAACATATTTAATCGCTCATCCATAGTGAGTGTTGTAAGGTCACCACAGCTGTAAACAACTCCCCACATATGTCGGGTACAGCAGCACATCTGTAAGGGAGCAGCTTGTCCACCGAAATGAGTTTACTATATATAGACACTGTGTGTGCTGTGTGTATGGAACTACATTATAGAAAAATATCATTGTTAATGGCCATCGTACAGAATGTCCTCTATTGTTTGGAATCGCTGTATCGTGAAATGTAATGTGATGTCGTTTAGAATCCAGAACTGTGAATAAACCAGTTCAATCGTGGAATATTTGACATCGTTAATAACGTACAGCGCTATATTAACACTCAAAATGACCCAATTACCTTGCAAACGTCGAATATTTGACACATAATTATTTTGTAGCGCCACATGACTGAATTTAAAGGACCAAAATGACATTCGTGAACTGGTAGCCGGATGCAGAAGCCATCATTGATTTTCAGAGATACATTCATATAACTTCAGCAGAGGATACTATTCCTTTGCACGGGAGACTTATACACGGTAGTTTGAAACCATCCACCCATATTGATTCGGGCAATTCGTCAACAACACAGAAGCATATCAATGATATGCATTAACTATAGCATCAGCTGGTCAGGATCGACTGACCGACAGTCTGTAATAAAGACATGTCATATATATTTAAAAAATGTATTTTTCCAATCTTGCAATATGAAAAGATTTCTGATCATTTCACACAACGAGCATACGGTCTCCTATGGAATGTTATGCTAGCTGCTGATGATGATACATACCCTCCAGTGTTTTTGGCGTCATAAGTGTGGTAATCTTTTGCTAATGGTCATGGGATTTTGTGCGGGAAGGGTTTCTTATACATAGATTCTAGGACAGCATGGTATATAACAATACAAGACCAATTATACGAAATGTATCTAAACCCTTTAAATGACTGGTTATTAGAACTTTAGAAATGAATAACGACCCATGTTTGATATATTGCACTATTGTGCCATGACCACGTGAAATACTCGAATATGATCGGAAAATCAGACATAATCAATATATTGCTGTGTGCGGCGTTAACAACAAACCAACGTTTAACCAACCAACTAAATCTTGTCATTCGGTCATCGGAGCGGTTAGAAAAGCAACGAATAAAACCAACTGAAAGAGGGTTTTGATGCCTTACAAGTACACGATACCACTTAATTGCCTGCTATATTCTTCATCTCAGATCCGCCTCAGCGACCCAACAAACTAGGACGAACACCTTGACAAGAGGAGATCCCTTGAAGGTTCACATTTGACTGGATGAAGCTTATTGAAACCTTTCAACTTACAAATTCGTTTAACAGTGTGAATGTGTTTGCTCAGTTATGTATTTAAGTCCACAGCACCCGCTCACTAGTTCGCGGTTTGGCAGGTTTGTGTGCAGCAATCGTGCATTGAATTTGATTATGTGTTTGGTACCACTTCAGCTCGCGTTTCAACCACCTTGGCACGTACGTTAGCTTCACGAGAGCCCTGCACATACTGTCATCATTGAGACAAGGCAGGCATGTGAGGATAAAACTGAAGACGTAAATAGAAATTGAAATTTTGCATTGTCCGATCGAGAGCGAGGCCAATACACAATTTTGCACGAGTTTCATATAAGGGGTTAACGTCGTGCTTGAGAATATTTCGCTCATATGACTACGTGCATGCGTGTGTATGTGTATGTGCGGCTGCTTGTACTAGCCCAGACTGAAGCTGGTTTTATAGTGCTAGCCCACTGAGATACCATGCCGCAGTGAAGCATGAATACCCCACTCGGACACATTATACTGACTTCAAGCCGACCAATCCTTGTACCCATTAATGCCGAGCGCCAGACAGGGACCAACAAGTACCATATTTTAACGTCTTTTGCTATGACGTTTTCGGGGATCGAACCCGCGACCTTCCGCACTCCGGGCGGACGCTCTAACCACTACACCACTACACCATGGAGGCGGTCGTATAAGTCTTGAGGCACACTTGCTAGTGTAATAATTTCTTTATTATCCCTTTTATTCATGTACATCTGTGCAGATAAACACGGTAAGCAAGTGTGACTGCCCTGTTCATTGACGTCATGTCAATTGTTTAATGACGTCACTGACGACGAAATACAGAAACAATGGTTGCAAGGCAAAAGTGATATAAGCACATTTGCACATATGAAATATATGGCACTGGTTGTAGCGTAGTAATATTATACATCATATGATGTAATGCGCATGTGAGTGGCGTACCGGATGCTCTGGCACTCGGGAAGTAAAAGGCTTATCGTCAACACTTAGTTGGGTCGTCTCTCCTCCTGGGAACTACAAGTCATGCAGTGAAGAACCCATAGACCACCTCACTGGTTATGTTTCACCATATGGATAATAAATGGAGTCATGTTGTTTATGCAAAGGTTCAGCATATATTTACACTTACTAAATGATAGTAATCGAGAGACCTTGATTTCGTCATTAAAGGAAGTTGGGTTCAAGTAAACCTATTGCTGTGGTAATGTTGTGTACAGCGCTGCTTGTTTGACACGTCTATGCTATATGAATATGCATTACAGGCCATGCCACATATGATAGTATATCAAAACTTTTTATCAGAAACATGACTTCTGATTTGTAACGAAGTCGTATATATTTCTGTGATAACCCAGTGTTTACTTTCAGACACGTGTAGAGGCCATACCTGAGTATGGGACAATGTTGGGAATGTTGTTCAGACCAGACACCAAAATATTGGATGTCAACACAAAAGGATGCATTAGGCTCCGTCGTATACCGCGATGAACAGAATTCAGACGCTACACCTGTCACAGGAGAACGATGTGGTGAGAGCGTGGGGCATTCGTATGAGACTGAGCTTCCTAGCACTGAGGAACCGGACAGTATTTGCACCAGAATGGGCATTATTTCAGGCCAGATGCTTTGTTCTTTCATGCCTTGGGTGTCAACACAGTTTGAAGTCGTGACCCACATCCCGATTGAGGAAAGCAAGGAATCTTCGAAGAACAGTGAATCGTAAGTTTATATTTGTGAAACCTGTCTAAACTCTAATTGAAATTGTATACATATTATTGTACGTTGTTTGTCTGTCTGTGTCTGTCTCTCTATCCAAATCCAGAGAAGGCACAATATTGCTGAAATATTGCCGATGTGAGTACAAAACCTAACTCGCTCACTCACTCACTCACTCCATGTGCAGATATATACTACATGACTATTTTCATATTCAGTGGTAAGCGCTGGGTAATTCTGACAGCTCTTTCCCCATTGTGGACCTGGGCCTGGATTTTCGAAGCTCTCTTAGCGCCTAGATAGTCGTAAGTGCCATACATCAACATGAACTTACGACTATCTTAGCTCTAAGAGAGCTTCGAAAATCTAGGCCCTGAGTCGGAAAACGTCCTCAGCAACCCCACAAGGCGACTTATTTGCGTAACACGTTTGCCATGGGTTGCGTCCCAGTGTCGGTGGAGGACGTGATTCTGGTTGTTGACGGAACTGGTGACAGGAATAACGTTTCCTTCGTCAATAGATCACTTCGATGCTTACTTCACTCAGACGGATGGTAGAATGGGCCCGGTTCTGTCAATCGGCTGGTCGTGTCAAGGCGACTAACGGGATCGGGTGGTCAGGCTCGCTACTTGGTTGACACATGTCATCGTATTCCAATTGCCAAGAACGAAGCTCAGAGTGTAGTTTCTGGATTGTCCGGTATTTACAGACCGCCGCCATATAGCTGGAATATTGCTGATCATTGGCGTTAAACAACAAATAAACTATGATATGATGTTGCACAAACATGATTCAAAATTATTAGAATATGTTTTTCAGTCTTGGCAAAGGAAACAATATCATTAAGATTTTCAAATGGATAATATCCTTTATCTTTTTTGCCTGCAGACAAATGCCTAGGAGGCGGTGACTCATGGGCCAATTGGGGAGAGAAAAAAATAATCATTTAGAGTTTCTGCTGGAGTACGTCATCTGAATATCCTTGGTGCTGCAAGTTGGAGACCCACTTCTTTCAAGCATTGTCTTTATGATACTACATGATTAAAATTTAAACTCAAAACATGGCTTATGAACTCGACCCCTCCTCCCTTAAACAGACGTTCTCTTGACGTTGATCCTAATGACATTGAGTATAGATTGCCCAGATGGCTACTGATTTTCAGAAATTCTTTCAAATATCTTTGAAAGAGTTTGGGTGTCGGGAAAATGTCCTTCTGCATGGCGTGATGCTACAATGATCCCAATACCGAAACTTGGACAAACAAACACACATACAGGACACATCAGGAATACTGCTTGACTGTCCTAATTCTGAACATACAAAACAGAATATATCATGGCATAATCGATTTATTCGATGTCTGTTCGATTAGTCTCCAATTCGACACAAATCACGAGGGTGACAAGTACAGCTTGAAGACTGATCACAACACGTTGCTGACCACTGCTACGTGCATCACTTGTTTAGGGTACTAGCCTTCTAGAATATTCAAGTACAGAACCAAACACAGGGACCTGTGTTCCGTACTGTCCTGTCTGTACGGTGCCTTTAGTATAGTATGCTTTTCTGATGCGTGTGGTACATCTCCACCTACTCCTTTCAGTCAGGAGAGAAAAGACGTCTTCATTTTGCTAGTTTTATCTTGGTCAAGATATGAAGGAACACTATATTCATTCTCAACTGGCTATACAGTTTTCTTGTTCAATCTCGATCTTTGGCGTCCACAGTTTGTATTTATAGTCTATCGTTGTAGTATCCAGGATTGGATGATCCTCTGTTGGCGTCGACTGATGGCATCTCCATCTCATTATCGGCGTCGATGCCGTCTCCAGAAGTACCATGAACATTTGCACTGACGAAGTATCTTCCTGTCCGGTTTTCCTCGTTGGCAGGTCCCCAGCTGCTCTTTGGAGAGAAGGCTTTCCTCTGAATCGACAATAACACTTGCTATCATGACGTTATGTGAATCACACTTAGAGAGAGCCACAACATGTGAAAGAATATATTGATATACAAGATCAACATAATGAATATACCTATCAAGGAGAGAGTGAGTAAGTTTTTACGCCACTTTTATCAACATTTCAGCAAAATCACGACGGGCGACATCAGAAATGGGCTTCCCATAATGTACATAATGTACAACTCCAAGGCCAACTCTCGTTACTGTTGACTGGATATTTATGTTGCAAGGATGCAGCCGTAGGAGCATCCTTAATGGGACAGGAAGGTGGTATAGGTGTTAATGTTTCATCTGATTTTAACAATTTGTGTTCACTTATGTTTGCTGATAATGTTTCTGCACTTTCTGATACATGTAATCAGTTACAACAGAAGATAAATGCACTTGAATGGTTTCTGTGAACAAACTGGAATGTCAATTAATCTTAGTAAAACAAAAGTTTTTGGTTTTAGAAACGGTGGGCCATTACGGGAATATGAAAAGTGGTTCTATAATGGTAATCCTATTGACACTGTATCCTTTTATAAATATTTAGGACTTGTATTTACACCAAAACTTGTATGGAGTAAAGCTCAAAGCTGTCTGGTATCTCAAGCTAACAAGGCAATATTTTCTGTAAATTGTTTTTAAAAAAAGATGGGAAGAGTAAATTGCAAAGACTTGTTTAAGATTTTTTACTGTATGGTTTCACCTATTTAGTGTTATGGGTCTGAGATTTGGGGTACTAACAATTGTAGCATCATTAAGTCTGCTCAGGTAATATTTTGTAAATATTTCTTGAAAGTTGGTAAATCTACCTGTAATAACATGGCTCTTGGTGATTGTGGCAGACTTCCTCTACAACTTACTTATATGACTAAAGTAATAAAGTAATAAACTGGTGTCACCTATTGCATATGCCTTATAATAGACTGCCAAAACATTGTTATATTATGCTCAAGTCCTTAGATGGTGTTGGCCGCACTACTTGGGCAACTTGTGTCAGAAATATTTTATTTAAGTATGGTTTGGCTGTGCATGGATGTCAGGATGTTGGCAATGTTGATTATTTCATATCCTTGTTTAAGCAGAGACTTTCGGATAATCTTAAACAATGTTGGTTCACTTCAATTCAAAATTCTAATAAATGTTTTTTATTATTCCCAATTTAAGACATTTATGAATGTGGAAAGGTATTTAAATTCTGATATTCCTTTACACCTCAGATCTGCACTCTCTAAATTTAGATGTGGTAAGTTTAATTTAGCTGTTGAAACTGGAAGATGCAATAAAGTTAATTACAATGAGAGATTATGTTTATTTTGTAAATTGGATGACAAAAATGTTATTGAGGATGAAATCATGTACTCCTTAAGACTGATTTTGATCCAAATGCCAATTTTATTAACATTATGAAGATGCATAATGACTGTATCATAAAAGATGTCAGTATTTTTCTGTATCATGTACTTCAGTGCATTAGAAATGTTCCTCTTACACAGCATGTGCACTAACTATCTGTACCATATGCAAATGACTGTATGATGGGCCTGTGGCCTTTTACTGAATAAACTTGTCTGTCTGTCTGCCGTAGGAGCTGTATATACAGTCTTACAAGGTACAATATTTACAGGTTACAAGTGGTATTGTATAGTATCCCAGTTGTAAATATCGATGCTCATGACATCAGTCACCGGATTGTCTAGTCCATTTGAACTGAACTGAATTTTATTTACACTCCGGCCGCGCGTTCTACAGACCGCTGGAATATTGCTGCGTACGACGTTAAACAACAATCAGACAAACAAACCAGACTCGATTATCCACATACAACCGTCATACAGGTGAAATATTTCTGAGTGCGGCGTTAAACAACAAACAAACTAAAACTTACAGGTCCGAGTTTGTAGATGTAGAACACCATAACCAGGATGATGACAACAACAGGAGTAGCAGCCATACACCAGCCGATCACCTCAGCCCATGACGGGAACTTGTAGTCGCCATAGTTGGCGGGGGTGTACTGAGTGGCCGACATGATCATGATGAACTGAAATACACCCAACATCAAGAAACCCGTAACACTCTATATTTTATGTCCTACCTCCATAAGTGTACAGTATCTTGTATTAATTGTCTCGTTGAAGACATCTGTATTTCTCTGTCTGATATCCAAGACAGATCATAGTACGTTTCATAGGCACCACGCAAAGTCAGCGATCTACCGTGGCATCACAAAATCCACAAAGACGTCAGACAACTGGTAGTCTTGGTCTGGTGTAGGTAGACCGGTCTGACAAGTGTAAACTGGTGGGGATGAAGGTGGGATGGCTGAGTTGGTCAGGTGGATGACTTTGTGTGCTGGCAATTAGGTGCGGGACTCTGAGAGTTTGGCTTCGAATCCCGGATTTGATTTGATAGGAATAAAACACACTAGAATCGGCACTTTCCTTTGAAAGTGTTATCTTAAAATATACTGAACAGCAAAAGAAACGCAAGTCTGGCTTTTTGTCACTTTACCATGTGTTCCATCAACATGAATGCTTACTTTTTATGACATTTCATTTTTTCGAAACTTGCGTTTCTTTTGCTGTTCAGTATATAACAGACATAGTTCCAAGACACCCGAAAATACATAATACGTACGAGTAGGCTGACGGGAGTCAGGAAGACCCAGTTGATGACCCAGTAGGGGTTGGGCTTGTGACCAATCATCATCTCAATGTCCCCCATGAACTGTTTCACACCTGTACAAAGTAAAATTATAATTATAATTAGAAGCGACAAAACCCTTTCCACATTCATAAGAAATCTCTGCTTAGAGCATAGTCGATTGTACAATTGTGACTGTAGATATTTGTTTCAGCAGCATTACAGTTGTTCGATGCTGTATGTAAACAAATGAAAGCGACGAACAACATTTGCTGGTCACTGACATTTTCAGGCAAAGATCTACATAAACAGATGAGGCGGTTTTACTTGGAAACATCCACGTATCTCCTATTTAATTGAAATCTTCGCAGACGGATCATGTCGGGTTTATCTGTATTATGAATATGTATTTAAGAATCACCATCAAATACCGTTGGTATCATTGATGCGTGATTGTTTCCTCATCCATTGGTGCGTCCGTCACAAACATGACATCAGTTTGGTCACTGATCAATCAAATTTGGAAAAACCATTCGACGTACATCCCGTTAAAGGTTTGCAACCGTTACTTTGCGATCGTACTTCAAAAGTTCTTAAATGTAGAGTTCGGGCTGCTAGAATATTATTCATCATGAAACAGACGTTGACTAATTTAAAGTTATCCCTCCTGTCCTACAGTCTTGTGGATAATGTACGTAACTCTAAACCTTCACCCATTAATGTAAATAACAAACACATAAGAGCGGTTTCTAATATTTCAAGTGGATGAACCAGTCTGAGTGAAAGGGATCCGGTGACGAATCTGAAACTTCGTGACTATATTGCCTCGTTTTGATTTTGTCAGTCGGTCAGAACTTCCGGTTTATGTGAATAAAGAGATAAACCAGCAAGAAGGGGACTAGACTAAAATTATGTCTCTGAAACGAACATATTTTACAGAAACATATAGTTAATAAAAAATAATAAAATATAATGAAAAGGAGCAGAATCTAGACTGGCCACATATTCTAGACTTGCATGGGCTCTCTTGTATGTGTTTCAAAGTCTGACTAGAAAAAGACCAAAACCGGTGTTGGGGATCCCAACAGAACGATAAAAAACATCCAGCCCGTAGGAGGAATATTCTAATGTCTGAAGTGAGATTTTACAGATGATTCGCTTTGAACATATACCAGCTTGATCAACTTGTTACCTGCAAACCTCCATAAAACAAAGTAACAAAACTGTTGCATTGAATTTATATCACTGCTATATCTCCAGGGAAATACAGTGTCGGTTTGTTCCAGTTAAGGTGGCATGGTAACTTGGTATTAAGTTTTCAATTGGAAATGTAAAGTGTAAACCTTCTTTCTATAGTTATGCAACATAATGATCACAGCTGCCGCCTGTTATGTAGTGTGGTGTTATCTGACCAAGGTTATATTAGTTCCACTGATATCAGCAGATCTACACGGTTGAGATGAGTCGGGTTCCATCAGGTGGTCTAGTCGTGTAAGGGGCGGTGGGGTAGCCTAATGGTTAAGCGTCTGTTTTCGATTCCCCCACATGAGTACAATGTGTGAAGCAGTGATATTGCTGGAATATTGTAAAACCATACTCACTCACTCACTTTAAGTGATAAAGCCACAATAATTGTACTGCAACGCTATTTCGTACTGCCATTGTTACTCATTTGCAATAATATTCGGCGCTTTGTTCACCTAGAATACACTATAACATATGGCAATAAGGGAGTTAAAACACCTACCAGCACACATTTCACTGTGGAACCTCATTTGAAAACGTCCTGCACACTTGTTCCATGAAGCTTTGGTGAGGCCTTGAATGTTCTAACCTTGGTGAAGCAATTTTACGCTAAATACCTTTCCTAGAAATTACTTAGTCGAACGTACCTATGAAATTGAGGAATATAGACACAAAAGGAGGCAGCTGTAGGAATATTGCCCGGCATAAAGGGCAAATCGACGATTGTAAATCTAAGGTTAACCCTCGTGTCTTCATATTTTAGATATAAAACAATATCAATAGATTTGCATAAATCTAAATATCAAACAGACCAGGCGACTATATCGCCAGGTGACGTTGGTATCTAAGTGGAAGGGAATTATTTTTTGGACTCTTCTGAACTATGTGAAAACATCAATACATATAGCACTAATTCCCTTGCTTCGATGTCAAACAGTTAAGGACCTTTTTTAACGATAATTATCATTTAATCATTAAGAAATAGAATTTTTAAACATTTTTTTATAAATGATTAGATATTAGATTAGATATTTATGAATAGATACATATTTTATCTTTGGAAGTATAATTGAGCAACTGAGATTGTGAGTGGCTGTATTCTCACAGGGGAATGAAGTGTTGTAAAAGTATTGTCCTCCTGTGGGGGTACGTAAGTCCCAAAACATTAAAGGTAAATTAAGCTCCACGAATATTTTAAGACGTAGCATTTTTTGTTATTTTAAGTTATGGCTAAATTTACCTACAATCACCAACGGCTGAAGGGATGATGTAAATCCGGCTAGGGTCCATTCAGGTAGCAAAAGTACTGTAAGTCCCCATGATCCCTAGCATGGTGATCTACCTTCAGTTGCTGGTGATGTCCATCCCGTTTGTATATTGTATTGTCTGTACTATTTGTCTAATCTTAAAAGTTACTTGCTAGTTTTAATTCTCGCAAACCTCCATAAAACAAAGTAACAAAACTGTTGCATTGAATTTATATCACTGCTATATCTCCAGGGAAATACAGTGTCGGTTTGTTCCAGTTAAGGTGGCATGGTAACTTGGTATTAAGTTTTCAATTGGAAATGTAAAGTGTAAACCTTCTTTCCATAGTTATGCAACATAATGATCACAGCTGCCGCCTGTTATGTAGTGTAATGTTATCTGACCAAGGTTATATTAGTTCCACTGATATCAGCAGATCTACACGGTTGAGATGAGTCGGGTTCCATCAGGTGGTCTAGTCGTGTAAGGGGCGGTGGGGTAGCCTAATGGTTAAAGCGTCCGTTTTCGATTCCCCCACATGAGTACAATGTGTGAAGCAGTGATATTGCTGGAATATTGTAAAACCATACTCACGCACTCACTTTAAGTGATAAAGCCACAATAATTGTACTGCAACGCTATTTCGTACTGCAATTGTTACTCATTTGCAATAATATTCGGCGTTTTGTTCACCCAGAATACACTATAACATATGGCAATAAGGGAGTTAAAACACCTACCAGCACACATTCCACTGTGGAACCTCATTTGAAAACGTCCTGCACACTTGTTCCATGAAGCTTTGGTGAGGCCTTGAATGTTCTAACCTTGGTGAAGCAATTTTACGCTAAATACCTTTCCTAGAAATTACTTAGTCGAACGTACCTATGAAATTGAGGAATATAGACACAAAAGGAGGCAGCTGTAGGAATATTGCCCGGCATAAAGGGCAGATTGACGATTGTAAATCTAAGGTTAACCCTCGTGTCTTCATATTTTAGATATAAAACAATATCAATAGATTTGCATAAATCTAAATATCAAACAGACCAGGCGACTATATCGCCAGGTGACGTTGGTATCTAAGTGGAAGGGAATTATTTTTGGACTCTTCTGAACTATGTGAAAACATCAATACATATAGCACTAATTCCCTTGCTTCGATGTCAAACAGTTAAGGACCTTTTAACGATAATTATCATTTAATCATTAAGAAATAGAATTTTTAAACATTTTTTTATAAATGATTAGATATTAGATTAGATATTTATGAATAGATACATATTTTATCTTTGGAAGTATAATTGAGCAACTGAGATTGTGAGTGGCTGTATTCTCACAGGGGAATGAAGTGTTGTAAAAGTATTGTCCTCCTGTGGGGGTACGTAAGTCCCAAAACATTAAAGGTAAATTAAGCTCCACGAATATTTTAAGACGTAGCATTTTTGTTATTTTAAGTTATGGCTAAATTTACCTACAATCACCAACGGCTGAAGGGATGATGTAAATCCGGCTAGGGTCCATTCAGGTAGCAAAAGTACTGTAAGTCCCCATGATCCCTAGCATGGTGATCTACCTTCAGTTGCAGGTGATGTCCATCCCGTTTGTATATTGTATTGTCTGTACTATTTGTCTTATCTTAAAAGTTACTTGCGAGTTTTAATTCTCGCAAACCTCCATAAAACAAAGTAACAAAAACTGTTGCATTGAATTTATATCACTGCTATATCTCCAGGAAATACAGTGTCGGTTTGTTCCAGTTAAGGTGGCATGGTAACTTGGTATTAAGTTTTCAATTGGAAATGTAAAGTGTAAACCTTCTTTCCATAGTTATGCAACATAATGATCACAGCTGCCGCCTGTTATGTAGTGTAATGTTATCTGACCAAGGTTATATTAGTTCCACTGATATCAGCAGATCTACACGGTTGAGATGAGTCGGGTTCCATCAGGTGGTCTAGTCGTGTAAGGGGGCGGTGGGGTAGCCTAATGGTTAAAGCGTCCGTTTTCGATTCCCCACATGAGTACAATGTGTGAAGCAGTGATATTGCTGGAATATTGTAAAACCATACTCACGCACTCACTTTAAGTGATAAAGCCACAATAATTGTACTGCAACGCTATTTCGTACTGCAATTGTTACTCATTTGCAATAATATTCGGCGTTTTGTTCACCCAGAATACACTATAACATATGGCAATAAGGGAGTTAAAACACCTACCAGCACACATTCCACTGTGGAACCTCATTTGAAAACGTCCTGCACACTTGTTCCATGAAGCTTTGGTGAGGCCTTGAATGTTCTAACCTTGGTGAAGCAATCTTACGCTAAATACCTTTCCTAGAAATTACTTAGTCGAACGTACCTATGAAATTGAGGAATATAGACACAAAAGGAGGCAGCTGTAGGAATATTGCCCGGCATAAAGGGCAGATTGACGATTGTATATCTAAGGTTAACCCTCGTGTCTTCATATTTTAGATATAAAACAATATCAATAGATTTGCATAAATCTAAATATCAAACAGACCAGGCGACTATATCGCCAGGTGACGTTGGTATCTAAGTGGAAGGGAATTATTTTTTGGACTCTTCTGAACTATGTGAAAACATCAATACATATAGCACTAATTCCCTTGCTTCGATGTCAAACAGTTAAGGACCTTTAACGATAATTATCATTTAATCATTAAGAAATAGAATTTTTACATATTTTTTTATAAATGATTAGATATTAGATTAGATATTTATGAATAGATACATATTTTATCTTTGGGAGTATAATTGAGCAAGTGAGATTGTGAGTGGCTGTATTCTCACAGGGGAATGAAGTGTTGTAAAAGTATTGTCCTCCTGTGGGGGTACGTAAGTCCCAAAACATTAAAGGTAAATTAAGCTCCACGAATATTTTAAGACGTAGCATTTTTGTTATTTTAAGTTATGGCTAAATTTACCTACAATCACAAACGGCCGAAGGGATGATGTAAATCCGGCTAGGGTCCATTCAGGTAGCAAAAGTACTGTAAGTCCCCATGATCCCTAGCATGGTGATCTACCTTCAGTTGCAGGTGATGTCCATCCCGTTTGTATATTGTATTGTCTGTACTATTTGTCTTATCTTAAAAGTTACTTGCGAGTTTTAATTCTCTTACTGTGATAATCTAGTTATTTATTATCCTTTGGCGACAGTTTTTTTAATAATCTAATTGCGTTTATTGTTATTTTAAGTCACAATATGGCTGAAATGTTGACGATGTGAGTATAAATCTTAACACAGTCGCTCCGAGCATATACTCTGGTTCGTATGCACATACTTCGGTTCGTATGCACAAACAAACAGATAGGCATGAAATGGTTCTGTGCTACCCGTAGGCATTGCTGCTTCTTATAAGAAATGTCTGGTCCCAAACACAGATGGTACTGATGAGGAACCTCAGTATTTTGTTTTCTACGTACATCAGGTGGCATTGGCATCCGTTTTGTGCGAAACTGTTCTGAGCTTCTTACGATAGAAATGTAATAATATCCGTGGCCACAGCGTTTTGTTACGTATGACCCATAGACCAAGAAATGAAGTTTGTCATTAGATGTGTTGGACCAGAGTGTAAATGTTTGGACAAAACCGAACTCGTTTTTTTCTGAGATTGCAAAACGTCTAGCATGTGTCTCAAATACTTTCTGTGAATGTAATTAAAAGTTATTCCTCTTGGGGAATAAGGGTTATTTTAATCTTGAAGACATCGATTTGGTGAAGGTTGATAGTACTGATGCATTGTGTGGGAAGATTTCTTCCCCAGTTAACATACCCGCATGTGACATTATTTGATGTGACACTTCTGTAATGCTCTTTGATCAACCAGTTAATGTACTGATGCTGTCATATAATGGTTATGTTAAGGACCTTGTCCCATATCCAACTGCCCAAACAGTGGACTGTACGTCACATCACAGCGTTCTCCCACAGTGTCTAACACACTAAGGACAGTGGTTGGAGATGATGAACAATGCAGAGAGTACATACCGTACACATACATGATACAGACAATCTCTGCCAGAGCGACCAGCATCAGGTTGTAGCTGCCACTGTACCAGTCCATCAGTGTCAGCATGTAGATACCACCCTAGGAAAAAACCCCAAATAAGTTCAAACACGTTTTTGAAAGGGTATTGAGTGTATTTCTAATCTGTACATACACAGTCAATTAATCATGGATCAGTTAGTGAACATGCCCTACCTTTGGGTTTTGACATTTTGTAGATTTAGAGAAACAAAGATCAATGGGAACCTGTGATAAGGACAGATGCTAGTTTGACCCACCTTAGTGACCTGGGGCAAGCCGAGGATGAATCCAGTCAGACAGCAGGTGGCAGTGAAGGCTGTTCGGTGGGGACGCAGGAAACGGGGAAATATGTCTGTGATTCCACTGAACACTGTCGGCACTACTACAAACTACACAAAAATGAAATATATTTCTATATCCACATTTAACACATTTGGGACAACAACCGATGTGGCGAACTTGTGATTGTCTTGAAGTAAAACATGGCCCTGTATTCCTTCTTTAGTCATCATTTTGCGGGCATATGCATATTCCCTTTAACTCCTGCACAACGGTGTATCTATGGCAAGGCAAGTTACGGCAAATAACATTTCACTCTGGTTATGATGATGTGTTTGCTTGTTTATTGTGGAATCCATTCTTAATAAACGAGATCATGAGATGAAATATAGTTTACTTTTACTATAGGGTTAAATGCGGCAGTCACTGCATTGTTTCCTATCCAACATGATAACCTTTGGCCAGGACTGATTCAGATAGTTCCAATATGCAATGGGTGGAATATAGGGAAAGGCAATAATCTCGATATCAGTTAAACAGGATTGAACTTGTGAGTAGCGTAAGGTTACTCGTGACAAACATGAAGAACTGTTAAAATTATATATTGTTGTTTTTCTACGTGACTCAGGGTGAGTGAGTTGTTTCCCACCTGAGTGTCAAGTCCAAGGGTCACAAGCATCAGGAAGAACAGGAAGGCCCACAGCGGTGACAGCGGAAGTTTCGCAATGCCTTCTGGGTAAGCAATGAAAGCGAGACCAGGACCTGAAACAAAATGATTGATGGCTTGATTTTATGTCCATCGATCTCTTGGGGTTTGTCGGTCAGGAGTAATGCTGTGTCTCTTCAGGCGAAGAGGTGTTTCCAGTCTTAGGCAGATGTTCAGAATGGCTGGTGCTACCGGTGATGCAGTACATGTTTACCTTTGTCGCGAGCACCCGGTGTCAACACTGATTCTAAGTGATACATTCATAATGTTCACAACTAATTTTCCCTTTACACCAAAAATCATTTGTTTCTAAGGAAAGTCAAGACTGGACCGTCTATTGTACTGGCGTTCTATGTTGTATCAGTCTTGTCTCATAGATCGAGTATTACCATAGGGTTTACAAGTAAAGGCATGTTAATGAATATTCACGGTGTGAGTAACTTGTTTAAATCATTCCAATGTGTAGCATAACAGAGAGAATAACTTTGGGTGAGATAAATGACGCTAAGGCTTTGCGTTTGACCGCCAGCACCCCTTGCCTTATATGTAATGTCCTTCTTTGACTTCCCTGGGACATTCAACGATATCTGAAATAGTTGTGACAAATTGATGTCATGTCAAAGGTCAAGGTCATTCATCTGCATTATAGTGGGTTGCTGTGAAAATAAGGTGAGCGTATACAGCCCCACCGGTGACACCCGTCATAAACATATGCTAAGTCTAGTCATTTGTTCACCTGAATAATGCGGGAACGTATTTACAAGTCACAAAAGGGTACTGCATCGGACATCAAATTTCGATACCCTTGGAAGCTTTACTGCGGTCTTGAATGTTGTGACCTTGATTAAACAACTTCTGCGCAAGAGTGGTTTGACGCTCTTTGAAATCCTTGGTAAACAGAGCATGCTCGCTTATACCTCAAAAGTTGTGATCTGTAAACACCAAAGGCTGGAGCTGTTGGAATATTGCTCGACATGAAAGGGAAGTTGACTGTTGGGACGTTGAAATCATCCCTTTTGCCATACAGCCTTGTGAAGAGTATTTTGTCATTCTGAATCTTTATGATGATATCTAAATATGGAACAGTTGAGGCGGTCTCACTTGTCTCCTTAAGTGCAAGTTCAGGTGGGTTGACTATTTTATGGTTTATTGGGCGATACCATATGATCGAAATACCTCAAGCTTAAGTGAAACGTTTTGGCCAAATTACCTTTTTTATTTCGCCAAACCAAGCAGAAATTCTGATTCATGTGCATCAAGAAACAGCTCTGCAAAGAGGGGAGTACAGTCGGTGTCCACATGGGTATGCCTGCTTCTTGTCGCAATGCTTTACCCCCAAATGTTACAAAGATGTTATCAACGAGAAAGTCAAGCATTTCACATATTGTTTTCTCGGTAACTTTCAAATAACATTTGCTTTCATTTTTGACACATTGTCGTGAACCTTTGAAGATTACACACCTTGGTCGACCACGTTCTGGACCTCCTGATTGGTTGTGTAGGCCATGAATCCAAGAATGGAGAAGACGATGAAGCCTGCCAAAATACTCCCCAAACAGTTGACGATACCTACTATGAGAGTATCACTGTAATAAGACAAAAATATATTAAAACAAGAACGCTCAAACATGGCGGTTCAATGGTGCAACGAAGAGTCCACGAAAACAACAGTTTAAACATGTTTCAGCTCATGTATACTACATAAAATAGGCTAAGGAGTTGATGTTTAAAGTTCCTTACTCTTTCCATAGAATCAGATGTTGGTTATCCAGAATACTCACTGTTCAAAGTTGTTCTTAAACTTGTTGTAGCTGGACATGGTCAACAAGCCACCGAACCCAGGACCTAGGGAGTAGACGATCTGGGTGGCTGCATCCCCCCATACCTGCACAATATACCACACCTTCTCCATCTCATATACATGTATAATGTTCATAGTTGTAACCAGAAAATATCTGGAACGCTTGCCTTAAATAAAGATTGTGTGTAAAATTTCAGTCATATCGTCAGTCACCAGTACTGAAAAAGAAGTTGTGTGGATGGTTGATCAGGAAAAGATTAATATTATTGTCAGGAAAAGATCAATATTATTGTCAGGAAAAGATCAATATTATTGTCTGAAAATCTATTTCTTGTCCTGAGTAGTTTTCGCCCATAAAAATAAAATACACATACCAATTGCATTATTTCATGACCTTTATAGATATTAATTATTTGTTGGAATCTGTTGTCACACTTACGTTTCACTGAGTAACGGTGATTACAGCAGATAATATGTATGTCGAATATAACTGGGATTCAGCTTCTGTTGTTGTCCGTGCTTATAATTCCAACACATAATCACTTGCGAGTCCCATGATCCTTAACATGGTGTATGTGTACTGTAAGATACTGTCGTCTATGATATATGTATCAAATGTATCGTCATGGAATTAAATAGGTATCTTTTGTTATGGTTAACCACTGCGAACATGACGGTATACTTTCGTTTGCCAAACAGTTTACATGCCATATATGTTGGAACCAGGTGAACTATTTTATTCTATTTTGAAATGTCATCCTTTGATTTGTTGCAAAAACTCAAAACCACCATGTCAAGTTCATCGTTTAACCAGCTGTAACTAACAATCAATTAAGAGTCTATTGCAAGGATGCTTGCAGCATCCCAAACTTTTCAGTATTCTGACTATGTCACCGGAAACAAAGACATCAGAGGAGTACCGAGTCACTTTGTTGTCCTGTAGGCTAGAGCCATGGAACTGGATAGTTGGTGATGTATTTCAGAATGTACAAATAAGGGACTATGCAATTTTCTGTTTAAATGTTCGTATCAGATAACCTTGAGAATTTCAAAAACGGAAGGTTCATCCTTAGAGACAGAAGTACTAATCACGTTTCAAAGAACTGAGCTAGCGTCGTGAGGAAGTGAGCTAAATGGAAATGTATAGTTCCACCTCTATGAGCCTGTATTTTCCGAAACCGAAACGGACGAAACTGAAAGTTCTTTTGACTTAGTACTGTTCTTGAGGTAGATAAAATCGCTTTTAGCAATATCACGACCATGAGACCTAAATAGGAAATGGGCTTCACACACTGTACCCATGTGGGGAATCGAACCCGAGTGTTCGGCGAGACGAACCACTAGGCTACCCACCGCCCCTTAAATTCTGAAACCGTGAGAGACTTCCATGTATCAAATAAATTGATCCTCTTTGCTATTAAGACTCTTTAGAGTTAGAGCAATTACATGAAATGATGTGTTTGATTTCACTTCACCTGCTGCACCTCAAGCAAATCAGCTCAGCAGCTCAAAAAAGACCACGAATAACCAAGAGCTCTCAATCACCACGCAGTATGTTTACCTTGGCCTCTGTCAGCCTGTGGACCTGGGGTGTCATGTAAAAAGCGATGCCCTTCTCGTATCCTGGCAACGTCAGGCCCCGCACCAGCAGCACCAGCATGATGACGTAGGGGAAGGTGGCGGTGAAGTACACGATCTGAGGAGGAAACACGAGTGTCTTAATATCTGCTGACGGGATATAGACACCAGAGGAAGAAATAGACATCATCATGTCATTTGGATGAACCGTTTACAGATCATTTGCCGTTTTCCATCCCCAGTAACAACCCAGTATCACCCAGTCAAGTTTTGATAAAACCAATTAACATATGAATGACGCTGAGGCTTAAAGAAACGACACAAGAAACAACTGTTCTTCCACTGTCAATGACACATGGCTGTAAGACCTCAGTGACAGAAACAGGTTTCTGGCTGTATATATCCACCGGAGATTTAAAACATGTATTTGTGTTGCAGCACCTTGCCGGATGACTTGATTCCTTTCTTTAGACAGACGAAGATCAGGAGCCAGGAAACAAAGAGGCACATGGTGTTCTTCAGACTGAAGCCACCCAAATCCTCAAAGCCATCAGATTCATGGAGACGAAGTACATAACGTCTAAAATATAATTGGCATAAGTATTAATAACAATATTATTATAGCATCATTGTAATTTTGTCAGTATTTACTTGGGAAAGTTTGGACAAACAGGCCTGAACTCAGATTATTCTGCCAGTAGCAAAATCTATTCTTACTCCCAGTACTCTTCACTTGCTGTGGTGTATTTGATAAGGCATGTCTTGGTGATGTCGTCCTGGATCATAGTCGAGTGGAGGTCGTCGGTGCTGTTGAAGGTGGAGTTGTAGACGTCGGAGATGTTGCTGAGGAGACCGTGTACACATGGCTGTTTGTATAGTACGTCTGTAATAGGGGGAATAATAATGACAAACTGAGAGAACGAATAACAGTTACTGTCTTGAGAAGGAAATTATGGCACCTATTCACGGCACTAAACGAATGTGCTCTCAGACAACTGTGAAAGGAAGGGTCTGTTGACACTATGAGCACCTAGGTACATTGGTTTTCAAAGAGTGATAGTGATGAAATGTTTTTGTATTGACCATAGCAACAAGGCAAGTATATACTGTGTAGCTATTTTCTGTATAGGAGAGCCCTAGGCTAGGGTTTAGAGTCGACTTATGCCCCATCTCTTGTATGGACATATTACTGCTCTTTGTTATTGTATTTAGATTATGATTTGCCCTGATGCGGTGGCCAATAATGGTGTAACGATTTATCGATAGTATCGATGTTTGCATCGTCAACTACGCGATAGGAGTGCATCGATACAAAACACACTTAGGCAATATATAAGGATATTTATATCGCAAGGGTCCATGATACATCGATGTATCGCCACAAGAGACGATATATCCCGATACTACTCACGTAGTTTACTAAGAAAACAAACCATTAGAAAGCTTAGGTCAACAGCTTTTTAAGTGTGTGTGTGTGTGTGTGTGTGTGTGTGTGTGTGTGTGTGTGTGTGTGAATATGAGACAAATTCTGATGTGTGCGTGTGTGAATATGAGACAAGTTCTGATGTGTGTGTGTGTGAATATGAGACAAGTTCTGATGTGTGTGTGTGTGTGTGAATATGAGACAAGTTCTGATGTGTGTGTGTGTGAATATGAGACAAGTTCTGATGTGTGTGTGAATATGAGACAAGTTCTGATGTGTGTGTGTGAATATGAGACAAGTTCTGATGTGTGTGTGTGTGAATATGAGACAAGTTCTGATGTGTGTGTGAATATGAGACAAGTTCTGATGTGTGTGTGAATATGAGACAAGTTCTGATGTGTGTGTGAATATGAGACAAGTTCTGGTGTGTGTGTGTGTGAATATGAGAAGTTCTGATGTGTGCGTGTGTGAATATGAGACAAGTTCTGATGTGTGTGTGTGTGTGAAGGGAAGTGCGACGAAAATCATATTTCAAATGCACGATTTCATATGTAACGGTTATGCAATTTAGTTCTGTACAATTCGAACACATGGTTATACTTAGCGTTTAAATTTGGAAATCATATTTTAGTTGTAATGGTATTCGTACACTTACTCAACAGAGTGATTGTTTTGTTATCTTCGGTCATGGACGACAACGCTGGATAGGGATCGGTCCTGCAAGAGTTGGTGTTCCAGGAATTGCCACATGAACCCCAGGGAACTGTGTGATCGAGGTTGACGAAGCTGACAAACATGTAGTAGACGGCGTACATGATGACAACGTTGAAATATATGGACACCATGGCGCTGGTGATCACCATTGCCAACCCAACACCTGGAACCATCATTGGTATTAGGTAATATGCATTTATTGACAATGTTCTTGTGTATTTTATCAGTAGAATAATGGATTTCACAGACAAGACAGATAATATTTACTAAGTAGATGTGAAATTCAGTTCTAATATTCCAGATTCAGTCAACAATGTCAATTTCATCTTGCCAATTATGCATAGTGATGCTCATTTCTACCAGAATCGCTTGTTTATGTATATGTAGTACGGATGTGTTATAAATGACATTGAACACACCATGGAATGCAGGAGAGAGCTTCCACACAGTGATCGGTCCCTCAGAGGCGAACTGGCCAAGAGCCAGCTCCATGAATAACATCGGCATCCCTACCACCACCAGCATTATCAGATAGGGGATGAGGAACGTGGCTGCAAACAAGGTGGAGAAACTATAAGCACGCTCTTGTTGCTAGGATACTCCTGGTAACACTGATGTTGTAATATCTTCATCTTAGTTAAATATGGCACGTATCACTTTAAGTTTTAAAATTTTAATTAACCTGTTTTATTTATTAATATATAATTATAAAGTAAATTAAAATCTTTTCAGCTGTGACGGTCATCTGTCCGTTAGAGAACTTTTTAGTGACTATATTCAAACATCCAGACAGGTTAATTTGGAATCCTGGAAGGGACATTGTCGCGTTGTCGCATTGTCGCGTTGTCGCCCTCTCAAATACAAGCAAAATGGAGCAAAATTAACCAAAACGCGACACGCGACATTTCGCCCATTTGTCGCATTGTCGCGTTTTAGTGAATTTTTAGGCTTCTTTTTACACATCTTAGATAGGGCGACGCGCGACAACGCGACATATTTTGACCTTGAAAATTGTGGCTATGACGCGTGTCGCCCTTTGGAGGAATAGCAAAATATTATTCAAAACGCGACACGCGACATCGCGACAATGCGACAAATGGGCGAAATGTCGCGTTGTCGCGTTTTGGTTTATTTTGCCTCACTTTACTTGTTTTTGAGATGGCGACAATGCGACATAGCGACAATGTCCCTTCTCGGATTCCATAGGTTACAGATACACTATAACCAGTGCCGGGTTAGAATTGCAACGATATTCGTCAAACCCCGTGGTGGCATTTCAAGTAAATGCTGCACATACCAGCACCACCTTTGTGAAGGCATCTTGAAACGTGAGTAATTGCTGAGTGAGTGGGTGAATATTGCGTAACGCCGCATCAACAATATTGCAGCTATTCGCGGAGAGGAGTAAGTGTTGACCGAACGAGCTGTTGTTCTTTTTAAGGTAAAGAGTGATATCCTGGGACAGGCATTTGATGCACAAACCAAACTGTTTTTGCAATTTCATTTACTGGTTGTATGAGTCAGCGACTCGTGAATACATACCTCCTCCATTCCTGTAGCAGAGGTAGGGGAACCTCCAGACGGTTCCAAGGCTGACAGAGTAGCCCACACAGGACAGCAAGAATTGGAATTTGTTTCCCCAGGATTCTCTCTCTTCAACCTTCTCTTTCTGGTGAATAAATAATTTGGGAATAATTGTAGAAAGGGGTACACATTGTGAAACCAGATACTTTGAAGGGGAATCATGAAAACATGAATTATGCTGAATGAACAGTAGGGTTGAGTTGGCGGTGGATGGGATTGATGTGTTCATCAGTGAAAATAATTTGTTTCTATCACATATCGGGAATCTGTAAATGATGTGAGTTTGTATATTGGTTACCGCGATGGTTCGCAATATTACAGCTATATTACCGTGGCTTGAAAAAAATCGATAAACTAATTTAACATATCATATATTTTTTATTACACTTCCTCGGAAAATTACAGATTCTAGTACTTTGGTTAGGTTGTGTCTCATCCGGGATTCGAATTCACACGCTCAGAGTCCTCGCATAATAGCCCTCACACAACATAAGCGGTCTAACCCACTCAGGTGGGTTTCCACATGGCTTCCAAACGGATATGTTAGGTGTCTCTCCAGTTATACAATTAGGAACTTTTAGTACAGTAGACCATGACATCTTAATAATTGGAAGGTTGGATGAAGCTGTACATACATTCATCTTGAAGCCCCTTTTTATCAAAGGGAAAGATTGTTGAGACAAACTGGCAATATTCCACCATTATCTATAAGAGATATCTTTCGAAAGTCGAACCTTAGCTCAGAAGCACGATCTTTCATACACACTTGGCAACTTCAGAGAGGGTCTTAGAAAAAAATATAATTGTAGTATCGAGCATGATTGCATTTCAAGTAACAGTATCTAGCACAATTCCAAATTTTAAAACATTTATGTGTTAACATATTTTGATGTTGTTGATGTCCCCCCATAACACACACACACACACACTCACTCACACACACATTGATAGCTGAACCGAGAACAACGTAACTCATCCGTGGATCTGTTGGGTGTCCCGGGTACCCGCGCTTTTTATTTTCAGGTTAACCGCATTTTATAATTTACAATTTATAATGAGTTTGCTCATTCATAGTGCCTGCAGAAGATTAAAGAGAGTTTAACACAATAAAATAGTCAAGTACACTTGACCCAGAAGGCCAATGAATGTTAAATCCCTTAATCCCAGATCTAAGCCGCAATTCATACTGGAGATTGACATACTGAGAACAGGACATAGGTTTAAAAGAAGTCCGTGTACGGTTCGCTGTACAACCATAAGCGTCTCTATCAGTGGTAATATTGTCTGTTACATCGGGGACACATTCATGCTCCATCATCTCAGCTATGTCGTTTTCTGTTTGGTCGCTGAGAACACCAGTCCTGGCAGTGAAGTCTCTCCCCACTGAGAATATGTGTCTGTGCCCAACATCTGAATTATTTCGAATTCAAAATAAGATCATGCAGTTTGTCTCTGAAGTAATCGGTGGCCTGAGGTGTTGATGTGTTCATCACCGGTGATAGATCTTTAGAAACGCCACACTTGGACCCTCCTAGCCTCAAAGGTGCTCGGCTACCCCTCGTCTCTAGTGTCGTGAAACGTACCTATCTGAACGTCTTGCAGATCCCGTACGATGCATTCAGTAAGGTGAACCTTCTGCTTCACAGTATTTCGCACGACGTTCTTACTATCTTCAACACCATGCTTTCAAATATTAACATTTTTGCTGTTGCTATGATAAAACCCAAATAAAATCCAAAATTGAAATTTTACATCAAATACTTCATGGACACGGTTCATCTGCTACTGAATTTTCCGAAACAAACAAAGTCATTGTTACGGAATTTCTACAATTCCCATATGTGTTTCCTAAATTGATAGAAACAAATCCACAGTTGTGGTTTTCAAAGCTACGAAATAGATACCACGCCCATGTAATCGGTTAAATATTTGTGTAATATCTCTATGAAGAAAATAACCTTTACTGGGGATGTATTAACCTACACCTTCTTGGCTTGTTTACTATCAGGATTCGTTGAATAAATATACTAGTATATATAAATTATATATATTTGTCTATATACACAATGCCACATTAATCGATTGTATGGCTCGGTTGTATTTTGCATGTCATTGACATATCTGCTTCAGAAGCTGTTTGTTGATGTTGACGGGAAATCATCAGATATGAACATTACAGAGAACGCTTTTGTTGCACAATGATAATAAAATAAATATACAAGTACATACAAATAGTAGATAATAGTCTACCCCGATGGGAATATTTACAATGTCACATTAATGGGTTAACTAAGGCCCGGTTGTACCATATTAATAAACATTCGTCGCGATTCCTGTTAACAACAGATAACAACCAGACAACAACACTACAACACCTGTGGTGATGCATAATGATCATTAACGACAGAGACGTCAATATAATCACTGGATAAAGTGGCACATTCTCGATTAAGATATTTCTATTTTATCAATTTGGTCTAGTTTGTAAGATAGAACTTAACCAAACTGTTTACCTCGTCTGCCATCGTGTACCTCTCCCGTGTAAATGCCGGTCTGACTTGTTGGATGAACGATTCCCTTCAGAGTGTGTTCAGAATGTCACCAACATGAATATCATTAACCAGGGTAATGGACTTGTTATGATCCCAACCTGAGATAGAATACCCGTCTGTCTTTATTGGAATATCAGCTATACAGGATATATATATCAAATATTCGCCACCCATCATCATTTTGAGAAACTGAATCTGATATTTAAGCTCAGTCGAGAGTCTGTGGTCAGAGCTTTGTCATGGTTGATATCACACAGACCTGATCCTTTAAGGTACAATCGAGTATGCTATTTTAACAAGAGTGCAAAGAGGGTCATGCGACTCAGAACTTGCTTTGTCAAGGTTACAACATTCATCAGGACTCAAGTTTTTAAAGCTTTACATAGTAGTCATGGAGAGGATATTTCCAAATTTGAAGTGTCAGTGCTTAACGTGACTTGTGCCATATGCTCTGTGGTTCTTTTCGTTCTTTTATTTATTTTATACTTATTTATTTTATATTCATATTCATTGTATTCTTATATATTATTATTCTTATATAACGTTATCCTTATTTATTTATTCATTCATTCTTTATTTATTTTATTGGGGGAAGGGAGAAGTCTAGACTTTGCATGTCACTTTGATGGATTGCACCGGTGTAGTAATTATACATTTAAGCTCATAACATATTGAAAATTACACAGTGGGGGCGCGGTGGGCGAGCTGTCTAAGGCGCCGGGCTAGTGATCCAGCGAGGTTGAGGTGTCGAAATCGAGCCCACCTGTGACCGGGTGTAACAACCTTGGAGTCTAACTTTGTGTGCAGACTCTTTCAGTGTTGTCACAACCCCTAGTGTACAGTACACAAACCTGTGCACTTAAAAGAACCCACGAATCCGTTGGTATATGAAAGTGGGATAAGAAAGCCACATTAACTCTGTGCGCCTAGGGGCTGCAAGAGTTGTATACTCCGCAGGAAGTTGAGATTGATAATACGATGTGTCGTTGAGATTGATAATACGATGTGTCGTTGAGATTGATAATACGATGTGCCGTTGAGATTGACATCCAATGATCGAAGGAAAAAAATACCAGCGCCTTGAGCATGTACGAGTTGTGTGGATATGTGCGCTATATAAATATCCAATATTTAAAACAAATACAGTCGACTAGCTGCGATTTTAACAGAGGTTTATTGTGGATGTGGAAAGATATGTGTCGCCCTAAATAGTAAGTTACTTTACTGGAATCAGTTTCAGTTTGTCACAGCAACCTGGCTGTTTCTTTCAGTCCTTAAAGGGGGTTGATGGAGCGTAAACTTATTGTCGTCCCGTGAGGGTACTTAAGACCATGTCATTCAAAGTACATATATCCGTATCATGATTTTAATAGTAGGATATGTGTTCATTAAAATTTGGTTAAATTTGGCAAAATCGGTGACATCTGAAGGGAATCCAACAAGAGTCCATGCAGGTAGCAAAGGTACTGTAAGTCCCCATGGTCCCTAGTATGGTGTTCTACTTTCAGGTGTTGGCGATCTATAGCCTGTTTTTATTTTGTATTGTCCAAATAGTGCTATGAGTTTTAACTTTCCTCGCTAGTTTTAACTCTTATTGTGATATTCTAGTTGTATTACTGTACTTTGACGACAGGTTTATATAATATACACATGGTTCATTCCAATGTCAAATATGTTCTCGTCATGATATGGCTGAAATATTGCCGATGTGACGTTAAACTCACTCACTCACTCACCCATGCAGTTAGCAAAAGTACCTCTCGATGGTCTCTAGTATGGTGATCTACCTTCTGCTGTTGGCGACCTGTAGCCCATTTTTATATAATTGTATTGTTGAAGATTATAGTAATCGTGTTTTGTGTTTATATGCTAGTTTTAAGTGTATATATGTGATGGACTAGTTATTTTACTGTCCCTTGCAGACAGATAAATATACAAGTATGTTTTTATTCTTTTATACATATAAAACTTTCATAGTCCCGATATGGCTAACATACTGCCGATGTGACTTTAAATTTTTACTCACTCACTCACTTTCAATAAATGTGGTCTATAATATATTCTGATAAATCATACCAATAGCACTTTAGCCAAGCTGAACACATTGCGACAGATCGTTCATCACAAGGTGACAACACCAGAAGGGTAAGACGAATGATTGTTTTAAAACTATGTCAGATTTTATTACAATTTCAGTCATGCGTTTAGAACTGGTACGTCAACGCTGACAGCTGAAGCGGAGCTTGCGAGTACTATTCCATTTTATGATCGACGATGGAAGTAACAGCCGTAGGTGAGGAATATCACACTGTTTCTGAGAGGGTATGTTTAGAACAAGAAAGGAACAAGTTATTACCTGAGTACTATAGCATCTGTGCAGAACATAAAACCAACACAACAGAGTCTTCGCTTCGTTTTTACAGTCTCTTTACAGAATGTTAAACAAACATAATTGACCTCATCTTTACTTAGTCCTTTTATAGAGTGTAAAACTAAAATAAATGGTCTTCTTATCTTTACCTCGTTTTCATAGTCTGATTACAGAATATAATACAAACTATCTTGCCTAGTTTAAAACCTGAATATTGTATATGTACTGCTTCCAGTGTACCATTGTAGGTTTTCTAAGAATATAGAAGTTGATAACTCTTACCCACAGTGTGGGTTGCTGGTTGAAATTGAAATAGACGACGCTGATACTTGTCTAATAATTACCGGGCGGCGCCTTTGATCTTGCGTCCAATGGTTTGCTTGTTTGCCCATCTAGATTTCGTTTATGCAATAAAAATATGTTCCAACCAAGAAGGTTCCGTCCGAAACGCGTGTGTCAGAGAGTGCATACCCTTGTCCAAGTCCCTACCCACGGGTATACAGAACGGGTTCAACACGCGTGATCAACGTGCTGATCACGCGTTGCCTCACGCGTTGTCCGCATGTTAGAGGAATAAACATGGTATACACTATTCACTGTCTTAATACGTTTAAACAATATATCGGGGATGTTACTTATAGGTATGGCCCATGCAGGAAGCAAATGAACTGTAATTCCCCATGGTCCCTAGTATGACGATCTACCTTCAGTTGTTGGCAATCTATAGCCGGTTTTTATATTGTATTGTCATTTATAGGTAAAATATTTCAGATTTAATTACTAGTCTTAAATTTTATTCCTGTGATAATCTAGTTGTTTTACTGTCCTTCGTCGACAGGTGTTTTATAATGTAATTGTGTTTATTGTTAATTTATAACTTTTTAAGTCACAATATGGCTGAAATATTGCCGATGTGACTATAAATTTTAACTCACTCACTACTTATCTGTATATCCGATCTACCTATCATTGTTGAAAATTGTCGAAAACGTGATCGTTTAGAAATCCTTTGGACTTCAATCGCTACTGAAGCAACTAGAATCATGCATGTATCCAGCTCATGTACTGATGGTGTCTAACGTTGATTTGGACCGCGAGATAGGTGTGCTGGATCGCAATGTGTTGTGAGCTTTGTCATGTATTAATACATAAAGATCACAGGAATCTCTCTCTCCCATCCCACACCTTATCACAGGAGAGACACATTATTACACTGCCTTAACCAGTGTTAAACATATGTTAAGAAGTCTGTACACAGGTTCACAATGTTTGTGTATTCAAATGATGACATGATTCTAGATTACATAGTGTGGGCTATTGTTAATACAGGTGATACTTTTAAATCTAGAAGTTGATATGAATGGATGACGCATATGTTACTTCCAACATTTGTTGAGCTTTCAGCATAAAATTCGCTAATATAACCAGCCTAAAGAAATATAACCGCAAACGTGGCCATATTTAGATTGCAAAGAAACAGAGTGTCTTCACCACGTAGAAAGATAAAAGATATTTTTACTCAGGGATAAACTTACCAACAAATAGCAACTGTAACACCAAAACATAGTGTCAGCTTGTTAAACATGTTATGAAAAATACAACAAACGTTAGCTGCATCTTTCATTACATTAAATATCTTAACATTACAATTGTATCCCATATAATGAAACTTGGACAGTTACTAAATTTATTTAATGACTATTTGACACCAAATTCAAGCCCTACGCCAATACAGGATACCCGACGCCGATAAAGTAACCAGAAGGGAAGGACGATTTAATTAACACTTTGGATAGAAGGAAGGAAAAAAGAATGGTTTGTTGTAGTTTTGTTTTTGTTTTTGTTGTTTTGAGGTTTTTGGGGGTTGGGGGTGGGGGTGGGGTGGGTTTGGCGATGTTAGCAGACTTCGGTTAAAGACATCAATGTTGTTTAAAATATGTGTTATCGATGACATATTTATGTGGTTGAGCAGCTACCATGAAAACAGACAATAGTCAGGTAATTTCCATGAAAACAGCCAAGAGTCAGGTAATAACTATGAAAACAGGCAGCAGAGTCAAGTTAATATATATTTATGTAATAGCTGGTGTTCCTTCCCAGTTTATATTCATGGTAAAATGAAAGTAATAATTATATTTGTTTTTTTTATGATGATGCTTCTGTTCATAGAATCGTAGATGATCCAAATGCCACTGCAAATGTATTCAAAGAGGGCTGATTAAATATTTCTCAGTGGGCTGATAAATGCAATGTACCATTTCATCCACAGACATTCCTAACGACGAACCTAGTCTTCAAATGAAAGGAATAATTCAACTCGCTATGCGTCAAAACGTAGAATTAATCGTCCAATACGATTATTTATTATAAAATTATATTAATAGAACAGTAAGTCCTACGCTGATTTGTCCATTACGACACGCACATTGCTAGTATCTATGTTCAAGTCATGCCAGCCTTTGATTATTGCCATCATATTTATGATAATTGGAAAAACCACACCAGGAAAATCATTAGGACACTTAAAACTAATAACGTGGATCCATTTGATAAGGATCCATTTAGGACGATTTGCAGAGCAACTAGAGGAACAACCCTCAGTAAGTTGTACACTGAAAGAAGTGTCCTCATTATTAGGAGACTTTGGAGATTATAAACAATTACTATGTGTATATAATCCTAATTTTGAGAGTACATTTCTCCAATTATACATCCTCACCTCAGACGTGGCTGTAGTGGTCTAAATGACATTCGATATGAAAGACAAGAAAGTTGTTTTTGTGGATATTTACACGAACATGTGGATTATTAGAAATGATTCATTCTTCTACTCTGATAGAGTTGATCTTAGCCTGTTATTGAAAGGCGATGTTAATGTTACAAACCCTAAACATTTAAACATCGAAATCAGTAAATTCTTAATAAACTAATGTGAACATGTAATTCCGCACATGTACACATTTTATACTACTCATCACTACACACTGTAGCTCACGGTCACTTCCCTTTGTATATAGTATTTTGTGTTATCGTCACGCATTATTTTGGGAGGATGCCTTCGAGGATATATCTTTTACTGGAGAAATGGGAACATAAGCCTTCTAGGCTTGTTTACTGATAAAGATTCATTGGATAAATATACTAGTATATAGAAATCATACATATTTGTCTACAATGTCCCTTTAATCGGTCGTATTACTGGCTCGATTGTCATATAAATATACATTCCGAGCGATTCCTTGACATACCCGCATCAGATGCTGTTTTCATGTAGGAAGGAAAACTGTACTATTACATTTTTCTCAGACACCACTGACTCAAAATACTGACATATATATTTGTGCAATGGTGCATTATGTTTAGGAAGCGTGAAGGTACGGGTTAGAATATTGATCTTCAGTAACCCATGCTTGTCGTAAGAAGCGACTAACGTGATCGGATGGTAAGGCTCGCTGACTTGGTTGACACATGTCATCGGTTCCCAATTGCGCTGACCGATGCTCCTGCTGTTGATCGCTGGATTGTCTGGTCCAGACTCGATTATATACAGACCGCCGCCATATAGCTGGAATATTGCCGAGTGCGGCGTAAAACTAGACTCACTCATTATGTTTAGCACCATCTTGTTCGATGTATACCTACCAGTCGTTTTCAACTTATTACCTGGAGTGGTATTCACATAAACACGTTTTGCTTTTTAACCGATTCAGAGTTCTTTGGAAATAGAAATTTGTTTATAAATTACATTCCTAGCGGTTCCTTGTCATGCTTGCTGCAGAAGCTGTTCGTTGATGTTGAAATCGATTATTTACAGACCGCCGCCATAAAGCTGAGTGCGGCGTAAACCTAAACTCACTCACAGACTGATGTCGGCGGGAAACAACAGATAACAACACTGCAACACCTGTGTTGTTGCATAATGATCATAAACGGCAGAGACGTCAATATAATCACTGGATAAAGTAGCACATTCTCGATTAAGGTATTTCTATTTATCAGTTTGGTCTGATCTGTAAAGAGGGAACTTAACCGAACTGTTAACCTCGTCTGCCATCGCGTACATCTCCCGTGTGAATGCCGGTTTCACTTGCTGGAAGAACGATTCCCTTCAGAGTTTGCTAAGAATGTCGCCCTAATGTTATTGACCAGGGTGATGGTCTTATCAGACCTGATTGAGCCTAACCTGATATAGAAAGATCAGCTATGCAGGACATCATTTCAACCATTTAAGACCTGACATCCTATTTAAACCTAAGATACACCATTGGTCCGGGATTTGTCACGGTTGATCTCGCACAGACCTGAGTCTGAATACACGGTTCATAGTCGTCAACGTCGCATTGATGCAGCTACAGAGGCGTTGATGTCATAGTCTGTAAACATTGCATTGCTTATATTGTTGAGACTAAAATCGCCATGTCATGGATCATGTTTAAAACACGGGTATTACATTTCGTCTGAGATTATTAGCAGTGCGTATTCATAGATCTACGGTGACGTTAAATATTAACTCACTCACTCACTCATAGAACTACGGAGACGGTGGGGTAGTAAGGAGAGGAGGTGGCTTATTGGTCACACACGGCGGATCAGTAAACACGACTGTCCTTGTCAACAGTATGGGTCAGTGGAACACTGCCCCTTGTCAACAATATGGATTAGTGGGAGTCCGCCCTTGTTGACTAGAAAGAGTTACTGCGACACTTCCCTTTGAAATAATCCACGGTAATACAGAAATGCAGCTCCACAAAGGTATATTTCGATTAGAACGCTTCTCGACGTCTGTTGAAGCAGGCGAGGCTTCGACAATAAACGGCAACTGGTACATTGTCCAAGGCCATCGTGACGCAGCTAAAAGACAAATTGATTATTATTGCATACATATACCTTTAGTTCACATCCAATATTCAGTTAGATGGGTTATCGTATGACTGGATTTATGATGGATCACTTAATTGTCTGGTTTGTTTACATGCCCTTGTGGGATCGCAAAAATACAGTTGTGCCGTGTTAGGCCAGAAACATACCTTTCAAACACATGATAAGGAGGGGGTGCTACCTGTCGGAGAAAGTATGATTACCCAAGTTACAACCACCTGGTGTCTGCATTGATTATCAGTAATCCATCCATGTAGTTTTAACCGCACCTTTGTCTTTAACGCCCAATGGAATCCAGTATGTTGGTATGGAGACTGGTGATTTTATGTATTTAAAAGAGACTTCAGTCAGTTTGAGGCACAACAAAAACTTAAATTTCAAGAGACTGTAAAATGTACACAGAGGCCGCTCCCAACTATAGTTTATGGTATATTTACTGGAGATTCGAATAACAAGTTAATATCTGTAACTGAAGTATTGGTCTTGATCATGATATGAATCACTGGATTGTCTGGTTCTTTACAGATCACGGTCATATGGTTAGAATATTGCAGTGCGGTGTTAAACAAACAAACAAAACCTGTTTAAGGTCATGTTTACGTGAAGAAAAACTAAAGTTTGATTGTAAATCACTGACAACAAGGTTATCTGTACGTCTCCTTGCTCTGGATGTTAGGATAATGAAAGAGATTTATATTTCCAGAAACCTTTTGTTCTTTGATAAGGATTCTTAATGCAAGACATTTAGAACTTCGAATGACAAACTGAGACAAATTGTAAGTTTCATGTGAGTTCACATTAATCCGTGTTAATGTTACACCGTCATTTCAGATGACAAGACCCAAAGCCTTCATATATAAATTACAATGATTCATTGACGCAGACAGCTTTTGGTCATCTGACTACCATAGCCCTCATGTATGATGCACACACCCTACTTGAAACGATAATGAACGTAAATAATCTTCCCATAGTTAGGGGTGTTCATACAGAGTCTGATAAAACTATCGACATGCCTATTTCTTCACCAAGCCTAAGAAGATACTTGTGAAAACATTTTCATACTAGATCCACTTCAGTCAGACTTAAAGGCGTTTAGCTGCAGTGGTGTTTAGGAGTATATGAGGAAAGCTGTTTGCCCGCTTTGACAATTGAATCTGATCTATGTAAGTAATTTCTTTTTTGTTCCAATTAAGTCCAAGTATTTAACTGTGTATCTATCAGTGGATACGTCGGACAATGAGCCGAAGCATATTCCGACAGCGCCCATGTAGACTAAACTCACAATGTATAGTTGACCTTGTAGCTCTGTAGGGCACTGAACCCAAACACTGTCTAGGGCACTGAACCCAACCACTGTCTGTGTGACACTGTCTATGCGGGACATTGAAACCAAACATACAATGTGTGTCTGACAGTGCCTGTGTCGACGGTGAACACAGTGTGTATTTGCCCATGAGTCTGTAGGACATTGAATCTAAGCAGTCACTGTGTATCTGTGGCCATGCAGTACACTGAACTCAAGCGTACAATGTATACTACCCATCAAAAGTTTAGACTCACTGGTGTAGATGTAGCCACTTTCTTCAGTCAACTGTTCTAAACTAGATTTTGCAAAATATTCCATACTGTATAAAGGTACTGTTTACACATGAACTGATGTAGTGTGAAACAAATTCGTAACATTGAAAGATTATTGTAATGAGTTCAATAAATGATGAAACTCAGTGAAAATTGGTGAATTCTTAACAAGACTTTACACCAAAACGCAACTGTTCACATGCACGATATTTGCACAGGCTTTTCAGCGATTTATTTATTGATCCTTGTGCAATTCATCTGCATAAGGTTTGCAGTTGGGTCCCCCAAGTCAGTGGAGAAATTCATCTTCGATGTAACCTCATATATATACATAACATATAGTGAGTGCTTTAAGATAGTCTAAACTTTGGATGGGTAGTATATATATTTCAAGTATATTTTGGGTCACGGTCGTTGATGACCAAGATTGTGAAGCACAATTCAAATTCAGCTTACACATTGACTCAATACACGGTTCCTCTGGGCTACTGTTATTCAGCTTGATGACCGGGATCATGTTCACAAAGCCATCGTAGTTCTAAGATGACGGCAACTCCCATTCTTTGTCTAAACCGTGAAGATCCGGGTTAGAATTGCTCTTCAACAACCTATGCTTTTCGTAAGAGACGACTAACAGGATCGGGTGGTCAGGCTCGTTGACTTAGTTAATACATGCCATCGTATCTCAAGTTCGTTGATGTTCATGCTGTATATCACTGGATTGTCTGGTTGTCGATTATTTACAGACCGACGCCATATAACAACAAACAAAAAAATTCCTTGGCTAATGCTTACAACAGTAGTGGTGCTCAGTGAAACATGGCTTTAGTTGACATCAAACGTCATCCCTTATCTTCTGAGATAGACCCACACGGGTTTCACAAACTGACACAGTCGCCAACAGCTTTCAATGTAAAATTTTGAAATTCTTTGTCGCATGTTTTTTATCCATGTAATGTGAAGGAATCGCAAGGTGTTGCATGTGCATTCGGTCTCTCTGAAACACACATTGAATTCTCATGACATACTGCAGCAACGATTACGGTAAAAGGGTTGTCGCTGTTATCTTAATGCGAAGAAGTAAAAGAGGCTGCTGATTAATCAACATATGTCTGCAAGACAAACGTTATCGTTCACTCCTTCATGAGAAACCATGGATTTCGTTAATCAAATATTGTTGTGTGGTTTTACATATACGATATTTCTTGTAGGACATTGTTACCACGTACATTACATCAATGTGTGACACAGTACAATCCCCAGTACAAACTGGGTTAAAGGAACATTTATACTTATCATAATTTTTGGTATGCCCATTTCGTGTTTTATTTTTAAAAATATGATAATGTACTCCAGAATAAATCATCCAAACTTTTCACAGCATGACATTGCATCACCGAGGTCAGTGGGACATCTTCACAACAAACTTGCAAAGGGAAACTCAATCCTCCGCCATGCATCTACATGATCTCTATTCTGTTGCTGGATCATGTCAAATATTTATTGTCGGACACTTAAAAACTAGCTCCATTGTTACAGCGCATATCTGAAACATTTCTGTGGGTCACAGGCGCATTTCCCCGGTAAACCAATGTAACTTTACCCAGTAAGTAAGCAAAGTCTACGCCCAACACGAATTCATCTGACTTATGTCAACACCAAGGGGTGGCTGAACAGTTCTAGGCCTATACTGGATGTAAAGTACAGCTGCGGGTCTGCTTTACATTGTGCTACTTTTTCATGCTGTTTGTCAAATACGACGTATATCTCATCGAGATATGCGAAGCAACGCGTGGAAATTTCAGATTTCACACGATCAGATATTCATCGTTTTTGACAAGCAGCATGAAATTATAATATAATTTTTGATAATACATACATTTATAATATAATTTTGCCAAAATGTTCCCGTTACAATAAGTTGTCTTCAGATGCCCAAGTCGGGTTTGTCATCACTACAACCTTCTCACAAATTCCTCGATAAAAGTTTAACAGATACAATACATGTACCACAGAGAACTATGTCCTTAACTTCCAATATCTATCACTAATATTCTGTATGTTTTGGACGAACACGAAACCCAATGACACACAAAATTGCCTTCACGGCCATCTGCTGTCTGATTAGCTTCCTTCTCGGGTTGCCCCAGGTTATACGTGGAACAATAGAAATGTTCGTATCAAGAGTCTGTCAGAGAATAAGCTATCTTCCTTCTGAGTGAGGTTGCTGGAAATAGGGATCTCATCATGCTATTCTGTGTCCAGTTCCTTTATTGTATGTATACCTTGTCAATGGTCTCCTCTTACTCTCTCCTGGATCTACGATCAGTAATATGTGTTTTTGATATTATCAAGTATACTGTTAAGGTTTCTGTGCGAGCAGATTTGACACAAGCATGTTTAAACAATTATGCATCAGAAAATGATAATTTGTTCCCAGTTCGCCCATAAAGCTGGGTACTAATGATGATCACCGGTTTTTCGTAAGACCAAGTTGCGAATTGTGATGGTCTGACCACCTCAGATTTAGGGAGTGCAGGATTCTTCCCCAATTCAACACATACTGTGACTGACTTTCTCGACTCTCAAGATTTAGAAGGGCGGAACATGGTTGACGACCGCTCATCACGTTCCTGGAGGACGTCAAGAGATCGGGAAGATGATATGCAGCAAGCCCAGCCCCAAAACCCCTCCTTTGACCACACTTGCCTTGAAACTTGAATATCAATCCTGGCTTCACTGGAACAACATCTTTTAAATGTTTTCTGCCAATGCATAATATTAAGTCGATGATGGAACTTGTTCACTTTCTGAATACACCATTCGCAAGAAACATAAAACTCAGTTGATGTTTTTCTGGAAGCTCTAATTGACCTTTTTTAATATCATGAAAGCAAAAAGCAAAACATAAAATGAAATGGATGATGAGAAAGTTGAGATAAGAATAACTTGGACGCTCGGCATAATGTTCTGTGGCGTCTTCATCCTTGAATTTCACACAAGGTGGACAGCGCATCATCGTCACATTGAGCATTTGAACAAGTACATTTGGACATCGAGCATTTGTAGCAAGAATATGATTATATAAAGGCAAGATACCAATCATCTAAATACACAAATACATTTGGAGCTTCTTAATCAGTGCAGTGCAAGACAGCAGGAGTGTTGCATTCTAAACCGCTTTAGAATTTAGAACAGTATGTCAGTTGTTGCGCATGTGGGGAAAACCCACAGACAAAAGTACGATTCACAAAGAAGGATGATTGGGGCAGTGATGGAACACGAAACTACAGGTGGATCCTGAAACTGAATGGGTAGTCACGAAACATGGGGTTCAAGGGTTCTGTAAAGATTATACATATGAAGAAGACGTTTGTCACTGACTTAAGATTCAAATCATTCACTCACGACAAGACAAATGTATGGCAATTATCGAGAAGATGTTTTGACAATTGCAATGATTTGGGACCAACCATGTAATATTCTCAGGGGCCAGTGAGTATTTTTAAACATGTTCCTGAAAATGATCTGCATGATTGGCATTTTAGACTATGACGTGTACTGAGAGAGTAAGATAATTTATGAAACAGCAACTAAAGTTGTTATCCATAAAGTATCTTACTTTCTTAGTTGCCTCAAAATGCTTAAAAATAATTCCGCTTAAGCAATTTTCTGCCACCAAAAATACATTGTGGCAAATTAACATATCAACCGTAAATGAATTTACTTGTCATAGAATTAAGACTGCCAATTGTATTACACACGTTTGACAACAACAGGTATTTATGGCTCAACGTAACATGTGTTTGCCGCAACAGGTATTTCTACATCATATCATACAAAGACAATGGAATCAATATCATCCCTGCTGTACAACAACTGAAATAGCAAATGTGAGTTATATGTTGGTCAGACAGAATGTAACGAGAACTGATAGAAATGTGGCTTGCATACGTGCTTGCGAGGAGTACCAACATACGAAAACCCACTGATGCCACCTTGGTAATATTTCGAGCATTTTGTTGTTATAACGAATATTATCAAAATTTGGAAAGGTCGGTGTTTTACATACTTTAAATAGCTTTACATAATATTGCTTCTGATCGAAATTACCAGAAACAAAATTCGAGAGAGGAGAAATCAAACAAGTTACACAACTAGAAAACAGCTCCATACTTTTTATTGATAAAACCAAAATGGCACAATTAAGTTTCCGTTCTTTTGCGTCAGTACAAGATATATATGTTACAGAAAACGTGTCAAATCAGGAAATGTGTACATTTTCCTGGAATATTTAGGAAATGTGCACATTTCCTGATTCACTCAGTAAATGTACACATTTTCTAAATATTCCCAGAAATTTACACATTTCCTGGTTTGAGGGCTTGATTTTGGTGACACATTTCCTGATACACGCGGAGAAAAACGTATTTCGACACAAAAAGGAAAAACACAAAAAGGAAACATAACGTGGGCGGTATATGTTAAAATCATGCTAATTATGAGAGTGAGTGAGGGTATTGAGTTAACGCCGCTATAAAATGGTGTGTCAGTTCAGTTTGGGTGGTTCTGAGTGAGCCCTTTACCACTGAATTGAAACCCCACGAGCACTGTTTACCAAACACAGACAACGTAGAACTCTATATAGGACATTATACGTGAACAAAGGAATGGAACATTAAACAATATAATACAATGAGCATTTTGGTTATGTGTGACTACATTTCGTTGTACCATTGAGTGGAAAACTTCACATGTCTCTGATGCAATAATAATGACACACAAATGTGTGAGGAGGGAGAGACGATATTTTGTTCACGGTTTGGCACGATTATAAGAAGAATTTCAAACCTTGTCACACATTAAGCCGTGTGACCAAAATAATCCTTCTATCGAAAGTTATCTCAAAAACCTGTACATATCGTTTCAAATAACCGTAAAAGGGTTCACAGATAATTACATAAGTGTGTTGAAACTACATATAAGCATAAATGTGCGTTTGTGTCCGTTTGGCGATTAGGTGCCTGACTCTCAGGGTGTGGGTTCGAATCCCGGATGGGACTCAACCCCAAAAGTACTAGAATTTGAACTTTACTAAGAAAGTGTACTCTCAAATATAACATATGTTACCTTTGACCACTTTCTAAATGACGTTGTGTAATCATGCTTTCAAGCCAGCTTATTGTTCTTAATCAACACATTCCAATAGATGCACTAAGCTTTCTTTAAACTGTTGTTTACATCATGTATTATCAGATGGAAGGCCAGTGGGAACTTATATTTTCAATGTGCCAATATTACGTTGATATAATAAACCAGACGAAACGAAATACTTTATACATTTTACATTAACCAGCAGTTCATTTTGAAGACTTCATGGATTTGTAATTTCAGTGTTATGAGCTTTGAAAATAGTTGGGTTTCTTCGACGACATGTAGCTATAAAACCTGATTTTGTTTTTGTATTGGAATAACTAACAAATGATTTAAATTATTTAAAGTGTGCATTCTTGCATATGTAAAGCTACAGCCTATGGTCGAAGGTCTTGTTGTCAATGCCATCAAAGTCGGGAGGGGACTCGTACACGCTGGGCGGTGCCTTCTTGACGCCATTAACACGGCCAAGGCTGGCGTATTTCCCTGTTCGATCTTCAGGACTGGCGGGTCCCCAGCTCCTTGTTGGACTGAACGCTCGTCGCTGGAAGAAATCAGTACCAAGATACCTGATGTGTAATTATTATGTCGTTTGTATCAACGTTCTTTGAAATGACCGTTGTTTATCAAAAGTCTCTTTAGTCAGCGATGAAAGGAATACGTTCGGGGAACATGATCAGGCAAAACAGTACATGTTTTGAATATTCCCAGTAAAGACTGGCTATCGGTGTTCATTGTATCAACCACTAGCCTACCAAATGGCCATAGTGTTGTATATCGCCCTCGGCAATATTCCAACACCACGGTGGCTGTTGCACAAGACAAACCAATGAGAACTTTCAAAACGCACCCAAGACCCTCGAGATAAGATAACACGGAATCTACAACTGGTCAGGACTGACCACCTAATCTATTTTAACCCCTCTTATGAAAATACATTTCTTAAAGACATTGTTAATTTAACCACTAAACAAGTTAATAATCATTCTTGGAAAATATTCTCCATTGTATATATCTGAAGTGAATAAACATAAAATATATTGGTCATATAACATCTTCATCTGATGCTGGTGCTACTTACTGGACCGAGTCTTATGATCTGAATGATCATGACGAGGAGGATCATAGCAACAGGGGCGACAACCATGCACCAGCCAATCCCCTCAGCCCATGGGGGAAAGATGTAGTCGCCGTAATTGGCGGGGGTGTACTGGGTCGCCGACACTATCACGATGAACTATAAATATTGAAAAACAGGCTAAGTACAAACCATTCTACTGATTTCTGTAAAGATGGCAGAAATGTGTGCTGGATATTTTTCGAATTACTGGTATATTTAAATTCTACCGTAAATTGGCGTCGATTGGCTATAGACCGTTATACATAGCCAAAGGAATATCCGGAAGCTCTACCTTCTCAAACCCGGCGTCAACGAAATTACTCATAGTATTTAATTTGCAAGGTTAAACGCGTTAACGCATTGCCCTTCTATCAAACCATCTAAACAAGGACGTCAGTACTTACAAGGATAGCGACAGGAGTCAGGAAGGCCCAGTTGATGATCCAGTAGGGGTTGGGCTTGTGGCCAATCATCATCTCGATGTCCTCCAGGAACGGCATGTAAGAGCGTCTGGCTCCGTGTTGTGGCCAGAACCAACTTACTAAGCCTTAAATTTTAACGAAACATTCAATAAGAAAAAGCGATGAGTTGAGGACGAAAGGTAACAGCGAATCCAAAAACATGACTGCATCTACTTACCATAGACATACATGAGGCAGATGATCTCCGCCAGAGCCACCAGCATCAGGTTGTAGCTGCCACAGTACCAGTCCATCAGTGTCAGCATGTAGATACCACCCTGGAGGAAGGCAATGTTTAATGTGACACTGTGTCTAATGTCCAATTAATGCAGTTTCCATCTCCCACCGCTGTATGGTTATTGTAACAGCGGTTCACCAGCATCTCACCGTGAAGATCCTGGAAGGTGGACCTCCGCTCTTAGCAATTGTTGGAGTGGCCAAGCTACCCAACACAACGCAACTAGGAAATGCCGCAAACCTATAACCATTGGTGGAAACCATTGCATAGATTTGTAGCTTTCTCAGCCAGTTCCACCAGAAGTATTACGCATTAGTGTTGCAAGAATGACATTTGCTTTTCGTGTTAAATAAATCAGGGAAGCCCTTGATATATACTGGGATTAACCACTTGATATGTACAAATACACGGGTCGTAGATCTACGAGAGAGCAAACGGAGGACGCGTACAAATTATTAATAGAAGGACACAGAATATCTACTCCTATAGGTGCAGACAGAGCAAGAGGAGGTCATTCACAAAGTCTACAAGATAGAAGCAGGATACACAATAACCTGTTGAGATCCCTATTTCCGGCAACCTAACTCAAAGGGGAGAGGATCTTATCAATTCTATGTCAGATTCTTTTCAGTAACATTCTATTGTTGCATGTGTTTACCTTTGTAACCTGGGGCAATCCAAGAAGGAAGCCAATCAGACAGCAGATGGCCGTGAAGGCAATTTTGTGTTTCCTCAGGAAACGCGGGAAGATGTCACTGATGCCGCTGACCAACGTCTCAACCATGGCAAACTGTAAGCATTATACAAATTCGTTAATGCCATTAAGATGCAACACACACACGCATGCAAAGTTCGAAACTAGTTAGTCAAACTAATTAACAGCTCATGAAGTTGTACACAAGATTAATCGACTGAATCTATTTGTAGTTCTCCAGGTCCTCTATTTACCAATGTTCTAGATATTTTGTTTGTTGTTTAACGCAGCACACAGCAACCGCCCAGCTATATGGAGACACAGATGTGTGTCCTACCTGACTGTCCAAGCCAAGGGTAAGCAACATGAAGAAGAACAGGAATGCCCACAGCGGTGACAGAGGAAGTTTAGCAATGCCTTCAGGGTAGGCAATGAAAGCAAGACCAGGACCTGAAACAAAATTAAAGATGACGTGAAATGAGAATGAGAAAGGTTTGGTATGCTATATATCCAGTTGTCAATTGTGAACACTAAGCTGTCAATCATTCATGGGTATGATTAGTGGTATGAATGATAATTTATTACCCTGGTCGACCACGGTTTCCACGTCTCGGTTGGTGGTGTATGCCATGTGACCCAGGAGGGAGAAGATGGCGAAGCCGGCGAACACACTGGTGCAGCAGTTGATGATGGCTACGACAAGAGCATCCCTGAAATTAACAGCGTTGAAATATATTTAATTAGGGATTAATGTATGAATCGAAAGACCTGTGTGTAACCTGTTGAGCCTGTCACAGGGTTGTCTGGTCCAGACTAGATTTGTTACAGAACAACATTGTACAGCTGTAACACAGCTGCAACTAATATGTGCTCATGATAATGTCACAACTGTACAATCGACTCTGCTTTTAGCAGAGATTTCGTATGGATGTTTAAAGTGTTTGTCGCGTCCATATTTCTGTAATTATGTACATTGTAAGCGGAAAGACAAGTATCAGTAATATTTGAATCATTGCTACACACACTAAGTCTCAGTTTACTTAAGGTATAAAAGATATTGTGAGATATCATATAAATGGCGTCAGTGTTTGAAGGTTGTTAGGGAATTCAGGACTGGAATGTCTCGAGAGTCCTCACAGTTCACAGTTGTTCTTAAACTTGTTGAAACTGGACATGGTCAAGAGCCCTCCGAATCCGGCTCCCAGGGAGTAGAAGATCTGGGTGGCTGCGTCTCCCCATACCTGGACAAGAATTCCGGGAATTGAGAACACAAGGACACAGTGATTGATATGGGAAGCAGGAACTAAGACAACAAACTACACTCACCTTGACATAATAACAATCAGAGGAATGAACCAGGTCGTGCTACTAGACGTACCGCACTGTCAGCTACACAACATATGCTTGTGCTGTAGGCGATTTCATTATGTCATGTGCACTAATGTTCAATAACCTTTATGGGCACTTAGGATGTTCGATGATAAAAGGATTTCCATAGTATCTTTAAGAGTTAATTTTAATTGGAGAACGCATATACCTGTCACGTTTAACGATCATGTCCACAAAAACATCGTTCCGGCCTGTATGAATTTCCTTACCTTAGCCTCTTTCAGCCTGTCAAACTGTGGAGTCATATAGAAATGTATGCCCTCCTCGAATCCTTCTAGAGTCAGACCGCGGATGAGCAGGACAACCAGGATGATGTAGGGGAAAGTGGCGGTGAAGTACACGACCTGGGGAAGGATTAAAAGTTTATATCGGTTTCATGCGGGGTTTGTGTTTCCTTACGAAATGTTTCAATAAGCTGTTTGAACATGGAATTTTTCCCTGCAAGCTCTATAAGAAATCCACTTCATAAAAAGGGCGACAGAAACGATCCAGATAATTATCGGGGTATATCATTAATGAGTATCTTGGGGAAAGTATTTACGTTGATATTGAACAATAGACTATCAAACTGGGCGAATATGCGTGATAAGATTCCTGAATCCCTGGCAGGATTTAGAAAGGGATATTCTACCACTGATCATATATTTACTCTGTATGCACTAGTCCAAAAATCACTATCAAAAAGAAAACATAAGTTGTACATAGCATTTGAAGATTTTAAAAAAGGCATTCGACTCAGTCAATCGTTTTAAATTATGGCAGTGTTTACGCAAGGCAGGGTTAAGAGGGAAAATGATTAGCATTCTCAAATCAATGTATTCTAACGTTCGATTTGTGTGCGTTGCAAAGACGGGGTTACAGATTTTTGCGATTGCCCACTTGGTTTAAGACAAGGTTGCTGCTTAAGTCCACTCCTATTTTCCTTCTTCGCTAGTGAATTATATCACGATATCAATTTAGCTGGAAAACATGGAATCCAAATGTACCCAGATCTTGTAGAAGTCCTAGTGCTCCTTTTTTCTGACGACGTTATTTTAGTTTCGGATACTGTGGTCGGTTTACAAAATCAATTAAATATCTTAGAAAGTTATACTAAAGAATGGAAGTTTACAGTAAATTTAAGTAAAACAGAAATTGTGATATTTAGGAGGGGCGGTCCCGTGGCCACAAACGAACGCTGGTTTTATGATGGTCAGCTGATTAATGTATAAGTATTCTTACTTAGGGTTTTTTGTTTTCAAACAGAATGAACTTGAATAAATGTGCACATAACTTAACTTTACGTGGAACAGAGGCTTTAATACAAGTTTTATCGGTTGGAACTATGTCACCCAATGTGTTTTTTAAGATATTTAATTCTCAGATTCAACCCATTTTATTATATGGATCGGAAATATGGGGTTTTCAGCGTTTTGATTGTATTGAGAGAGTGCATCTTTTAGCCTGTAAAAAGTACCTCAATGTAAGCTCAAAGACACCTAACTGCATGGTATATGGCGAATGTGGCAGATTTCCTTGGTATATCAATTCTCAAATAAGATGTTTAAAATACTGGTTTAAGGTTTTAAATATGCACGAACAACGTCTGCCAAAATTAGCTTACAATATGCTTTTAAATCTGGATAATTTGGGAAAACACACTTGGGTAACTGATATCAGAAATTTATTATTTTCTCACGGTTTCCGTTTCGTATGGTTGTGCCAAACAATTGGCGATGTGAACTGGTTTATTAATGAATTTCGTGTTAGATCAATAGATATGTTCAATCAAGAATGGAAATCCACCCTAGATTCAAGCTCACCATATGAATATTACAGGACCTTTAAAACGTTACTCCAGCCAGAAAAATACTTATCAATAATTACAACATATAGTTTAAGAACAATGTTCGTAAAGTATCGTTTAGGTTTATTATCTTTAATGATTAATGAGGGTAGAAAATCCTCTGTCCAGAAATAAAGTCGATATTGTCCTTTATGTAACGTTGGAACAGAAAATGAAATTCATTTTACCCTGATATGTCCTTGTTATCACGAATTAAGACAGAAATATATACCGCACCATCTTCTTGTAAAGCAGCCCCATTATGCATATATATCTTTGTTGCAAACCAATAATGAAAATATTCTTGCTCAGTTGTCCTTATATATAAAATATGCATTAGCTAAAAGAGATCTTCTTATAAAGCGAATTGTATACCCTTAAATATATATGTAAATATCCAGAATATTCCTTTATCACTGTAACTCTCATGTATATGGGCTGGAGGCCTTTCATGCAATAAACATCTTTTGACTTTGACTTTGACACGGCAATATTTACTCCGCTGTTTAGGCCTTCAGCAAATAATACAGTAATATTGTCAAAGCTAATAAGATGCATACACATATGTAAAAGATATGTTATTTCAGCAAATATTACAAGATATATATTGTAGGTAAATGCCACCTAACAAAAATATTAAGTACAGATTGATTAAGTAACCTCAAGTTCCTTGAAATGTCAAGGGACAGATTTAGCTCTAGTGTCAATGGAGATTATTATCCCTTGCAATATTTACATTGTGATGATTCTTTGATACAGAATTCTGTATCTACATGCAGCAATTGTTCATTGCTCTGCTCAAATAACTATATTAGAATATAAGAATAATCTGCCATGTTATCCTGTATTGTGTCAGATTAATACATTAATGCCTACAGCTTAGCTCCACTTTGAAACGTTTTAACTAATCATTATTTGATCCTGGTCAGATATTACGTTCAATTGTAGAAGTGAGATGGTGAGGTGAAATATAGTTTAAAGAATATTTTGCTCATATGACGACGTGCATGCGTGTGTATGTGTGGCTGCTTGTACTAGCCCAGACTTAAGTACTTATATAGTACTAGCTCACTGAGATACCATGCCGCTGTTAAGCATGAATACCTCACTCAGACACATTATACTGACTCCGACCTGACCAGTCCTTGTTGTACCCATTAATGCCGAGCGCCAGGCAGGGACCAACAAGTACCATATTTTAACGTCTTTTGGTATGACGCGATCGAGGATCGAACTCGCGACGCTCTAACCACTACACCACGGAGGCAGTCTCAATTGTTGAAGTGATCAGGTCACGCATGATATGAATGGATCCTTATATCAAACCAGGATTCATTTCCTTCATTCCTCACATAGTTTGCCCAAACTTCAACCTTAAATTTATTTGCATGTTCAATTTTAAAAAATGGTTTGTGTTCAGTCGTTAGGATTATATGAACACATATCTCCAAAAGCCTGCCTAGGCCATTGAACGACTACAACAACACCGACAAATAATGAGTGAGTGAGTATGCTTTTACACCGCTTTTAGCACTATTCCAGCAATATCAGGACAGGGGACACCAGAAATGGGCTTTAAACATTGTAACCATGTGGGGAATCGAACCCTGGTCTTCGGCGTGACGAGCGAACGCTTTAACCAATAGGCAACCAATAGGCAAGGGTGGGATAGGGATGATGTTTTTTATGTGCACGGTAAAGAGACTTAGAGTTGTGTCAACTCTGTTCTTGTTCAACCGAAGGGGTTATCGGCTTGTAATACGTTTGTTTTGGCTGTTATGTTATGCTCCCACACTTTCGAGACGGTAAAACAAACAAACAAACAAATAAACAAACAAAGTAGAGAGGGTTCTAACATCAGTGCTGGTATACCTTGCCGGACGACTTCACTCCCTTCATGAGACAGGCGAAGATCAGGACCCAAGCAAGGAAGAGACACACTGCGAACTTCAGGCTGATTCCTCCAAGGTCTCCTAAGCCATCAGATTCTTGAATACGGAGGACAAAGCGCCTTGAAAAAAGGGATAACTGGACTGACTATAGGCTTAAGCTGCCTCTAACAAATTTACGGCAATATAGAAACATGCAAAACATATTGCAACACTTCATATTTTTCATGTTATCAATATATTACCAACAACCATTGCAAAAGAACCAATCCAAACGTGAGACTAAGTTATTCTCTGGATAAATGGACCCTCAGGGAATCTGAGCAAATCTGAGCGCAAAAGGACAGAAAAACTGCTATGAACTCAGAGAAGCAAACATGGCAACGCATTTACTCATGTTGTAGTGTTGATGACTACATGTATGGTGGTATGGCATCACTAAGTGCAGTCATATTTCCAACCTTCTGACATGCAAAATCATCACATAAGCACAATGTCAATATCTGGTGTAACTTCCGCCAACTGCAATAACATCTTCTTCCTCAATGACTGTAGAATATGATGTTGAAGTATTGTACAACCCATAATGTCCCAAATATACTTTATGAGATTGAGAGCTGGACTCCTTGTGGCCAAAGTAGAGTTGCAAACGACGCGTGCACGATGTGACCTAGCATTGTCCTCAGTGAAGACTAGTCTAGTGTATTCAACACTCGAATACACACATATATATATATATATATATATATATAAACACAGACATGTACTAACAGTATTCTACACTTGGTGCTACGTACAGATACGCACTCATTGCATTCTACCCTTGGTGCTACGTACAGATAAGTACTTACAATATTCTACATTAGGCGCTACGTACAGATACGCACTTACAGTATTCTACACTAGGTGCCACGTAAAGATACGTACTTACAAGTATTCTACACTAGGTGATACGTACAGATACGCACCCACAGTATACTACCCTTGGTGATTCGTACATATACGTACTCACAAACGACAATACTTACTCCCAGTACTCAGCGCTTGGTGAGTAGAACTTTATTTTGCAATCGTCCGCGAGCTTAGTCATGACCATGGTGGAGTTCAGCTCTGATTTGTCTGCGAATGTGTCGTTGTACTTTTCAGAGAAGTTCCCGAGAAGATTGTCAATGCATGAGGTGTTGTACAGAAGGTCTGCAAAATGAAAATCGGTCAAAGTATAAACATTGGATTGACTATGAGCGTGTGAAATATGAATGTAAGCTGTTTGATGTTAAGCATTTATACGACCCCTCCTGAAAAAACATAGTTTAGGGCGCCCTGGACTAGTAATCCAGCGAGCTTGAGGTGACGGGATCGAGCTCACCTGTGACCGGGTGTAAAAACCTTGGAGTCAACTTTGTGTGCAGACTCTTTCAGTGTTGTCACAACCCCTAGTGTACAGTACACAACCCTGTGCACTTAAAAGAACCCACGAATTCGTTGGTAGATGACCAGATGGTGGCCACATGAATACGTGCAAACACCTAGACGCAGGTACAGCAACGTGCAGTAAACTTGGCCAAAGTGCTGTGACTATGTGTCCCAGTCCACCCAGCTGTGAATGGGTACCTCGTAAGGATGGAAAAGCCACATTAACTCGGTGCGCCTAGTAGGCAGCAAGAGTTGTATGTTCCCCAGGGAGTTGAGATTGGAAAGAACTACAGGCCTGTGTCGAACCTCACGTTTCTATCTAAGCTCATGGAGCATGTTGTAGTCAGTGGTCTCCAAGCTCATCTCAAGACTGGAAATGTACACGAGACTATGCAGTCAGTACGGAATCTACTCTGTGTTCAGAACGATTTGCTAATGTCTGTCGACTCTGAAGGTGAAGCAGTGCTGCTAGACCATCGACCATTCCATCCTTCTGTCCTTCCTGGAGATTCGTGTCGGTGTTACTGGAGATGTCTTCTGTCGCTGAAAGTTATAATTAGTTACATGGAATAATATGTTATTACGATGTATTTGTTATGGATTACCATGTCAAACTGAATAAAAGTTGGTAAAGAAACTGAATAATTTTTTATGTTTTGGGTGGTAATTATCCGGGTGGCAGTTGCGCGGTGTGGCAATTGTTCTTGGTGCCATTTGTCCAGGTGGCAATTCTCCGGTGGCATTGTCCGGGTGGCATTTGTCCAGGTGGCAATTCTCCGGTGGCAATTGTCCGAGTGGCCACGAACAAGTAGACACAGGGTAATACTGACCGGTGAAGACTTGCATCTCCATCAGCGACGAATGCCTGGGGTATATGGTCAGTCAGCAGACAATGACCAGGAGACTCTGGGCTCAAGGAATCGGACCATGCAGACCTGACAGGGGACAGACATTTACAGACCCCATTGTCGTTAGAGGCTGAGATGGGCCGAGACGTTGACAGAGACGTGGCTGACAGAGGGAACGAAAAGCGGCATGTTGCGTTGTGGGTGTTGTGCTGTGGGAGGAATTCGTTGGCAGGAGAGAATAGCACTGGTCATCGTCAATGGAAATTGGCAACTCACCTTCAGTTCAGATCGGTCGTCAGTTCATGTCTATATAAACTCTATGACTGGTGAGTGCAAGTGCCAGGAAATTGATTGAGGCGCTCGTAAAATATAAAGCATTGCGACTGACTGAAAGCTTGTACAGATGCGTGACACCGTTTGTGTATACAAACTCTGTATCAGCGCTTGAGTCTTTGACACCTGGGTTACCTTCCTGGTATGAATAGCTCCGCCGTGAGGAGTTTGATTGCAGCTGTCATCACAACTGGAATGACATTATTAAAGACGATTTTCGGTAGGTGTCCCTAAAATGCTAGCGGCGTTCCAACATGAAAAGGAGTCAAGGGACACCAGAGGCCATTATTCGGTTTGAGTTGTAATTTATCTATTTATCCCTTGCAGACGGGATATATATCGGAGTACAAACACTATTCTGTCTGCCCCCAACACTAAATCCTTGCTAAAAGAAAGATGCATGTGACCCATTTGAGCATTCGTGGCCAACTCGTGTTAGTCCGGGACAAGCCGAATAGCGATCTTCTTAAGGGTTATGGAAAGGGGCGAGTGGTGATGAATGCCATGAATGAGTGCACTAACGTCAGCCATCTGTGTCAAGGAGTGCACTAACGTCAGCCATCGGTGTCAAAGAGTGCACTAACGTTAGCCATCTGTGTCAAAGAGTGCACTAACGTTAGCCATCTGTGTCAAAGAGTGCACTAACGTTAGCCATCTGTGACAAAGTGTGCACTAACGTTAGCCATCTGTGTCAAAGAGTGCACTAACGTTAGCCATCTGTGACAAAGAGTGCACTAACGTTAGCCATCGGTGTCAAAGAGTGCACTAACGTTAGCCATCTGTGACAAAGAGTGCACTAACGTTAGCCATCTGTGTCAAAGAGTGCACTAACGTTATCCATCTGTGTCAAAGTGTGCACTAACGTTAGCCATCTGTGTCAAAGAGTGCACTAATGTCAGCCATCTGTGTCAAATAGTGCACTAACGTCAGCCATCTGTGTCAAGGAGTGCACTAACGTTAGCCATCTGTGTCAAAGAGTGCACTAACGTTAGCCGTCTGTGACAAAGAGTGCACTAACGTCAGCCATCTGTGTCAAGGAGTGCACTAACGTTAGCCGTCTGTGACAAAGTGCACTAACGTTAGCCATCTGTGTCAAAGAGTGCACTAACGTTAGACATCTGTGTCAAAGTGTGCACTTACGTTAGCCATCTGTGTCAAAGCGTGCACTAACGTTAGCCATCTGTGACAAAGAGTGCACTAACGTTAGCCATCTGTGTCAAAGAGTGAATTGAAATAGCATTCATCATCTGTGACGCAGAGAACACTTAACTCTGCCAACTGTGACAGAGTTCAGTTACTTTTGTCAACTGTGACAAAGAGTGCACTTACGTTTGTCAACTGAGATAGGGTGTCCCTCCGTGATACTGCTGGAATATTGCTGAAAGCGGCGTAAAACTAAACTCACTCCCTCACTCACTATTCAATACAGGCATACAAAGCTCCATTCTGCCTAGGAATCGAACCACTACCTGTTGCTCACTGGGCAGACGCTCTCGCCAATGCGGAAGCTGACGCTTTTTCATTAAAAATATCAATAACATATTGAGAACATGTATGTTAGTACACGAACAACGACATCTCTGCACCTGTACGCACAAAAGGTAATAAAAAAACAAACATCGGTTCTTAGTTTCACCCAAATCAGAAAATGCACTTTCGTGTCACTGGGTTGAAATGGTCAGCATTTCATTGTCTGGCAAAGCCTAATTGTCCATAGTCCGCCGGAGTGCAAACAAAGACCTAATGCAATCTATACAAATTGTTTGAGTGACTCGTACTATCAGTTGGGCAGGACCTGCTTACCCTTGAACACCGGTGCCATCACTGAATGTCACCGATCCAGCCATATGACCTATACGGCTGTTTAGTATTTAACACCCGATGGATCTGTTTCAGGGGATAATTTGGCCTGGTCATGCTTTGTCAGTGGCGTTTTGGATTTTATATTGATTAGAGTAAGAACAGATGCTACTAAGGTCTTACAAAGACAACAGTTGGGTGAATGTTATATACAACATTATGAAGCGATTGCATGTGATCTGGATCAAGCAAATCAGCACACTGACAGCACTATCAGACGCTACCAGTGACCATATCTTGTATAAGATGTTGTTCAAAAATGCGTGTATCTAATGCGCCAATCCCGTGCACTTATACGTGCACATGGCGCTACAGAACATCAGTCATGAATAAACCGAATGCAACTGATTGTAGGAAGTGGAAAAATATGTTTTTAGTTTCGATCGAAGATTGTAAAGCTAGCTAGCTTACTTATTTGATTTCAAAGAAGTAGTGAGTCCCACAAGAAGGATGAGTGAGTGAGTTGGGTTGTACGCCACTTTAAGCAATTTCCAGCAATATCACGGCGGGGGAACACCAGAAATGGGCTTCACATATTGTAATCATGGGGGAATCGAACCCGGGCCTTCGGCGTGACGAGCGAACGCTTTAACCACTAAGCTACCCCACCGCCCACCTCTTTAGTGATGTTGGCGGGAAACCATCAGATAAGAACACTGAGAGAACGTTGACAGAAGAATAATGCTCTTCAATGACATAGACGTCAATATAATCACTAAATAAGTTGCACACTCATAAAGATATATCTAATTTATCTTTGAGGTAAAAGTTCGTCAAATTTGAATGTAGACAACCGACAATTTAACAACTAGGTTACCCTAGGCTCTCTACCACCCCCCAAGCCAAAGAATGGATCACATTGGGGAAATGATAGCCTGAAGACATGACAGTTCTGGAGTGTCAAAATACGTACTCAGGAGTGTCAGGAGTGCTTGGGTCAGTGAAAATAGGCAAGAATTATCCTGGCAACCAATGGAGGTGTTTTTAGGAAAAACGTGGTATGGGTGGTTTCGGAACTTAAAATATTTCACTTACCGTAGAGTTTAGACATCCTATCCGTTTCATTCATTGTCTTAAGAGGCGGATAGGTGGCCATGCATGAGTTGGTTATCCACGGTCCGTCACACGTCGCCCAGGGAACCGTGTCGTCGAGGCTGACGAAGCTGACAAACATGTAGTAGATGGCGTACATGATGATGACGTTGTAGTAGATAGACACCATGCCACTGATGGTCACCATAGCGAACCCGATACCTGGAATGTTTGAGTTAGAAGTGACTCACAAACTGGACCATATAACAACGAACGTAACCGTGCCGTTTTAAAACGTCTTGTAAGGAATGACTGACGTTGACCAATTTGGTGAAATCAACAGACACAGGTGCTCACCAACGATGTTTCACAATCAGGGTGAACATATTATTTTAACCCATGATCAACGTGTCCTGGAACAGGTAAGGCACACAGTTGTGTCAGACAGACAGGTACAAATCGATGTTGCGAAATATGTTTTAGGGCTTTTAGCAAGGTGAAGGTTTAACACAAGATTGCGTTGAATTATACGTTTTGCTTTCCTAATCTGTTTCTGAGTGAACCATGGGATCACCTTTTAAAATAGCATGGCGTCCTTCATTGCAACACAAATATAACGAACATTACTCCAAAATCGTAAGCTACTGAATGTAATACATTTCTACCTACCATGGAACGCAGGGCTGACCTTCCACACGGTGATCGGCCCCTCGGAGGCGAACTGACCGACGGCCAGCTCCAGGAAGAATAACGGCAGACCAGCAATGACCAGCATGATGGCATAGGGGATAAGAAAGGTGGCTGAAAACACAAGAGTAATGTGGCTTGCATTAAACGATAAAGGAAATCCCTAAACCACAACGAAGAAGCGTAGACATATGGGCTAAGTCAAACAATAAAGGTCATGTCTGCAAACAAATAAAGTAAAATGATGACTTGGTGATTTTACTGACCTCCTCCATTCTTGTAGCAGAGGTAGGGGAACCTCCAGACATTGCCCAGCCCCACAGCGTAGCCCACACAGGACAGCAGGAACTCGAACCTGCCTCCCCACGTCCCTCGCTCCTCTACCTGTGGGACGCAGACAAGAAAGTATACACACACAGCTATAAGACATGGATACAAGGAATTGTCCTGAGTGACAGTAAATGCTGTAGAAATGATGTGACATTAGATTAAAGCTTGTGTCATCGTTCATAGGCCAACTGAAGGAAATACCTGTCTGAAATCAAGCACATGTTTTCAACATCATTTTGTAGAGCTATTATCTGTCTGTACTCCAGTACATGCTTTCAACAACGTTTCGCACAGGACCTATCTGTCAGCTACATCCATTTGTCAGCTACACATCACATTCATGATCATGTATCAGATTCTGGTATCTACTTCAAAACACCAGTTAGATTGCAACTGGATAGCAACCATTAATTCTACACGGGGTCTTGTAGATTATATCAGTCAGTCACTAAACTACTCTCACAACCACTCTCACAACCACTCTCACAACCACTCTCACCACCGCTCCCACCACCACACACACCACCACTAAGACAACCACTTAATTAATCACTCATTCACTCACTGCAGCACTAAGACAACCGCTTAATCACTCAGCCACTCACTACAGCACTAAGACAACCGCTAAATCACTCAGTCACTCACTACAGCGCTAAGACAACCACTTCATCACTCAGTCATTCACTACAGTACTAAGACAACCACTTAATTAACCACTCAGTCACTCACTACAGCACTAAGACAACCACTTAATTAACCACTCAGTCACTCACTACAGCACTAAGACAACCACTTAATTAATCACTCATTCACTCACTACAGCACTAAGACAACCACTTAATCACTCAGCCACTCACTACAGCACTAAGACAACCGCTTAATCACTCAGTCACTCACTACAGCACTAAGACAACCACTTAATCACTCAGTCACTCACTATAGCACTAAGACAACCACTTAATTAACCACTCAGTCACTCACTACAGCACTAAGACAACCCCTCAATCACTCAGTCACTCACTACAGCACTAAGACAACCACTTAATCACTCAGTCACTCACTATAGCACTAAGACAACCACTTAATTAACCACTCAGTCACTCACTACAGCACTAAGACAACCACTTAATCACTCAGTCACTCACTACAGCACTAAGACAACCACTTAATCACTCAGTCACTCACTACAGCACTAAGACAACCACTTAATTAACCACTCAGTCACTCACTACAGCGCTAAGACAACCACTTAATCACTCAGTCACTCACTACAGCACTAAGACAACCACTTAATTAACCACTAAGTCACTCACTACAGCGCTAAGACAACCACTTAATTAATTACTCAGTCACTCACTACAGCGCTAAGACAACCACTTAATTAATTACTCAGTCACTCACTACAGCGCTAAGACAACCACTTAATCACTCAGTCACTCACTACAGCACTAAGACAACCACTTAATTAATTACTCAGTCACTCACTACAGCGCTAAGACAACCACTTAATCACTCAGTCACTCACTACAGCACTAAGACAACCACTTAATCACTCAGTCACTCACTACAGCACTAAGACAACCACTTAATTAATTACTCAGTCACTCACTACAGCACTAAGACAACCACTTAATCACTTAATCACTCAGTCACTCACTACAGCACTAAGACAACCACTTAATTAACCACTCAGTCACTCACTACAGCACTAAGACAACCACTTAATCACTCAGTCACTCACTACAGCACTAAGACAACCACTTAATCACTCAGTCGTTCACTATAGCACTAAGACAACCACTTAATTAACCACTCAGTCACTCACTACAGCGCTAAGACAACCACTTAATCACTCAGTCACTCACTACAGCACTAAGACAACCACTTAATCACTCAGTCACTCACTACAGCACTAAGACAACCACTTAATTAATTACTCAGTCACTCACTACAGCACTAAGACAACCACTTAATCACTCAGTCTCACTACAGCACTAAGACAACCACTTAATCACTCAGTCATCCCCTCACACAGCCATGTGACCACTCACTCTATCACTCACACGACTTGGCCTCAGTCACTAACAAAACCAATTTTACAGCCTCGAACAGAACCTCTCTGGCGACCATATAACTACACTCACTCACTCACTCACCCGCCTCTCTCACTCACTCATTCACTCACTCACTCACCCGCATCACTCACTCGCTCGTGGACCAGTGGAGAATTATAACATGTCGGGATAGAATCGAATATTTAGCGGTATACTGGATAGGCACCCATGCTGCTCCGATCTACTTCCCCCAAATATTAAAATGGCCGGTCCTGTGTGTTATTTCTCATTTCCTTTATTCTGTTGTGGGGTAAACGCATCATGGACGAACCTTCTTGCACGACAGCAAACAGCAAAATTTCCCTGCATGACTAACCTCGGTCCTGCAATGTTTACTTCGACCTGAGGCGACGGAGAATTTTTTTAACCTGTTCATTAAAACATGGTACGCAATACCTCTGAGTCATCCTGAAACTCCAGGGGATTCCCCCGTCAGGGTGTGACAACACGGGTCTACGTTCAATATGTAAAGTGGAACATTGTTCATGTTACAATTAGTGAGACGACACATTGTTCATTATACGATATGTGCAACGACACATTGTTCAGTATACGATATGTGTAGCGACACATTGTTCATTATACGATATGTGTAGCGACACATTGTTCATTATACGATATGTGTAGCGACACATTGTTCATGATGCGATATGTGTAACGACACATTGTTCATGATGCGATATGTGTAACGACACATTGTTCATTATACTATATGTGTAACGACACATTGTTCATGATGCGATATGTGTAACGGCACATTGTTCATGATACGATGTGTGTAACGACACATTGTTCATGATGCGATATGTGTAACGACACATTGTACATGATACCATATGTGTAACGACACGCAGTTCATGATACGATAATGATGAAGAGTGGTAAATTGTTCATGATACGACTTGTTAAGAATTATACTGTCGATAGTACCATATATGAAACCATGTGTTGGTCTTCACAGAATTCATGTCTAAAAGTCCTGAACAAATGAGACGCCATTAACATTCATACAATAACTCACAGTACACTGACCCCGTGCAGACCACTCCTAAACTAGCAGAAGGCAAGGTAACAACAAGTGTCTTTTAACGTATTTTGGTATGGAGCAGTCGGGCATCGATCCACCTACTTTCCTACCTCCGGGCAGGTACGCTACGCACCAGGCCACAGAGGAGATGGACGATAATTTCAATAATTAGACGTGTACTGGTACTGAGCTTTAGGTCTCCCAGGTCACTGTGATTGAGCTGAACTAAATATCGGCGTCTTCATGAACACACAGCCTTTACTCTCGAGTTGATAGTCAAGTCAAGTCAAAAGGTTTATTGTACAGAAGGCTTCTGGCCCATATACAAGAGAGTATGTATACCTCATACTGATACACACAGGAAGTAACACGTTCTTTCAACAGTTCATTTCTTTTTTACTAGTGCATGTTTAATATATAGTGAAAGGTTTAAAATATGGGATTCGATCTAAGTCGTTAAAATATATACGAAAGCTTTCAATGGCGGCATCCCTAACAAATAATCTTTAATATATTTCTTTCGAAGGTCACTATAAAATGGACAGACGAAGACAAAGTTAATTTCATGTTCTATTTCTACATCGCATAACTGACAGATTCGTTTCGATTTTGCCATGGAATGTTTTCTTCCTTCATTTACAAAAAAGGTCTATCAAACCTAACCGATATTTAATGAAATGCTTCCTTAAACTTTCCGTCGTGAGTATTGATAAATAAATTTCTGGTTGAAGTAAGGTCTTGAAAGTTCTATAGTAAGCATATCGTGAACTATCTTCTAAAGTGGAATGCCATTCTTGGTGAAACATATTAACAGACCGAGTTCTAAATTCATTAAGAAACATGTCTACACTTCCAACTGACTGACATAACCATATAAAACCATAACCATGGGAAAATAGAAGATTCCTTATATGCGATACCCATGTAATTTTCATGATCAACGTTGATAGTCATGATCAAAGCTTTGTGCATTGGTAGGTTATTTTAAAGCACTTGTCGTTATTATCAGACATTTTCGTTAAATATATGACGTACGTTTATATTCAGGAATTAACCATGGAACTAATCCCAAAGTATGTCAGGCGCTTAAGTCACTGAAAACTAGATATATTTGTAACTTCTTCATTGTATGGAAGCACGTTTCGACGCTATGAATGTGCGTGAATGTATACATGAGGACATTATTTTTACACATAGTAGCAATTATGCTGAACGACGTCTTAATAACTTTTTAAATGCCCATTACATACTAACTATTACATGTTTGCCGCCACTGTGAGGTACATAACCAAAAGGGCACCACGTGATTGGGATTCACGTGAATCAGTTTCAGGTGAAATGGCTTCTTAGGTGAATGGAGTTTGGGGTGAAATATTATAAATCATTCATTCAACAAGACCTTTTCTCAGTGAAACATGTAGCCAAGTTTATAAGCCAATGTCTTCGTAGCGAACAAGATTTTGCGATGCGTGTAGTTCCGGGTTTTTCACATGCACACACATTTATGGCATGAGGTTAATCGGAGTCCATCAAATTGCAAATCGATGTGTCAAACTTTAATCAAATGCAGTTTGAGTTAGTGTATGAACATAAGTAATTTCATTGTCAAAACATACTTTCCGAAAAAGAGAATAACAATGTATTAGAAATAGAAAATGGCTTTCAAAAATGACTGCCAAGGTAGAACATTTGTAATGAAAACCTAACGCCCAAACACACATGATAAATAGCATGTGGATAATGTACTCCATTCATGTAGTGGGTCATCCCTGATCAACTTAGCGTTTTCAAATCATTCTGAGCTGTTAGTGTTGTTGATCTTCCTTGTCCTCATTCAGAGACCAGGTTTTAAGAGAATCGATTACAAACAACCAGCGGCATCGCAGTCTGAGTTGTCCATCTCACCGAAGTTAAAGTTATCGGCCCAACTATTGGAAATCGTCTAGGTTCAGACCATTGGTTCCTTGCACGAAGGAACCTATACTAAGGTTAACTTTAACTCCAATTTTTTAACATTGCGCTAAGGATACCTTAGTGACTTTCGATCATCTCAGTGCTGTGTGAAAGGAGGCCCATTTCTTGTACCACAATTAAAAGTTCGACACCTTCTAGCCACACGCAAATGTTCGTTGGAACGCAGAAACTGGGAGAATCACCAATGGTCTCATTAAGTTATTTCACCTGATGAAGGAACAAGAGTTAGCTCGTGTTAAAGACGTTGTTACCCATAACGTGCCATGTATTCACGTTGTCATGTAATGGTTTTCAGATGCGTCCAGATTCAGTCTGGACTTCCTGGATGGGGATGTGTCATGATGCGGTACCGAAGGTCATCCGAAAGCCAACGAAATGCAATGGGACAGCCTAACAGACAAGTTTGATCTGTAGTGGGATCACTCTGACTGCTAGGGCGCCTCTGCATACATACATTGAAGAGTCAACCTACTACCAACATACTGGCGCCTATAGTTGTCCCGTTTGCATGTCCTGCTGGTCCGAAGACCCGGGTTCGATTCTCCACATGGGCACACTGTGTTAAGCCCATTTCTGGTGTCCCCCGCCGTGATATTGCTGGAATATTGCTAAAAGCGGCGTAAAACTAAACTGAGTCAGTCAGTCAGTCCTGCTGGTCTAGGAGGTTTTTTTTCAAAGAATTACGACGATCAGGTCGTAATTCTGATGTCAAAGCTGCAGCTCGTCAAAACGAACAACAGACACGAACTGGACGAACTTGAATGATATTTTGATTCATGCATTGAATCCTTGTTGTATTGAACTAACGCTGCTCGTTGTCCTCCACCTAAAGATTTCCATTCATGGCCACAAGAAGTTATATAAAGGGTCTAGCTGGTGTTTTTACAACTAGTTCAATGCATTGCGCAAGCAACGAATACTGCGCATTTAAAGTTTATGTTTATAGTTACCCGTTTCTTTGTTAATTCAAATCAGATGTGTATTTTCGGGTTGTTTTAAATCTTCTGTTACTAATAACGTATATCACGTCTGACAGCTTTTGTCTTAGTAAACAGTCTTGTTGTCTCTTGTAGTTTCAAAGACAATCGCTCGCCATGTACATATGAATATATGTATACAGTATATTCATAGTCCACCAAAAACCGGCAAATCTATGGTAAAATGAACTCCAGAAGAACCTGTGAGGATCGAGTAGTAACAAATAAGGTGATGTTTCCTCTGCCTGAATACCATTACAATTATAAACGGCAAAGGAAAGCGTACACTTGAAACTAGGATTCAGCCAAAACGTTTTCATAGCGTTTACTAGATTTAAAACAGTTTTGAGAAACATTGGAAACCGACACTTCGTAAAACACAACTTTGATACGTAGATTAACACCTCACCATCAAATATGCAGATCTGGTTTGTTTCTTTTCGCCACCATCAAACATGGCTGTTTACTTTTCTTTTGCCGAAAGTTAAGTTCATGTCCAGTTTAAAACATAAACTGATAATAATTATAGCGAAAAATGCACGACATAAGAGACGTTGCACTTACCTCTTCAGTCATGTTGTTGTGTCGTAGATATGCTGGCAATCCTGTACAAATAGAATGCACAATGTTCTGTTGCACGCTGCACCTCTTCTGTCAATGTTTGCACCGTCGGCCAATGAAAGGCTTTGATATGAAACACGTGACTGGCCGATGAAGGCGGACGTTTTAAGGCTACGTCTCGGTACAAGGTAGTTAGCCTAAAGCGCAATCTGTACATAAGTGTTGTCGACGACCTCGATGGGTGTTTGGTGCGATGTACCCTATGTGTGTCTATGGATCGAACCATGAACGTATATCACACTCTGTAAACATGGTGAAACACACTATATACCCGCGGGGCTGTGTAACGAATTTTTCTAGCCGACATTCATTCATACAGGCCCGAAATACATATCCGCAGGCTCACTGAATCGGCCATTTTGACAGAAGCAGACGACGCAAACGAACCGAGTTATTTCCCTTTACCGAATGCATTCGGATAAACATCGGTTCAACGTTATTTATGCGTGGTACGCATGTGTTGCATGGCATGTCTACCCCGCATGTGACAGAGGCATACACACATGTAGAATGCTTTCGTCCTCCTCAACCAATCAAAAGCTAGCATTTCTATGTAAGGTAAGGTATCTGGTTGTCTTGTTTATTTGATGATGTTAATATTTGTTTTCCATTTACGCAATTAGTAAAAGAATGCTCTTGAAACTGTTTTACAGAAATGAACAAACAAATATCAAATCCCATCAAACGTTGATGTGAATATGTAGTTATTTTTCATGATACTGTAACCTGTGCTCATATATATATATATATATATAGATAGATATATAAAACAGAATTTTCTTTTATAAATAGAATATATATATATATATATATATATATATATATATATATATATATATATATATATATATCTATTTATAAAAAGAAAAAGGCATTCTGTTTTTATTTATCTATGTATAGTTCAGGAATATAACGAACTGATCTTTTTGTCCACTTGCAAGCGGATCAAGAGAACAAAAACATGTTCTCTTCGTTATAACCGTTTATTTTATTATGTCTAATACGGCTTTGAACAATGTTTTTGGAAGGTCAAGGCCTATGAGTGCCATGTGTGAGTGAGTGGATTTGGTTTTATGTCGACTGAGACAGGTTTTAAGTCATGTGACTGTGTGGTGAAAGTGAAACAATGGCTACGGAATGAGGTTTTGTAATCTCACAATCAGCTGATCCTGGCATGTACTGAGGGACGCAATTCGTTAGCTGTGGACGACAGACACATACAACATGTATAAATTAAAACCGTCGATTTTTAAAAATAAAAGTGTTGACAACTGTTAAGTGTTACCAGCATTCCACTGGGTATGCGCAATTGGTATGAACTTGGACGAACGAAATGTGTTCAGAGTTGGTTAAACACGTAAAGCATAAACATAACAAACTGTATTTCTCAAGATTTTATATATGAAAACCTTTTATTAAAAAATATATATTGCCAAAGACAGTGAGATTCATACATAAAAATGATATAAAACTTTGTAAACAATGAAGTCTGTGTATGTACAAGTTAACATGACATCAGTTCAGATTAGCAGTTTGCTTGAAATATAATTTCTGGTCGTTAACATGGGATTATATAACGTTGCATCTGCAATACAATGTTCTGTGAAGGTGTATGAGGACATACCTCAGACATACTACATCAATACAATGTTCACTGCAGGTGTATGAGGACATACCTCAGACATTCTACAGCGATGGAATGTTCTTGTAACTATACTAACCCTCAGATTAATAGAAATAGATTTGCACACTTCTACGATGTTAGTTACTGTAACTATATTTCTTAACGTACAACAAGAAATTCTACATTTCAGAACCCACTTTAGAGGATGTACAAATCTAAATCACGAATATAAACATTATTCTATTGAACATGGAATATTTAAATGAAAAGTAATTAAATTCCAAAACACAGTCACGTATGATATTTACACGAATGACCTGGTGTAACACGTTACACGGGCTTTTGCCGAAATCAGTCCATCGACACAAGCACGACATAGGTCCAGATCTTGTCAACAAAAGGGTTATCTCATGTTCAGGGACTTCTGTATGTGTTCTACACACGTCAAGGTTACAGTCTCTCATCGTAGTATGCAGAGTTAGCATTTCCTCCGTTGGTGTAGGGAGGGGGGTTTCCTTTCTCGCTGTCCATGCTGTTGACGATGTAGGGGGTTCCCTTTTCGTTTGAAAACCCAACATTAACAGTTCCAGAGACGGCAGCATATTTCCCTGTCCGGTCTTCGGGGTTGGCAGGTCCCCAGCTTCTTGTTGGGCTGAAGGCCTTTCTCTGAAACGGAAATCAATATGTTTATTACCTTCATTTGAATGAGGGGTGGTGGACCCTGTGGTCAAGGCGTCCGTTCGTCACGCCAAATGCCCGGGTTTTATTCCCCATGTGGGTACAATATGTGAAGCTCATTCCTGGTGTCCCCCGCCGTGATGTTGCTGGAATATTGCTAAAAGCGGCGTAACACCATGCTCAGACTACTCAGACTTTGTATGGCAATCCTAAAGGCCAGATAGTAACCAGTCTAGCTTATATGTGAAACAGATTCCATGAGACGTAGCAGGCAAAAAATGATGACCATTCTATGGACCATTGAAGATTTGTCTCCACACCGGGTGTTTCAAGATCTACAATACGGACCCGTGACTGACCCAAAAGTGTTTGTTGATTAGAAAAGCTAATGCCAAAGGAGGACTTCCTATAAACAACTGAGTGTGGACCAGACAATCCAGTGATCAGTATCATGAGCAATAATCCACGTCGTTGGGGCACTGCCATTTTTGGTCAACCAAGTCACCAAGCATGACCGGTGCCAGCGAGTACCGATATGTGGAAATCCAGTAAAGTTCACAGTATAGGATAGCACAACGTATCACTTTCGGTAAATAATGTCAATGCCACGAGTTTCTTCAATGACTTGACCTTGCCTTTGACAATAAGGCCTTTATCGAAAAGCATAGCTGTTGGGAAACAATATATTTCTCTAAATCTGTGCATTATGTATTTGACCTAAGGCTTGTGTGTTGTTTTTATGTAGTGGTCATCAATATTCCAGCTATATGGCGGCGGTCTGTGAATAATCGAGTCTGGACCAGACAATCAAGTGATCAACAGTATGAGCATCAATCTACGAAACTGGGATACGATGACATGAGTCAACCAAGTCAGCGAGTGTGACCTATACACAGGGGGTCGCTATAAAGTGATGGTATATTGTACGAAATTAATCACGCATCAAAACATTTATCCTCCCATCCTCACCTTCAGGGTCGAACATTAACGATGGTTTCACAGAGACATTTGAGATTTATAAGATAACTTTTTATCTTTGCAGCATCGATCACCTCTTCACTGCCTCTGATGGAACTTGATACATTTTGTTGATGAGAGATGTCACTAACTGCTACACTTTTAAAATGGCCATCATTATGGTATAAATATTCACAATTCGGCATGACCAAGAAACGTATTAGGTACTAATATCAACTTTGTGACTGCACTACCTTTAATCTGTTTAACTTTACTGTTAACTCACCGGTCCGAGTCTGCAAACTTGTACAAGCATGACGAGGAGGATCATAGCCAGGGGGGCGACAACCATGCACCAGCCAATTCCCTCAGCCCATGGGGGGTAGATGTAGTCGCCGTAGTTGGCGGGGGCGTACTGGGTCGCTGACACGATCACGATGAACTGAAATAAAATAATTTGATTTGAAGATTTAGCTATTAATACATTTCATGCATTGGAGCCATTCGTCAATTAAGTAAAATTATGTCAGTAATGTTTAGGCTTGTTGAAAGAGCCTGACAAGGTTATCCATTCAGAGTGGCATCCTGCCTTGTGTATAAAGCAAAATATTAAGATCTAAAATTATGACTAAAATTATGGCATACTAGGACTTACAATGATGACGATGGGGGTCAGGAAGACCCAGTTGATGACCCAGTAGGGGTTGGGCTTGTGACCAATCATCATCTTGATGTCCTCCAGGAACGGGACGATAGTTCGTTTACCCTGGGTCTGTGGCCACATCCATCCCGCCAAAGCTTAAATGATAACCAGTCAGAATATGCATTGAACAACCTACTAAATCCTGAAGGGTAGCGAAACAGTCAGATGGAATATCCTTTGAACCAACCTACATAGCTTAATGGTTAAAGAAACAGTCAGTTACAATACCCATTGAACTAAGCTAATAAGCTTAAATGGTAGCGAAACAGTCAGTTACAATATGCATTGAACCAAGCTAATAAGCTTAAATGGTAGCGAAACAGTCAGTTACAATATGCATTGAACCAAGCTAATAAGCTTAAATGGTAGCGAAACAGTCAGTCACAGTTGCAATATGCATTGAAATGGTACAATAATGAACGGTTAAGCTTAAATGGTGGCGAAACAGCAGTTTAAATGGTAGCTTAAAACAGTCAGTTACAATATGCATTGAACCAAGCTAATAAGCTTAAAATGGTAGCGAAACAGTCAGTTACAATATGCATTGAACCAAGCTAATAATGGTAGCGAAACAGTCAGTTACACAATATGCATTGTCAAGCTTACTTGGTAATGGTTTAAGCTGCATAAGCTTAAATGGTAGCGAAACAGTCAGTTACAATATGCATTGAACCAAGCTAATAAGCTTAAATGGTAGCGAAACAGTCAGTTACAATATGCATTGAACCAAGCTAATAAGCTTAAAGGGGAGCGAAACAGTCAGTCACAATATGCATTGAACCAAGCTAATAAGCTTAAATGGTAGCGAAACAGTCAGTTACAACATGCATTGAACCAAGCTGCATCGGATAGTGGAAACAGACTGTTAGACATTTTGTTACCAGACGTGACAATATTAAATCCTCTCGTTATACTTACGATAGACATACATGAGGCAGATGATCTCTGTCAGAGCCACCAGCATCAGGTTGTAGCTGCCACAGTACCAGTCCATCAGTGTCAGCATGTAGATACCGCCCTGGAGGAAATGTTCAAGGATTTCAGTTACGTTCTGATCTAAAGTCATGCTTGAAAATGTCTTAAACTCAAAATACGAAATAGTTGCAGAAGCAGAATCACAGAATTATAACAAAATCACTTAGCAGCAACTACGAACTGGATGTTGTCACATTAAAATAATACCGACAGATTGTTATAATCTGTGAAAGGTCGCACTCTCAAAATCATTCTCAAAACCATTCTTGGTATCACCACTGTAATTTTAGTAGAAACACTGGGACGCTAAACGCTACAGTGAAGGTCACATACTGGAGGGTGTTACATATTTCAAGAAAGGCAACCGAATGTTTGTATTTCTCCCACCTTTGTGACTTGAGGCAGGCCAAGCAGGAAACCGATAAAACAGCAGAAGGCGGTGAAAGGAGTCTTGTGTTTCCTCAGGACACGTGGGAAGACGTCACTGATGCCGCTGATCAAGGTCTCCATCATAGCAAACTGTAGTAGAAAGTGAAAATATTACTTGACACCTATTCCTGTTGAAAAAAATGAAAAGAAGTCCTCTACATATCTTTGGGTGTTTTTACGCTTATGAATATTTATCATTGTGCATCTGAATGCATTAATCCGGGGTAGAATAGGTCTTCAGCAACCCATGCTTGCCACAAAAGGCGACTATGCTTGTCATAAGAGGCGACTAACGGGATCGGGTGGTCAGGCTCGCTGACTTGGTTGACACATGTCATCGGTTCCCAATTGCGCAGATCGATGCTCATGCTGTTGATCACTGGATTGTCTGGTCCAGATCGATTATTTACAGCCCGCCGCCATATAGCTGGAATATTGCTGAGTGCGGTGTAAAACTAAACTCACTCCCTCCCACTCTCACTGAATGCATTAATTTTCCAGGACCAGCCATCTTTAGATATATTTTTGTCCCTTGCTTATGTTTCTTCTGTCAGGAAGACGCGATATTTCTAGCCTAAGCCGTCGCGATCCGATGTTCAGGGTTTCGTTTCTTACAGGTTCGAATCCCGGTTAGACGTGATTATGTTTTTCGGTGTGCCAGCACTGTGGTGGTGATAATTAGTTTCAACCGCCAATGCCTGCATTGTTTCAGTATGTTCTCCCAGTCAAGCCTTAACATTGCTGAAATACTCGTAAATACTGCGCTGGACAAGGGTCGATTATTCTCTTCCATTCATTTTGGACGAAGGCTTCTGTTGGCGATGTGACCTACCTGACTGTCCAAACCAAGGGTCAGCAGCATGAAGAAGAACAGGAAGGCCCACAGTGGTGAGACCGGAAGTTTAGCAATGCCTTCTGGGTAGGCAATGAAAGCAAGACCAGGACCTGAAACATGGAAACCCCATTATTAATGCTGGGTTAAAGCGCAAACATATGGTTGGTCTGGTTGGTGTTAGAATGTGTGCATTCTGGCTCATCACGAGGAACGATGCATTTAAAGGCTTAAAATCATTACAGTACCTAGTACTCCAGAATGGTCAGGAATTCAGATTTGTGAAAGATCTGACAGCTATGAAAGCGCACACACCAAACATTCATTACTGACTTCAAGTCATAACCTTCTTAAGGTGCTAATATGGAAAACGTACCTTGATCGACCACATTCTCCACATCCTGGTTGGTGGTGTGAGCCATGAAACCCAGGAGGGAGAAGATGGCGAAGCCCGCGAACACACTGGTGCCACAGTTGATGATGGCGACGATGAGAGCATCTCTGAAAGAAGAGTTATAAGTCAATAATTGTCCACTACATAATCACAGTGCTTGCGTTCTATCTCAAAATACTGGACGAGCTGGTGAAGCCGTGTTGACCAAGCTAAAACCCCAGTTGAACGTGATTGACCAATGCTTATGCATGCTAACTCGTTTACGTCATGTATGTCAACTGTCGATTGACCTCTGGAACCCCTGAAGTATTGTACTCCAGGAAACACCATCCAAGTGACGTCATGGATGAATCATGAACATAAGACATTTGATGAATCTAACTAACTAGGTTTGAATAGTATAACTTGTAAATATGATTAAGTTTGATGATCATTTTGCTGTACGGGATATATTTAACTTTCTTTTCGTTTTATAACCACTGAGTAGAATATGTAACACTTGTTATAGATCAGGCACCTAATCGCCAGCACACAAAGTCAGCCATCTAACCCACTCAGCCAGGGTGGCTTACACCATGTAGAATGTATGTCGTGGTTCTTAAAGCAGATTGTTGCGTCACCAGAATGAACTTACCGTTCACAGTTGTTTTTGAACTTGTTGTAACTGGCCATGGTCAAGAGCCCACCGAATCCAGCTCCCAGGGAGTAGAAGATCTGGGTGGCTGCGTCTCCCCATACCTGGACAAATAGGTATGGTGTGTAACATTTTGAAATGATCTATATAAAAGGATGTGATGTGAATATGTATTCGAGAAATACACGACGAGGGAAATTGTTTATGGTACAATTTACGACGAAAATATCCACGCCGATATTCCAATCTCCTGAAATGACATCTAAATGTGACCTGGCATCGATGTTTATAGCGATATATATCATGTTCTTTGTGGTTTATCTCACTATACATATAAATGCAAGCTATTCATGCCCCAAGCACAAAATGATGTTCAGATAAGATCAAGCACAACATCCGTGTTCTTTCACAAAGAGTAAATACTGTTGAATATTGTGGGAATGGATTGCTGAAGGGTTAACTTGTCCCACCCTAGCAGATGCGTCAAATTGTTGTTTCTTTGTTACCTAAGTCCACAAAAGATGCAAAACTATTCAGGCCCAATTCGTCTCCTTCCGAGACGTAACTATAAGCAAGTAAAGCCAATGCTAAACCCTTCATGGCGTTCCACAGTAACACGATATAAGTCTCCTTACCTTAGCCTCAGTCAGCCTGTGGACCTGTGGGGTCATGTAGAAGGTAATGCCCTTCTCGTATCCCTCTAGAGTCAGGCCTCGGATCAGCAGGACTACCAGGATGATGTAGGGGAAGGTGGCGGTGAAGTACACGACCTGGAGGAGGATTTGATGGGTTATTTGCTAAGTTTTTTGCAGGCGGAATTTGCACATACGTATGAAGAAGGAGCGTTTTCTCGGAGCATGATCATGAATAATCTCACAACCGGTATCAGCTATAGAGCCACAATGGTGATGATGAAAACACAACAATGTACTTTCTATACAGCATGTCCTCGTCTCGACGCGTTGTAAAGACATTGTACATTAACGCCGTTATTAAATCAGTTAAAGAACAAAGTACTTATGCTGCTACAATGAATGTATATACCAACTTGTCTGTCTTCATGTCTTTATATATGACCATGGGAGGAATAAACTGCATGAACCGTTTGAGAGAATCAACTCAGAATATAGCAATCTAGCTTGAATGGATATTAATGTACTCTGCAATACAATATCACGGTACTCATAATCAAACAAACAAACAAACAAACAAACAAACAAATAAATAAATAAATAAATAAATAAATAAATAAATAAATAAATAAATAAATAAATAAATAAATAAATAAATAAATAAATAAATAAATAAATAAATAAATAAATAAATAAATAAATAAATAAATAAATAAATAAAATAAATAAATAAATATGCAGCACATCGCCGGTGTGATGATGGTGGTTTAGCTGGAAATACGTATCTCGCCACTGGATGCAACTATCGGATAGTGTATCAGTGACAGACTGGTCTAACATCAGTGACGGTGTACCTTGCCGGAAGACTTAACTCCCTTCATCAGACAGAAGAAGATGAGGATCCAGGCAAACAAGAGGCAGATGGTGTTCTTCAAGCTGAAGCCTCCCAGGTCATCGAGCCCGTCAGATTCATGGATACGAAGCACGTAGCGCCTACAATTCAAATAAATCAGTTAGGATTGTGCTTAATGTAGGATTGTGCTTAATGTAGGATTGTGCTTAAGGGTAACTCGTGGTCAACACTTGTCACGGTCTGGGTTTGATTCCTCATAGGAGCATTATGATGAACACCTTTCTTGTATCCAGGGGCAATGGGGTAGCCTAGTGGTTCAGGCGTTTGCTCATAAAACTGAAGAACCGGGTTCGATTCCCCACATGGGTACAATGTGCGAAGCCCTTTTCTCGTGTCCCTCGCTGGATATTGCTGGAATATTGCTAAGAGCGGCGTAATACTAAACGCGCTCACTCACTTTTTGTATCCCCTGTCGTTATATCGCTGGAACATCAGTATAAAAACCATTGAACAACGTGAGACGTATATCAGGAATGGGAGAACATCCGCTGTGTTACTGCTTGAAGGTAATCACTTACAGAGTGTCTGATCTTACCATCTGTTGTTTACCTTTCTGGATGATGGGCAAACATGGCCATAATGTAAAAAGCTATATCAGTACCCATTATGTACCAATGTGTTACTGTGAGGTTAAATGGTGTTTCAATTATTGTTCATGCAGCATGTTTGGAATCCGAAAGGAGTTTTAGAGAAAGGCGTTTAGAAGAATGTTGGACGAACTTGAATACATGACACGTTTTAAGGATAAAATCTTCTTATTCTTAATCACGATGTTTCAGAGCTTATTGATGATCTTCACCAGATTAAGGAGCAATAATTAGCTCCGATCCGTCATGATAAAGAATCAAAAGAAATCGTTATCCATACACTGTGTCATGTATTTATGTATTCGTTAGATGAGCCATTACAGCTGCGGGGAAACCAATGGTGACCTTCGTGGGGTATCAACCCCTGGTGTTCAACAAACTAGTCGATGTCCAATGAATCGATCACTTTAGGACATAAGTCTCGGAGGTGTGAAATACAACCTTTATTAGCCATATTCTCTCGTGTGCCTAAGCTGATTACTCAATCTCTCGACAGTAAAATGGGTGAGTGAGTGAGTTTAGTTTTACGCTGCACTCAGCAATATTCCAGCTATACGGCGGCGGTCTGTAAATAATCGTGTCTGGACCAGACAATCGAGTGATCAACAGCATGAGCATCGATTTACGCAATTGGGATACGATGACATGTGTCAACGTAGTCAGCGAGCCTGACCACCCGATCCCGTTAGTCGCCTCTTACGACAAGCATGGGTTACTAAAGACCAATTCTAACCCGGGTCGTCACGGGTATCAACTGTAAAATGAAGAATAGGAGACTCAAACTGAGTTGCCGGTACGATCCTATGGACTACCTACTCCCAGTACTCCTCGCTGGCTGTGGTGTAGGTGATCTTGCAGTCGTTGGTGATGTTCTTGTCCTGTATCATGGTGGAATTCAGTTGCGTGATGTTGTTGAAGGTGTAGCTGTATGCCTCAGAGATGTTGGGAGGAGGTCTTTGACACATGTCTTATTGTACAGTTCCTCTGCAAGACGGAGATTACAGAGTAAATTAAAATGGTATATGTCCATAGGGAATAAAACCTCTTTCCGGGTTATGAACTTTAACGCTCCAGAACCTAGGTTAAGCGCTGCTTGGATCTGTGTTCCACGCGAGTGGCAAATCCAGCATAGTTTATGGCAAATATGGGGTTAGAAACTCCCTTCATAATCAGACTATAACAAATATTCAAACATGTTTATGCTTCGACCTAATGACAGTATGTATATTCACACTTACTGAACAGCGTCATTGTCTTGTTGTCCTCGTCCATGCCATCCAGGCTTGGGTAGGGTTCAGTCCTGCAGGAGTTGGTGTTCCACATGTTGCCACAGTTCTCCCATGGAACTGTGCTGTCCAGGTTGACGAAGCTGGCAAACATGTAGTAGATGGCGTACATGATGATGACGTTGTAGTAGATGGACACCATGCCGCTGATTGTCACCATGGCAAACCCGATACCTGGAATTTATGAGGTTATTTGTTGAACGGGCCAGAGATGCTTCTATTACCACATGCGCTTATGCAGTCCAACACCGTTGTGTCGAACTATGATGTGTCGAACTTCCGGTTGTGTCGAAGTAAAGACTTGGTTCCTTCTTATGCTCTTTTTTATTCTTTATTCATAATATTTCGGTTATGTCGAACCTTGGATGGCACGGCCTCATCAACTTCGACACAACGGTATTCGACAGTAGTGTTTGGTAATTGTTCCCTACTTACCATGGAATGCAGGGCTGACCTTCCACACTGTGATCGGCCCCTCAGAGGCGAACTGACCGACGGCCAGCTCCATGAAAAATAACGGCAGACCAGCCACCACCAACATGATGACGTACGGGATAAGAAACGTGGCTGTAAACAAAATTTGAAATGGATAAGTTACTCGAAGTACCAATAAACACTACAGAGGAACGTGACCCTGTTGCAACACACACGTGATGTATCAGACAGATACGTCTGTATAGTACCTCCAGCTGAACCACCAGCCAAACAACAAGCATGACACCTGCGATGTGCTGTTTATATTGTCGTTGTTCATTTTTATTTATTTATTAATTCATTTATTTATCTTTTCATTCATTCATTCATTCATTCATTCATTCATTCATTCATTCATTCATTCATTCATTCATTCATTCATTCATTCATTCATTCATTCATTCATTCATCCATTCATCATTCATTCATTTATTTATTTAGAAAGAAACGTGGAAACATGAGACCTAAAAACTGTCGAAGGGGCAATTAAGGCATTAAAACGTATTTACAAAGATTTCATAAGTTAATATCCATGTAAGTTTCCTTCTTCATTTTAGAGAAACAACAATGCGCATTTCTTTTAATCCCAAGAGAGTTGCTCACTTGCTAAAGTCGCGATATTCCTACCTCTAAGGTTTTTCTAAAGAGCTAAAATATGCTAATTATCGTATAATGACTCGTAGTCAAATGTCTATTTGCATACTGACCTCCTCCATTTCTGTAACAGAGGTAGGGGAACCTCCAGACATTGCCCAGTCCCACAGCGTAGCCCACACAGGACAGCATGAACTCGAACTTGCCCCCCCATGTCCCTCGCTCCTCCACCTGTGAGATGAAGACACACGTTAAGGACACATGACATCGAGTTCAGGGTATGATGAAATGAAGGTTTCACAAGGAATGTTGCATATCATATTTTTCCTGTCCTATGGTATAGAATATCGTCAGTGTTACAGAGCATTAGGTTAGTGTGAATTCATGTTTTGTAGATATTGTCCATAAATACGTAGTGGACTATAACTAAAGTGCATCTTGTCGACAGTTTAGTCTAACTTAGGAGTGAGTGAGTGGATATGATTTTACGCCGCTTTTAGCAATATTCCAGCAATATCACGGCGGGGGACACCAGAAATGGGCGTCATCTAAGGATTGATAATGTAGCTGCTAGGAAAATCTCAATATACTGGCTAAAAAAATTGCAATTACATCCTAATAAACGGTGCATAAACGTGTCTTCTCCCTAAGTTATGTGTGGTGTATTAATGTGGTAATATGTCTCGCTGTTTTTCTGTGGGAGTCTGTGACCGGTTACTATTGAATGCATCTGTTTAAACACGCTTCCTATGCAGTAGAAGGCCATTTAGGGTTTTCTTTTCTGTAGGAACACCTGCACTGAATTCACAGAGCCTTTCATTCTCCCATAGCTGGATATACTAGTTTCACTAGTTTATGTGACTATTACATCGCACAAACTCCGTGGCTGCAGCCATGTATGTTGTTTGCTTTCAAATGGTGCACCTGTTTGTTAGTAGCGATCGGAAAAGCTGTGTGAAAATCAGTCGTTAGTTTGCACCACTTTTCTAAATGTAGTCTGGTTTCAAGTAATATCCTGCAATTATTACACCATTCCTTCCAGATGTATTTATGTGATAATGGAATATGTCGAGCATACCCGAATGCTTCTTCCATCGAGTAATGATAATCTATGCTGACTTGAATGAACCCATCTACCCGGAAAAGACTAGCGACTCCGACAAGCTGTCAACAGGTTACCACATCGGTAGGACATTGTCCCCCATAAGACCTTATCAGAAAAATCAGCAATCATGTCGTGACACTTCAAACTTCAATCACAATGTAGAACCGGTTGGACTCGGGTTTTCAATGTCCTTGATAACATGGCGTGAAGGTCACGGGGTCATAAGGTCAAATTCCTACGTAATTTAAGGTCCATGCGTTTGTTTCTTCTGTACATGTTTCTCAAACAGGTTCTGAGAAAGGAGTAATGGCGGCAAGAGAACAATTGAAAACAGGGATAATACCAGTGAATAGTTTCGGTCGGATGTGATTTCTTTTTATGTTCGGTAATAAGCAATCACAAGGCAAGCCATGTGATTTAAAATAATAATGGACAGGCTCTTACACGGCTCCGGTTAAGCTAGTTTGGCGTAGAAACTTTCTGAGATCACGGATTTAATGACACACAGTCACAATGCAGATACTAAAATAGGAAGGCCTAGCATGTGGTCGTATTTAATTTTCGGTTGTTGATTTTCTAGGTATGTCGAGGACATGTCCAAATTTGACCTCGCCTTTTGGAGAACACAGGGTATTAGTACTATTTGACGGTGATTATATAGGTGTAGATACCCACAGCTACGTAAAGTAGTATATATCCAGTTACATAAAGTGTATATACCCACAGCTACATAAAGGTGTAGATACCCACAGCTATGTAAAGGTGTATATACCCACAGCTATGTAAAGGTGTATATACCCACAGCTACATAAAGTAGTATATATCCAGTTACATAAAGTGTATATACCCACAGTTACATAAATGAGTATATACCCACAGTTACATAATGTGTATATACCCACAGTTACATAAAAGTGTATATATCCACAGTTACATAAATGTGTTACATATGTATATACCCACAGTTACATAAATGTGTATATACCCACAGTTACATAAAGGTGTATATACCCACAGTTACATAAAGGATGTATATACCCACAGTTACATAAATGTGTATATACCCACAGTTACATAAATGTGTATATACCCACAGTTACATTAAGGAGTATATACCCACAGTTACATAAATGTGTATATATCCACAGTTACATATAGGAGTATATATCCACAGTTCCATAAATGTGTATCTACCCACAATTACATAAATGTGTATATACCCACAGTTACATAAATGTGTATATACCCACAGTTACATAAAGTGTATATACCCACAGTTACATAAAGGTATATATACCCACAGTTACATAAAGTGTATATACCCACAGTAACATAAAGGTGTATATACCCACAGTTACATAAATGTGTATATACCCACAGTTACATAAATGTGTATATACCCACAGTTACATAAAGGTGTATATACCCACAGTTACATAAAGTGTATATATCCACAGTTACATAAAGGTGTGTATATACCCACACATAAAGTCTATATACCCACAGAAAGGTGTATATACCAACAGTTACATAAAGTGTATATACCCACAGTTACATAAATGGTGTATATACCCACAGTTACATAAAGTGTATATACCCACAGTTACATAAATGTGTATATACCCACAGTTACATAAAGTGTATATACCCACATAAAAGTTACATACCCAAGTTATATATCCACAGTTACATAAATGTGTATATATCCACAGTTACATAAATGTGTATATACCCACAGTTACATAAAGGTGTATATACCCACAGTTACATAAAGGTGTATATACCCACAGTTACATAAATGTGTATATACCCACAGTTACATAAAAGTGTATATACCCACAGTTACATAAAAGTGTATATACCCACAGTTACATAAATGTATATATACCCACAGTTACATAAAGTGTATATACCCACAGTTACATAAAGGTGTATATACCCACAGTTACATAAAGTGTATATACCCACAGTTACATAAAAGGTGTATATACCCACAGTTACATAAAGTGTATATATCCACAGTTACATAAAGGTGTATATACCCACAGTTACATAAAGAGTATATATCCACAGTTACATAAAGGTGTATATATCCACAGTTACATGTATATACCCACAGTTACATAAAGGTGTATATACCCACAGTTACATAAAAGTGTATATACCCACAGTTACATAAAGGTGTATATATCCACAGTTACATAAAGTATATCCACAGTTAAAGGTGTATATACCACAGTTACATAAAGATGTATACAGTTACATAAAGGTGTATATACCCACAGTTACATAAAAGTGTTATATATACCCACAGTTACATAAAGGTGTATATACCACAGTTACATAAAGGAGTATATACCCACAGTTACATAAAGGAGTACATATAGTGATTGTGTATATACCCACAGTTACATAAAGGAGTATATACCCACAGTTACATAAAGTGTATATACCCACAGTTACATAAAGTGTATATACCCACACTTACATAAAGTGTATATACCCACAGTTACATAAAGGTGTATATACCCAGGCGTATATATGTATATTGTGGTGACAAGCTATACCAGCCCGAAAATTCTAAAACATGAAAAACAAGTTGGCCACCATGTAAATATGAACTGAAGGAGATAAACAGGTTATTTAATAATAAAAAAACAACACCAAAACACGAGCTATGTATCTGTGTATGCTTGGATGACGTAACGAGGTATTTGTATACAGTTAATGTCACGACATTCATACAAATGTGACTGTCACGCGCTGTGAATACCGTCAACCGTCGCTGCGGCATATTGAAGCTATCGCTGAAATATATTGTATTGAGCGCCATGACGTGCACAGACGCAATGGCGTTTTTATCAGAATGTCTGTTTACGTGTCTGGTGATTGGCAGAATGCGTTCATCAATTGTGTTGTGTGGATGAAGCATTCCATCAGTGTTTAACACTCACAATAGTAATGACGGCATGAGCCACGGGAGATTCATAACTTTTGTATAGGTCGTTACAGTGACGTCGTTGTAGTGTATGTTGCGAGCTAGCCGCGGCAGCGTTGGTGTAGAGTGGGGTCAGTGTCGTCACAGCCTGGAGTAATGGTTGCAGGGATGGTGTTTATAGCGATGACACAACCAGGGTAATGGTTGCAGGGATGGTGTTTATAGCGATGACACAACCAGGGATGTGTTTATAGCGATGACACAACCAGGGATGGTGTTTACAGCTATGACACAACCAGGGATTGTGTTTGGGTGTCTTTCACATTTCGTTGTGGCCAAATCAGAATAAAAATGTCTCTTTGCATTGACCATAAAATCAACTTATATATACAGCAATTTTATCTGAATGTTAATCTACATGGATCATGAGTTATTCATATGAATATCATATACAATACACATGAATACAGCGAATGTAAGTCTGTACAAACATACTGAAAGGCAAGCTTGGCCTTGACATTATACTAGCCATGATAAGTAACGCACTAATGGTTCTGAGTGTTATAGGTGTCACATGACGTGCTCCAGTACTTCAATAAGTGCTGCCTTACATGCGTGTTCCGCTCGACTCAAGATCCCACGATAGACCTTGTCACTAAAGACGAAACATTGATCTGGAACAGATTTGCGGTAACTACAAAAATAACAGAAGATTTGGTGTTTGGTTGACCTGTTATCTCACGCTTGTTCACTGAACTCATACGTCATTGGATACCATTTAAGATCCTGTTTTCTTTAGGCTTTGTTGGGAGTTTGTCAAGTAAAACTTGTTTTGGCCGGCGTTTGACCTCACTACACTGTTTGATTACCTCTGAAGTGAGACGGCAGCCATAATATCAAATGTGCTTCTAAGAAAGCAACCGTATTGTACATTTTGTGACGGATTAATGCGCTGCTTTAGATCTTCGCGGCGCCTTCCCGTCAGCATTGTCCCCCATTGCTCGGTGAAGAGAAGAAGGTTTTTATGAGGTTCCCTACGTCAAACCTGTTGGTTAGGTTAGGCTGTTGAAGCTGTAAAGTGAGAGGGTAGGATGTGGTAGGTAGGTGTACTTTTAAAGGGTAGGATGTGGTAGGTGGACTGTTAAGAGGGTAGGATGTGGTAGGTGGACTGTTAAAGGGTAGGATGTGATAGGTGGACTCTGAAAAGGTAGACTAAGGTAGTGAAGGATGCAGCGGTGGGGAAGGCTGTGGCTGGGTAGACTGCGAGAGGGTGAGCTCCTATAGTTAGCTATGATTGATATACTGTGTTATGGTAAGCAGTGACAGGTAGACTGTGGAAGCTATAGTTGGTATGCAGTGACATGGTTGACTGTTGAAAGGGGAAAGCTATAGGTAAGCTGCATCCAAACTAAAACAGTAGCGAACAGCTTTAGAAGCTTATCAACTACAAGTAGTAACTCTATATTAGAGGTTCAATATGTACACGCTCAATTCTTCTACTGACAAATGTGTTCTTACTGCGTGAAATATGGAGTCACGGTGCCCTGAGAATCTTGCTCATTAAGTGAGTTGATTATATCAGCAGCCATGTTTCTTAATGATGTCCCATTCGATAAATATCTAGAGACAAGGGTGATTCTCTCACTGGATACATTGACAGTACAATGTGTTTGGGGAAGGAATTTTTTTATGAGTTGCGATTTGTAATAGAAGCTGTACATTCCAAGGGAACCCAGCCACAATAGGATAGCGAGCGCTCAAGGGCAGTGGGTGCGTGCTGCTATCGTTTCGATTTCCCGTGCAGTCGAGCATAACGTCGGTAGCATAGAAAATACAACAGCGCGATCAAATAGCAGTAAATCATCCGTGGGTGTCTTGAGTGCCAAGTGTCAAATCGGTGCTCATCTAGTGAAATGTGGACCTGGACAGAGGGGCAGTCACGGTAGATCAGACAATGTGCCCTCAACACAAGGAACGAATCAAACACTAAGAGCTAAGAGCCCTTGAAAGTGTATGGTGAGAACACAGTTGACTTGGTATGCCTTGAATGGTTGTATGTATGGTGGTGGTTTGGTGGGGGTGCGGGGTAGGGAAAAGGGAGGTGGGGGCTACAGGTATTGCCATGCACCTGTGTATCAGTATGATGTCTGATAACATACTAGTATCCTGCAGATCCATCTGTCAGTCTTTTACCTGTAAATCCCTGGCATCTTTGTAATGACTGCCGTGGCATTATTCTTTAATGCAAAGTGTTTGAGTGCCCGGTTCTACGGTAGGACATGCGTACCCTATCACAAACAGTGATACATTTATATACGTCACACCTATTCTGCTTTTAACGCCCACTGAGATCTGTTTCAGGAAAGATTCAAACCTGGTGTTATATTTACTTATAAACCGACAGTGACGTCACTCTATTGTTCTTAGGGACACTTTTTCTCGCAATATCCCTCAAATCTGATACAATCTCGCTTCCTCGGGCAATTATCTAAATAATGCCCCTCTGTCCCGGGCAGTTATCTTAATATCGTCCCTCTGACCGGGGATTTTCTGAGGAATAGCCCTTGACTTTGAATTTTTACTTGTTTTGAAGATTGATACGACTTTGTCTTGCCATCAGTGAATGCGATCTTAAAATTTGACATTATTGACAATTTCCAACACCCGGTTTCGAACTCGCAACCCTTCGCTTACTAGCTTGGCGGTTTTATCCACTAGGCTCCGAAAGATCGATGTGAAGAATGAGATTGTTTGTCGGTATGAACCGTGTGTTCCTCGCAAGACGGGTAGTGCGGGCAGCGCACGTGCAGGGCACGGGTTGTGCGCGCAGAGCACGTGCATTGCGAGGCGTCGGCTGCCAGTCTCATCCCAATTGATTTCAACAGTAAATACCAAATTTTAAAATTATATCTTAAGTATATCTTCGGTCGGTTTATAAGTTGGATATAACATGACCCGTGGGCATTATTGAAAAGTAAGCTCTCTTCTCTTGGCCCTTGGGCATTTCCCGCGGGAAGCGGGCTTACTTTTCAATAATGCCCACGGGTCATGTTATATCCTACACATACGGTTGATGCACTAACGCGTTGGAAGACGGTTAACTATGCTAACGTACATTCCTAATTACGGGTGACTGCTGACGCAATATACATGTATTTCTGAACATACAGCGTTCTATTATTCTCGTCTGAAGAATGGCAATCGAGTTTAATGGAGTAGAAGACCGAATCCCTAAGAAGGCAGAAAAAATCCCTTAATTCTCTGGTCCGACTTTGCCTTCTTTCACCGAGGATCCCTTCCACTCTTGGTGTGGTGACGGGTGGACTGGGGACTCATCCAGGCGAAGGACTTCACGGGGTTGTTCCGCACACTGCACATACACACAATGCTGCGGTCGTTCAAGGCTTTCCGTTGAGTGAGTTTAGTTTTATGCCGCACTCAGCAATATTCCAGCTATATGGCGCCTTCCGTTGAAATACTGAGCTTGTACTGATTTCATATGACACTTCAGTTGGTTGATCTTCATTTCTGTATCCTCCAGCAGTGCAGCACCATTACCAATATCAACACCGACATTAGGATTATGTCCGACATATTTGACTGGATCCAGAAAACTGTGGAATGCCTTGTTTAAAGATTTTCACAAGACAATGAAATATGTGGATAAGTGCACAATTCTATCAAAGAGCTCCCGTGTTAATAAGACCATCATAGTGGTCATTATAAGCGATGCGGGGATGAGTGAGGGTGATGGAAATACTATTGTGCAACAGTATCACCTGGTTCGTCCATTCGTCTCATAGCAAATGCTAATTACACCAACAGAATAGGAAAGGACGGGCACAGTATAAGTATTTGTTGCTTTGACTTTACTTGGAAAAGGAGTGAGTGAGTGAGTTTAGTTTTACAGTGCACTCAGCAATATTCCAGCTCTATGGCGGCGGTCTGTAAAGAATTGAGTCTGGACCAGACAATCCAGTGATCAACAGCATGAGCATCGATCTGCGCAATTGGGAACCGGTGACATGTGTCAACCAAGCCAGCGAGCCTGACCACCCGATCCCGTTAGTCGCCTCTTACGACAAGCATGGGTTACTGAAGGTTCATTCTAACCTGAACATTCACGGGTCATTGGAAAAGGACTCAACAAGGAGATTTGTTCTAGGTTGGATGTTCCATTGACAAAAAGTGTAATAATTGTTAGTATTATTGTATACATCATTCCCTTAAGAACCATGTAACAGGCATTATTTTCCCGATAGCAGTCATACTGAAGTGCTACCATTTAGTCAGACACATTCGGTAAATGTAATACAATGGTGTTCGTTGTGTGCAGGGGTTGCACCGAGAGGCCCCTATCTACTCTGTGTCACTGTAACATCACCGTCACAACGCGTTTACATAATAAGGTACGTGTGAGCGTGGTGGAGCGTTGTCCCGGGCAACTATGGTGTGACATGTCACTCTGCGCACAATAAGCTTCTACTGAACAGATTGAGTGATGATCCCGTCGCCGAAATACCTTAGTTGTGCGTGCGACGTTAAATAAAGCAAATAACAACAAGATTGAGTGATTTGTCTTCCTTGTCCGTACAACATAAGTATTAAATGTTGAATTTAGAGGTTCATTCAAACGAGAGGGAGAACTTGTCGTGCTACAATGGTTAAACCGTCGCCAGCCGTCAACATAGACTTGTGGCAATATGCATCCTTCGTCTATTAAACACATCCTCTTGCCCACCTACCATACCTAACACGCCTACATCCCCTCGCCCAACTCCAATACCTAACACGCCTACATCTACCACCCTGACGGATAAGGCACGCTTACATCTACCACTCTGACAGATGCAGCACGCTTACATCTACCAAACTGACAGATGCAGCACGCTTACATCTACCACTCTGACGGATGCAGCACGCTTACATCTACCACTCTGACGGATGCAGCACGCTTACATCTACCACTCTGACGGGTGCAACACGCGTACATCTACCACACTGGCGGATGCAGCACGCTTACATCTACCACACTGATGGATGCAGCATGCTTACATCTACCGCTCTGACGGATGCAGCACGCTTACATATACCTCTCCTCTCAAACATGTTTGACTGTTATACCTCTCTGACGGATGCAGCACGCTTACATCTACCACTCTGACGGATGCAGCACGCTTACATCTACAAGTTGATATGTACACTCTGACGGATGCAGCACGCTTACATCTACCACTCTCTGACGGATGCAGCACGCTTACATCTACCACTCTGACGGATGCAGCACGCTTACATCTACCACCCTCTGACGGATAAGGTACGCTTACATCTACCACTCTGATGCAGCACGATATACAGCACGCTTACATCTACCACTCTGACGGATGCAGCACGCTTACATCTACCACTCTGACGGGTGCAGCACGCGCACTGGCGGATGCAGCACGCTTACATTACATATACAGCATGCTTACATCTACCACTCTTGACGGATGCAGCACGCTTACATCTATCACTTTGATGACGGATGCAGCACGCTTACATCTACCACTCTGACGGATGCAGCACGCTTACATCTTACATCTACCATCTACCACTCTGACGGATGCAGCACGCACGCTTACATTACCATCTGCAGCACGCTTACATCTACCACTCTGACGGATGCAGCACGCTTACATCTACCACTTTGATGGGTGCAGCACGCTTACCACTACCACCTGACGGATGCAGCTTACATATACCACGCTTACATCTACCACTGACGGATGCAGCACGCTTACTGACGGATGCAGCACGCTTACAAGTTACCACTCTGACGGATGCAGCACGCTTACATCTACCACTCTGACGGATGCAGCACGCTTACATCTACCACACTGACGGGTGCAGCACGCTTACATCTACCAAACTGACGGATGCAGCACGCTTACATCTACCACTCTGACGGGTGCAGCACGCTTACATCTACCACTCTGACGGGTGCAGCACGCTTACATCTACCACTCTGACGGGTGCAGCACGCTTACATCTACCACTCTGACGGGTGCAGCACGCTTACATCTACCACTCTGACGGGTGCAGCACGCTTACATCTACCACTCTGACGGGTGCAGCACGCTTACATCTACCACTCTGATGGGTGCAGCACGCTTACATCTACCACTCTGATGGGTGCAGCACGCTTACATCTACCACTCTAGCGGGTGCAGCACGCAACAAGTTGATATGTAACATGATTACATCTACCAGTGTTGCCGCGGAACAGAGGACTCTACAGAATGGCAGTGTGCGACAATGGAATGTGTAACTGGGTTACTTTGTACATAAAATACCAACCAACAAAAAACACGCCCTTCTTACCCTTCTACCTCTCGTAAAACTTAACCTGAAGTATACAGATAGCTCCTGTCAAGCTCTGTGTTGATTGATAGGACCTGGTGCAGCACTAGTCAACACGGAGGCCGGTCTGATACACTGGGTGTAGTAATACTAATACTCGGAGCAAATCATAATGTCATTGTGATTGCGTCGTCATTATTATCGTCATCATCATCATCATCATCATAGCAATAAGAAAAATATTGCAAAACAACAATAGCAATGATATCAATGCATTCAGGAAACACCCATGACCCTGCACGGCCCTCACTGGTACGTCAACGATGTTGCCGAGTTGAGAGACGCAGTTTCGTCACCCCTACCCCTACGTCGGCGTTATCTTCATCATCATCATCATCATCATCATCATCATCATCATCATCATCATCATCATCATCATCATCATCATTATCATCATCATAACAATAACAAAATATTGTAAAACAACAATAGCAATGAAAACAATTCATTCAATAAACATCCTGGACCCTGGTACGTCCACAATGTTGGCGAGGTGAGAGACGCAGTTTCGCCACACCCTTCACCGAACCGGTTAAGAGACCTTCTCCCGGGAGACCATGCTCTTTAAGTACCGACTTTCTTGTATTTACCTCCTTAATTGAAAAACCCTTGTGACGTAACGTGTCCTGTATAAAATATCTATGGTGCGGCAATATATAACTCTGACAGACGTTTATTAAATTCCCTGTGAAGTGTTATCGAGTACTTGGCGTGACATATATCAAGATTGTCTAGCTGATTTCACATGTCGACCCCACGATCCAGGTTGTGTCTAATGTGAGGTGTGTTTTCAAATAAGGTGCAAAACGATCTGGTATATATTTGGCAGAGCAGGACAGGACAAACATTGGAAATATTTAAATAACATTATTAATTTATAAACACAATCAGTTTCATCTTTAGATGTATATGTAATATTCTCTCGAGCGAACAAAGTTTTAATACGTTCTCCTGTAGTGTAATGGTGATTATTAGTTGAGAAAGATGCACCAACTTACCTCTTCTCCCATGGTTCCTTACGGCGAGAAAATTCCAGTTAAGAATTCCGAAATAAAATCTGATTCACCTGACGCTCTCCTCCGAAATAACCTGAATTAGGAAAGTCACGAAAAATACAATGGGCTCCATCCAATCAAAAGCATCGACCTGGGTCACGTGACACGAAGTCAAGGATTTCACCGTCCAATAACAAGGTCTGGTTCACGGAAGAATGCGCACGCCCCCCCTCCACCCTGATCCTACTGGACATGTATGGGAGGGTGGTACATGCGCAGTTTAAGGGGATGGTTTGGTTTATATATTAACATATGAAATGCAGGTCAATTGACGGTTTCACAAAGATCTATAGTTTGTAAGCTTATACTGGATAACTATATATCACATGTGAATTCAAGAATATGAAAACTCGTTATTCAAATTTTCTCGGTTACCTCAAGCGGCACGGTGAACCTGACAGCGAAAGAATGCACTGGTACTGTTGCATGTATGTCCATACGTCACACTGTAATTGTACTCAATGATGTTAAACGAATCCTGTATGCACCAACAATTTAACACAGTTAAACAGAATGCTATCTACAAAAAGTGAAATATATTAAATGACAATATCTGTTATGGCAAGGCTCATAAACCTTTCCACATGTAGGGCTGTTAACAAATACACTATTTTCAACAGTTTCCCAACAAACGTATGCCAAACCCTGGACCAAACGCCTAGCCTGAATTTGTTAAACCTTTGTATCAGTATTATATGTGGGGATAGCAAGCTTATCTACTGGCGATATCAGCTTGCGACAATGTAGGTTTTCCTCCTCGCCGCTCTCAGTGAGGTGACGCTCCCTACACCGACAAGGTGTGCGTGGAGGTCAGTTTGTAAACAAACACCTGGGATGTTGATTATTTACCACGTGGTTCTTATTTACTTGTAAGCAGCAGAATTTCTGCTCATGTGTGCAGAGAATTAACAGCAGTAATTAGGAAACGAATACTTTTGAATGCAAAACGTGTACGTGGTTACCGATAAAACAGGACATCTGTACCTGTACATAAACATCAGGTGTCTACAGTTATTTTCAATTATTTATTCATATCAATGATAATTGTCATTCATATTTCAGTTGTACAGGGAGTGGGTTAGCCAAAAACATAAGCATTCACGCCGATGGCATGGGTTCGATGCCTCACATGGGTACAATGTGTGAAGCCCATTTCTGGTGTCTCCCGCCGTGATATTTCTGAATTAACAGCATAAAACCATATACACTTTTCACCAATAGTTTATGCGTAATGGAATATTCAGCGGGTGAGATGGAAACAACCATGTGAATGACGTAGCACCATAAACATTGCATATTAATGTTAGGTGTGGTTAGTAGAGTCCATGGTAGGGCGGATCACACTTCTGCGTGGGTATTTTCCTATAGTCAACAACAGTTACTGCTGTCCTTGATATGCCAAAGTGTCATTGTGTAGGTGAAGACACATCGAGGGTCCGTCAGCGGTCAAGCGTATCCAGTCTGGTTCAGTCGGACGTGAAAATACCACTGTGCCTACATGTCGGAATATTTCAAACATTAGAGTTCAGGTGTACGAGAGTTTATACGTAAGCGCTGGGATTATTCTCAACTGCGTTAAAGTTCACCGCAGTCTGTCGCTACCGACTCTTAACATACAGCACTCAAAGATCAGTGACGTAGGACGCCGTTTATGGCTTGTTGACATGCCGTTGTGGTGTGGCAAGAGCTCCACTGTGAGGCGTTAGGCAATAAATATACTTAATGCGAACTGTGTGAATGGCAGGAACTACAAGTAGGACAGGGAGTCCTATCCCAGGTGTCATGCCCGTGGTCCATTCATACAACTTTCACAGATATTTTGCATCGACGTATTAAATAGAATTCGATTTTTGTTTCAGATTGGCGTGCGGTGACTTTCAATTTTTTATTCACTGTCGTAAAGATTGGTAGATACACTGAAGACCACATACCTCTGAATCACTAAAACGGGAGGTTCAAGGGGGTTGAAGGACTGAGTGAGTATGGCTCTACGCACCTTTTAGCAATATTCCAGCAATATCACGGCGGGGGACACCAGAAATGGGCTTCACACATTGTACACATGCTGGGAATCGAACCCGGGTCTTCAGCGTGATGAGCGGACACTTTAACCATTAGGCTACCCCACCGCCCCTGTGGGTTGAAGGATGGGTATGGGGGCTTCGCGGGGGACGAAACAGGAGAACTGAAATGAAACTTACACCCACATCGCATCTCGGGATGGAATACATGCATACCACGGGTCAACGTTATGTCATAATGTGTATTGTCAACATGGGACGCGATCAGAGCATACAGAGTGGAGTTTCACATTATATTGCAGGTGCATGTACATCCATAATTCAAATATCTCTATCGTCAGTAACACATCGCTTCATAATCATAATTGTCAACAGATGTGATTAAACACATGGCTTGGGGACAAACTCTAAGCCGCTCGACCTAGATCTATTGGAGACAACAACACCTGTCAGTAATAACGCCTCGTCATACTACCCAAACAATGTATACAATATATATACATGCACTGATAATCAGACTGCTCAAATTGAGGTTTCATTTGTAAATATTTCAATTAAACGCGTTGAACTAGACCTGTGTTCATGTAAAGGGAGATGTGGATAAAATTCGAAGATGAACCTTTCGTCTCATGATGATGTGCCGAACTTCAGGCTCATAACTAACTGAAAACTTTATGTTGATGAAAATAAAGGTCGACGTCAAGGATGATTCATTTTCAAATTGCGAGGACAATGCAGGATCAAAGAGTTGTTAGAGGAGGATAATCCGGATTATGCGGATGAGAGCGCAATGAGAAGATGACAACAGATGACAGATTTTATCAGTTGACAGATTTTAGCATTTTTAAATACATGTACATCGTAAATCGCTATAGCACACATTTTTCACAGATTTTAGATTTTAAATGCATAGGTGGGATGCAGAATCAGCAAACTGCCTCACGGACAGTAATCCTTGTTTTGGGGACAAATGGCATCTAGTCGTCGCTCCAAATCCCTGCATTCCTCTTTTGACGGACGCTTCAGGCCATAACTACTGACAGTACCTTTTTTCGGTGTTGGAATATTTTGCAAAAGCTAGTTTAGAACAGTGGACAAGTAAGTCCCTTCTAGGTTTACACTAGTGAGTCTAAACTTTGATGGGTAGTATATATACATGTAGTCTCGTTTTCTGATGATCAGACTGCACAAATTGAGGTTTATCTAATATTCATTTGTCCATAATATGTATAATATGAACACGCGTTGAACTAGACCTGTTATTGTAAACTTTTCAATCAAAAGGAAGATATTGGATAATCAAAACATCTATGTAGTTATCCGCAACGCTAATGAGGCCTAATCAGAACCTAACCTTCAAAGGAAACCGCAGGTCGGCGTCCTGAGACTAGTGGAAAATCGAAAGGTCGGCGTCCTGAGACGACACCGATGTGCCCAGGGCTAAACTCTGTTTAGAACACATCCTTCCTGCTTTAAGGAGAGTGGGGTAACAGTTTATATATAGGATATAGCTGGGAACAAGTGTTTCCACACACGTCAATATCTTTTTATGAAAGTTCATTTAATGTTTATTACTGCTCAAGAGATCATCGTTAACCATTGCCTCACAGGAGTGGCAATAAGTGTATGATGATGGACAACCTTGCAGTAACGCTGTGACGGACCACCTACCAGGTGATAGATGCATAATGATGGACAACCTTGCAATAACGCTGTGACGGACCACCTACCAGGTGATAGATGTATAATGATGGACAACCTTGTAGTAACGCTGTGACAGACCACCTACCAGGTGATAGATGTATAATGATGGACAACCTTGTAGTAACGCTGTGACGGACCACCTACCAGGGGATAGATGTATGATGATGGACAACCTTGCAATAACGCTGTGACGGACCACCTACCAGGTGATAGATGTATAATGATGTACAACCTTATAGTAACGCTCTGACGGACCACCTACCAGGGGATAGATGTATGATGATGGACAACCTTGTAGTAACACTGTGACGGATCACCTACCAGGTGATAGATGTATAATGATGGACAACATTGCAGTAACGCTGTGACGGACCACCTACCAGGGATAGATGTATAATGATGGACAACCTTGTAGTAACGCTGTGACAGACCACCTACCAGGGGATAGATGTATGATGATGGACAACCTTGCAATAACGCTGTGACGGACCACCTACCAGGTGATAGATGTATAATGATGTACAACCTTATAGTAACGCTCTGACGGACCACCTACCAGGGGATAGATGTATGATGATGGACAACCTTGTAGTAACACTGTGACGGATCACCTACCAGGTGATAAGTGTATAATGATGGACAACCTTGTAGTAACGCTCTGACGGACCACCTACCAGGTGATAGATGTATAATGATGGACAACCTTGTAGTAACGCTCTGACGGACCACCTACCAGGTGATAGATGTATAATGATGGACAACCTTGTAGTAACGCTCTGACGGACCACCTACCAGGGGATAGATGTATAATGATGGACAACCTTGTAGTAACGCTCTGACGGACCACCTACCAGGGGATAGATGTATAATGATGGATAACCTTGTGGTATCGCTGTGACGGACCACCTACCAGGGAATAAGTGTATAATGATGTACAACCTTGTAGTAACGCTGAGACAGACCACCTACCAGGTTATAAATGTATAATGACGTTGTTGTATCGCCGTGACGGACCTCCTACCAGGTGGTCAGGTGATAAGTGTATAATGATGTACAAACTTGTAATATCGATCACTATTAACTTACACTGACCTATTGCCATATCAAAACCTTATTAGGAATGATTAAATATATGGACAAATCCTTACAAATACATACACATGGAAAAGGTATGGCAACACCTATGATTTTAACCCATATATAGAGGCTTACATTCGTGTCATGACTATGTTTGCTTGCATAATTATTTTTTAACCTTCGGACGCTCCATAAATGCATTTTAGATGTTGCACGTTCCACAATCACGTGCAATATGTGAGCCCGTCACTAAGCAAATATCAAGTTTCGGTAAACTCTTGTTACAGCCCGATCACTTAAAAAATCAGTAACTGTATATTTCGTTGTTGATAAGCAAATATCGGGCCTCCTTCACTGACAGCTGCTCATAAATGACAAGTTACTGGTATGAGAATAGGGTTATGACAAGGGGCGTTGGTTGTTATCCACCGACAAACAGTCCATTGGCCAGAAATTATCAGTAAACTGATGAGGATAAGGACCGTCAGCATTCAGAACGAACACGAGTGGCAACTTCGAGGAAGGATAAAGCCCTACTCCAAATCACAAACTTCATCTGTTCATCATCGCTTCCACATCATCGCTTGTCCAACAGAACGGTCCAAAATCGCCCAAAGGTACAGAGCCAAGTGACCTATCAGACTTCTGGTGTCATCCCCAGCCCAAAGCAGCACGACCAGGTGTCAAGCTCGACGTCAGTGGAATTTGAGGTCATGAGTTAGCGTCCACTGGTCGGACGGAAGTCGATTTCTATAATTGTTCGTAATTGCTCGTGTTTGGTGCCGCAGAAACAGTTTATATATCTGGGAGCAAAACCCTTTAGCGGGTTTATTGATGGTGTTGGGGTGCCTCTTACATGACCGTAAACTTAACCTTGTGACGATCAGATACAATCTGAATCACTGACACCCTTGACAGGGTTGCTGTAGCACAGTTCGATGACCCCTGAACACAAGGTCAGTCTTCATAGACGGCAATGCTAGGCCACATCGTCCACGTGCCGTTGGTAATTTCTGAGGTCAAGAGGCGGCAGCAACTCTACCTTGCCCACCATGTGTCCAGGGGCTCCTTTTACCAGACAACCTTTACTAAGGTTAACCTTAACTCCAATCCTTTAACATTGAACTGAGGTTACCTTAGTGACTTACGATCACACCTTAGTGCATTGTGAAAGGAGGCCCTGATCTCAATCCCACAGAGCATGTTTGGGACATTATGGGAAAAGAATACGCCAGAGAGATAGTTCAATGCAAAACCTTGGTGATATTGGAACAAGCCTCAGATCAAGAACACCTCACCATGAGGGGGAGGGTCAGGGATGTTGTTGCAGTTGGCGGAGGTTACGCCAGATATTGACACTGTGCACGTTTATTGATACTTATGTGAGTCAATGAGCCTCAGGAATTTTGCCAGAATCTTGAAAATGTCCGCTTTCGTTAACGTTCCACGGCTATAGTTATCAGCACTACAAAATGAGTCAATTTGTTTCCATGTTTGCTCCTCTGAATAAGTACCCGTGAAGGTCCGGGTTAGAATATTGATCTTCAGTTACCCGTGCTTGTCATAAGAGGCGACTAACGGGATCGGGTGGTCAGGCTCGCTGACTTGGTTGACACATGTCATCAGTTCCCAATTGCGCAGATTCATGCTGTTGATCACTAGATTGTCTGGTCCAGACTCGATTATTTACAGACCGCCGCCATATAGCTGGAATATTGCTGGGTGTGGCGTAAAACTAAACTCACTCACTCCTCTAAATATGCTACCATTTCCATGTGTATATGTGTATGGATTGTCCGAGAATTCTCACCGGGGGTGTTAATGTTTGTATGATCCGGATGAATACCGTTTTGTCTTCCTCAGCCTTCCTCTTCTAGAATAGCTTTGTGTCCATTTCGTTCTATTCAGCATGTCCACATAGAAACATGACATCAGTTAACACTCAAAGACATTAAAAGGTTTGCCTGTAATTCTAATGTTGGGGACGGGCGGGTATCGTGTAGTAAAGTGATATAAATACAATACGGTAAACAAAGATATGTTTAAATATACAAAATAAATTTGTTGTACATCCAAAACTTAAAGTATATTTCTTTTCATGTCTGCGTCGTATGACAATGTAATTAAAACCCAATTTGTACAAAAAGTTCATTTGTAATTCCAATAGCCTCAGGAGCTAACTATGCTCTGATTTCGTACATTTGATCTCTACACTGTCATTCTTGTGTCAATTTTGTGCTGTGAATTTAGGCCAATGACTTTACCCCTCTCGAGAGTTACTAATTGGGTGAACGTAACATTTATGATATTTGGGATAACATTTACATTGTAATCAGTAAGTACAGACTCTAAAGCTTTTGGGGGTTGGGTCCCATCCTGGATTCCAGCTCACATTCTCAGATTGGGACACCTATTCCAAAAAGTAAGCGATGTAACCCTGGAAGTCTAGATCACATGTTTTGTGTACCCCTCTGGCGAATGTAGGTGACTGGCGGGTGACATGTATCTCCATTTCCGGGTCGCCATCATGTTTGTTCTCATTTCGTTAACTTCCTCGTCGAACTTCTTTAATGTCAGCATTTCATTATAATGTACTTCGTTATAGGCGAACACGATTTACTAGCCCTCGTTATAGCACATTCAGCTCACTTCATGACAACTCTCAACTTACTGCATGTAGACTGGCATCTCAGCGCACCTGGATAATGAGGCCTTTGTTCGAGGCCATGTTAATGACCTGTATTGTGTGTGAGAAAGTCACTGTGTACATACCTAAGAACCCAACTGAAGCTGCTATTGTCTGGAGTCGTATTGTTATAAGTGATAAACGCGTTAATTGTGTCATTAACGCTGGCAAGTCAACAATAACCGGTGATACGACCATTCTGGAGGAATGCGAATCCTCCTGGTGTCAATACAGGTGTCTGTCTTCAGGTAATTTGTGCATTGATGTGCCGGCTTAAGGAACAGCTACAACAAGCAGGGTTAATCACACCTGTTCACATCTTGGAGTAATTATGTAAACACTAACATATACCCCCCGATACTTGTATAACATCAACACTTCCATATAGCGTAAAACATTAATTGTTACAATCAATAATCATAAATCTTGGTTATACAGCTCAATAAATAAACAAGCAAAGGGAATTGAAACACAGTGTATGTTAGACATACATTTAATATCTTGCGCGTTGATGTCTGTATATGTGCTGGTTTTATCGTGGGCTCTCAAATATAGAAATATCTGGCCTGATTCACAACAATAGTAGAGGCGATTGTTTACATCACAGATCTCTTGATCTCCTTGATCTCCTTGATCTCTGTACATCTCAGTTCTGTAACACTATCTCACTGGCTTCCTGTACATACTATATATGTTGCTCGTAATCATATTCTGTCATTCACATGATGAAGGGGCAAGAAGTAGCCCAGAAACGTCGTGTTGTAAATATTAAAGAAGTTGTAAATCCATACCATACGTTGTCATGTCACAGATATGTGGTAAACACTAGATATTCATACCCACAACAGAAGTTTAGGTGTATAGGTGAGCGAGTGGGTTTAGTTTTACGCCGCACTCAGCAATATTCCATTTATATGGCGGCGGTCTGTACATAATCGAATCTGGACCAGACAACCCAGTGACCAACAGCATGGACAACGATCTACGCAATTGGTTAAGGGTATAGGACAAGAGTGGCGACAGCATAAGAGAAACATTTTTTATGGATAGACAACGTCTTCATTGCAATAGATGTGACATTTCGGTGTAGATCAGAGGCGACTGACGGGATCGAGTGGTCAGGCTCGCTGACTTGGTTGACACATGTCATCGGTTCCCAATTGCGCAGATTCATGCTCTTGCCGTTGATCACTGGATTGTTTGGTCCAGACTCGAGTGTGGCGTAAAACTAAACTCACTCACTCTACACAAAGTTGCCCCCGTAGTTGCGTCAGGATTCGAATCCTAGATATTTATTAATTAATAGTTATTCCTGGTGTGAATTGCTATCGCTATAACCGTGCTGACTGTCACGGTGTTGTGCCCCTGTGTAAAGGTATCATTAGACACGAATAAAGCAATGCTAGAAAATGTCGTAAACGTTCACAGTCTTATCATTAGCTGCTAAATGTAACTAAAGACAAGCGAAGAGATCAAAGACCCAATTGACACTGACAGATCAACTACACAAGCTCATTAGCTAACCAACGGCATAACCGCTGTCTCTAAAGGTAGCTAAATCCGCTCTCTGACAAGACAAATTACAAGACACATACACAGACAATTAGGTCGGCTGGGACCGATTATCACCTGGGAGCAATTATCGACTGAGGACCTAATGTCACGCTCTACAGAAGAATGAGCCTTGAGAGCCTACCCCTAAAAGAATACATTTAATTTGTTTGAAGAAATTCATCGCCACATTTGGCGGTAAGAAAGGTATATTCAAGCCTTTGACCTGTATTTGGGAACCTGATTATACCCTTAATAAGAAGAAGAACTATTACAATCATGGAGTTTACTGTCAGTGGTTTTGTGTACAATATAGAATTCAAAACATAATACAATGACATTGTGTGCAATATAGAATACAAAACATAAAACAGTGGTTTTGTGTACAATATATAATTCAAAACATAATACAATGACATTGTGCAATATAGAATACAAAACATAAAACAGTGGTTTTGTGTGCAATATAGAACACAAAACATAAAACAGTGGTTTTGTGTGCAATATAGAATACAAAACATAAAACAGGCCTAGGAATACATGGCTTTTAGGAGGATGATAATAGGAATAAACAAGATGTACAAAAACAATTTTGAAGGAATGTCAATGGTTGTAATACTCAAGGGGAGAAGCTGGATACATAGGTGCTATAACTATAGGCAGAGTTGAGCACACTTTCATGCCTGGAGAGAACTTTACGTCATGACGCGCACATTATGACCTATGACTGCATTTGTAAGTAAAAATGATACGCTTCGAACATTACCTCTGAGGTAAGATGTGCTATTCATTATGTAGAAAGATGTATACATGATAAACGATAATAACAAGAACCTCAAACCAAGAATGATAAGCCACAGTAATGGTATTTTGTCCCTAATGGTAGGTGTAGACTATGAGTGAGTGAGTTTAGTTTTACGCCGCTTTTAGCAATATTCCAGCAACATGGCGACGGGTAACATCAGAAATTGGCTTCACACATTGTACCCATTTGGGGAATCGAACCCGGGTCTTCGGCATGACGAGCGAACGCTTTAACCACAAGGCTACCCCGCTGCCCCTGTAGAATATGAGTGAGTATTGTTTTACGCATCGTCAGCAATTTTGCAGTTATTCGCTATTGATATTCTTATAATTCCAAATAGTATTAAGTTCATTATAACCACAGTAGACCTGATTTCTAAGTTCGTGATTACTTTGTCGTCGTTTTTATCAAATATGATGATGCGTTTGGTATCTGAGTAACGATTTCTGTAACAGTCGAACATTAGATATACATAATCACTGTCGTGTCTTAGTCGTTCATTATACCGTCTGATTAACGTTACTTTCAAGATATCGATTTGGTATATGTTGTATTCACAACTTTGCATATTCGGATACTGATAATGAGTGATCATAATCAAATATCAGGGAATAACTGTCCATTAACGCACACGTGTGGTGCTGTACACATTTTATTAAAACACACAACATATAGTTAACATCTGTTCATTGTATATATGTAACATAATCATGTTCAGGAAAACATATCTTAAACACGCGAGTTATTGTGCGGGATCTTTCATATGCATAAGCATTAATTAATACTTCTACATACAAACAAGGGATCATTATGTATACACAGTGCAAGTGTATCTCAAAGTGTTTGAACAGCACTAAATTGTTACACAAAGCCACTATTCTGAGAGACAGAGCTGTTAGGTTTCTTTGGGCTGGTATCTCTACACGTCAAGTGGCCAGAAGGTTTACTTGTCACAATTCAAAAATCGTCAAGTTATCACAGAGCCTACGGCAAACTGGCAGAACACGCGATCGACCACACCCAGGGCAACCATGTGTCGCGTGATCGTCACATCGTCCTCAGGAACAGGTTGAAAACAAGCGTCAAGAACAGCCACTACCATTCGTTGACGAACCGGTATTATCAGTGTCTAAACGGTACAACGGCGATTACATCAGCTAGGACTGCCGATACCCGAAATGGAACCGATACAGAGATTACAGACTCAGGCATTCGTAACTACTCGCCACTTTCCGTGACCTACAAGAAGACTCGTACCTGTATAGTACGCCAGTATTGCCAAGAATCGCGGCAAACCAATCAAATCGCGCGTAGTAAAATGTGAAGTGAAGACAATTAGTTTCTTTGCGATTATCGATTTTAATTATTATTTCCGTGATTATAAAATTATCTTGTTACAGATATTTGTCAACGACATAAGAAACTTACTTAAAGTGATTTCGTGTTATATTATATATCACTAGGTGTTTGGAAATTCAGAGTTATCTATCCTTGGAAATAGTCCTAGACTATTTTTATCTCGGTGCCTGTTTCCGCTTAGACAAGAACCAGTCGTGAACATGGCCACGAGAGGGGTGCGAGTCGCCATCCGGCTTGCCTGAATGACACGAATAGTTACTAATGAGGCTCAGGAACACCGACAGCAACGTGTACTTGGGTGCAGGACATTTCGGCGATGGATCGTTAGTCGGCGGGAAGGTGTTCTCTTTACTGACGAGTCCAGATTTCATCTCAGAGATGGGAGGATCAGAGTCTGGCGTTGACGTTGAGGACGTAACGATGATTGTGGCGTTCAGCACGTGAACCGCTGGTGGAAGTGTTATTACAAGTATCTGGTAAACACATTAAACATAAATAGGTTGGGATACTTCTCGTAACGCTTTGTTCAACTCAATCTGTGAAGTGGTAGTCCACAGGCAGATAAAAACGAGAGTGATTTTGCTTAAATGTTGAATATCAACCCATAACCTGATTAAACCAAGCATCCATGCCACTATCATCTATCAAATGTTCGTCCATCCATCCATCCATGGATATACATACATTCATCCATCCATCCATCATCCATCCACCCATCCGGTCTTCCATCCCTTCAACCTACCATCCATCCAAGCTTCCATCCACCCAGCCTTCCTTCCATCCATTCAACAATCCCTCCATAAATCCATCCACACGACCCCCATCCTTTCTTCAATTTATTTAGCACCAAGCTAAGCAGTTTTCAGTCAGTGTAACCAACCATCTATCTAAACCAACCATGTATCTAATCTTCCATCATCCATTGTCTTCCATCTATCTAAACTTCCATCCGCCACAAACTCCCTCCATTTAGTCAGCCTAAACCTTAATGCATTTCGACGTCGCAGTGAAACTCGTTCCTGAACCAGTCTCTGGGTTCTTCTGACTACGTTTTGTGGATTGTAACAATGGGAGTTTCCTTACATCATCCCTCTTCCACAGCTGTATTGTAGGTGTTTCTGTTGTGACATTTGTCATTGACGGTCAAAGTCACTCATTATGAGCTGGACTTAAACAAGAGCTTGTGGACCCAATGCTGGCGTATTTGTGAGCGGAATATGAAGATATTTAAACATGCTTTATCTGCAATAGTCTTTATCTGATTACCGATGAATAGTACGTAGTGTGTGTATGTATGTGTGTGTGTGTGGGGGGGGGGGGGGGAGGAGAGAGAGAGAGCGTGGGTGTGTTTTGCCATCTCACTCGTACATATTATATCAAGAATAACACTTGATGGTTTCTGGATCATATCAATGTTTGCTGAGAAGTAGGTCAGAAATGTAAACAATGATATGAAATTAGGTTCATTCTTACTTCTTGGAAAGTATGAATGCAATGCCGTGTTACGTAATATCAAATAAATGTGCCACATTTGGGAAACACGTGACCAGTGGTGATTTTCATGAGAGTTAGACCTAATGGAGCAATAACCCCAGAGTACTGCACAATCTTACTGCCGCCTGAAAATCCAACTTACTAAATCATGTACAGTACACAAATAAGCTCACCTGTCCATACGAGAAACATGTATCAAAACAATGCACGATGAAAATGAAAATATAACGTAAGTGAAAAGTATTTCTGGACAACAAATTCCCTTATGAAGCCCTAATGACTATCAAGATCTCCTCGACCGTGGGGGAGGGGAAGGCGCTACGGTCACTGGACCGTGGGGAGCTTTGTTTCGCGACCCGGTGTCACTCGGTGGGTTATCTAAAGCAGAAAAGGCCTCCTGAGTCACCCACTGGGAAGCCGTGACACCACTGGAGCGCTGCCAAAACACGCTGTTGACACTGAGTCTGTTGGCGAAGATGCAATCCAACCTGTTTATTGCACCCTGAATAGATGCCACGCTTCAGCGGAGAAGGTATTGCAAGATCCCTGGATGTGATCCCTGTGGTATTCATTCATCTGGGGATGTATTGCGCACATACATATTAACATAATATATTCTATTTCTATTATGCTCTTGGTCTTTCACCTTATACAAATGATAGCTGATACAAACCCTCCACAATCAATGCTCGCTTAAACTCCCCAGATACAGAATAAATCATATTGGAAAATATCTGATACCTCGGTCAAACTATACTCAGTTGAGCGAACAGGCGGGGTATATGGACTTGTAATCCACTTCCGGTGTCGTTGCCATGGATGCACGGGGCAGGATACGATCACCATTTTGCGAAGTATGAGTATAATCATTATTCGATTGTGATTCATAAATAGCTGCTTTGTCCTCGTACCTCACGTCAGTCACTGGATTGGCTGGTCCAGACTCGATCATTTACAGACTGACGTCATACTACTGTGGCATTGCCGAGTGCGGAGTTGAACAGACACTATGTCTTTATTTATTTTTTTATTTATTTTTTTTTTTGTAAAAAAAAAATAAAGACATAGAACAGACACATGCTTATAATGTCGTTTGAATTGTTCAATCGAGTCTGCTTTAAGCCAACATTTCTTATTAATGTGAAACGGGTTTTGTCGCGTCTGTTAGTAAGGGTATATCCAAGGACGTGTTGATCCCATCATACACACACATACTTTCAAGGACTTGCCGGTACCTACTTGCAAGTGTTGTTTGGTTGTCGCCAATAAAGACGTTGGGGGTCTTCACGCATGGGTGCAAGTGAATCATGGAAAAATAAACTTAACCCCAAATGTCTACTTGGATACGAAACAAAACACAACTGTGGGCATAGTGTGGGTAAATTTCCTACACATCTTCATTACGTGCAATACGTTACATAACAGGGGTCTCGGTATCACGTTTCTCTCAATATAGGTCTCAGTGCGTTCTCAGTGTATAGTATTCAAGTCAATGATATCCGTCAGTCCTTGTAGTTTTTCATCACAAAGTAGATCCCTGGTGTTCTGATGTTATTGTGTTTACAGGTGATGCGAGTAATACCTGCCGCCGATGGTGAAATAAGATGCAGGCCCAACGTCCTCAAATGACATCACGTTATTGACACCAGAGCAGCACATGTGTTTTCATAGACTGAATCTGTGACATCACCACGGGGACACCAGAGAAGCACATGTGTTCTCATGGACTGAATCTGTGTCATCACCATGGGGACACCAGAGAAGCACATGTGTTCTCATGGACTGAATCTGTGTCATCACCACGGGGACACCAGAGAAGCACATGTGTTCTCATGGACTGAATCTGTGTCATCACCACGGGGACACCAGAGAAGCACATGTGTTCTCATGGACTGAATCTGTGTCATCACCAAGGGGACACCAGAGAAGCACATGTGTTCTCATGGACTGAATCTGTGTCATCACCAAGGGGACACCAGAGAAGCACATGTGTTCTCATGGACTGAATCTGTGTCATCACCACGGGGACACCAGAGAAGCACATGTGTTCTCATGGACTGAATCTGTGTCATCACCACGGGGACACCAGAGAAGCACATGTGTTCTCATGGACTCAATCTGTGTCATCACCACCGAGACAACAGAGAAGCACGTGTGTTCTCATGGGCTGAATCTGTGTCATCACCACGGGGACACCAGAGAAGCACATGTGTTCTCATGGACTGAATCTGTGTCATCACCTGTGTCATCACCACGGGGACACCAGAGAAGCACATGTGTTCTCATGGACTGAATCTGTGTCATCACCACGGGGACACCAGAGAAGCACATGTGTTCTCATGGACTGAATCTGTGTCATCACGTTATTGACACCAGAGCAGCACATGTGTTCTCATGGACTGAATCTGTGTCATCACGTTATTGACACCAGAGCAGCACATGTGTTCTCATGGACTGAATCTGCGTCATCACCATGGGGAGCGAACCTCACGTTGCCTCCTTTTTCTGCATCAGTGAAGGAGACACGAAACTGAAACCTATGAAAATATGAAAAAAATAATTCTGCTATGTCATGTTTGCTTCAGCAAAAGTGGGCCATTATGCTGGTTTTAAGAATGTTTTCATCAACACTGCACCCAGGACCAGCTGGCTAAATAACTGATATATCAGCTTTACTAATGGACTTCGCTAAAATATCAAAGACGCCGACAGAACTTTATCTATCGATGGTGTAAACCATTTGAGTTTCATCACAATGGGTTGTCGTGACCAAATTAGCTCCCCAGCTTTGTGACATGAATCTACCAACCCTGTTAACCAAAACAGCCCATACACATAAATTAAGGATGAACGGTTTAAGGGTTTTCTTAAGGGGTAATATGGAAACATGATGGTCCCCATACCGTGGGCTGTAGAGTTATCCCGGTCACGTGCAAACCACGGTGCCCGTGCCACAGAAGACACAACGTTGGCGGTAGCGTGACCTTGGATTTAGGTCTGTCTCATGCAACAGGGGTGAGTGAGTTTAGTTTTACGCCGCTTTTAGCAATATTCCAGCAACATCACGGCGAGGGACACCAGAAATGGGCTTCAAACATTGTGGCCAAATGAGGAATCGAACCCGGGCCTTCGGCGTGACGAGCGAACGCTTAAACCCCAAGGCTATCCCACCGCCCCCAAAAGGAATGAGAAATCCTTGAAGACTTTCCCAACCACAAGTATACCTGTTGCTCAGTGTAGGGCAATGATAATATACTAAACGACACCACCGTTGTCCCTCCGCCATTGTTGGTCCCACAGCGACCAAAGCCGTCGATTCACGTTGTTTACGTTACACGATGCAGTCGTCTCGGTAAGCTCTCCATTTCGTGGTCTGAAGTTGTTTGGGTTTTACATTACCAGTGGCTGAAACATGAGAGCCACAGAACGCATCCGATCGTACAATAACAAGTTTCAGTATTAGTGTTAAATTGGGCATACACAACAAATAGTTTGCCCTTCCTCTATGCGTAGTGTAATACAGTATAACTGTGCCTATTGCAGCTGACACATGTCAACCTCCAGTACACCACGCTGGTACAGGGTCATTTCCACTCATTTTAACGTTTATAACGAAATAATGGGATGGGGCAGGGGGGTCTTGTAGGCCTGTGTTCAGAGCATCCCACACTGTGTCCGTCTGTGTGAAGGTGTAGAGCAGGTGAGAGGGCGTTGACGGCATGACGTCACCAAGACAATGCACTCAGGTACATATAAAACGTCGGACTATACGAGGACAAAAGCAGGTGGGTAATTTACGTTTTCGCTGAGCCTGTAAATGAACGATCAAAGAGATAAATGCAATACATGTGACTCATTTGTTACTTACGCGACATTAGTCAGGTATCTATGCATCATTACCTGCCTCTTCCCGCACAGTTTTATTACCGAATGCACATCAAAGAAGGAGGTCCTATAACGCTAAAGAAGGCTCAAGATGAACAAGTTTGTACCCAAACCATCGGCCCTTACATGTTTACGTTGTTTTGTTTATTTGTTTGATTCTTTGCTTTTTAACGCCGCACTCAGTAATATTTCAACTACATGGCCGCGGTCTGTAAATAATCGAATCTGGACCAGACAATCCAGTGATCAACATTATGAGCATCGACTTACGTCTTATACGTCATGTGTCCAGTAAGTCAGCGAGCCTGACCACCAGTCCCGTTAGTCGCCCCTAGCAACAAGCATGATTGCTGAAGACCACATGTTTACAATACAAAAACGTGATAAACGTTGAATGTGAACTTAATTTGAAGTTTGTGGTGTCGTGTTTAACAACATGAAGTCATTATGTTCGGATTATTTTCCAGATGTGCTTTGTGAGAGCATCCTCGTTCACACACAGCTGCTGGTGTTCTGTTTATGACCCACTATAAGAAAAAAGGAGAGGTCAGATAAGCGCTCCTCTCTGTTATTGGTGAAGTAAGGAACTGACGCGAAGCTAATTCACCCCCGAGTTGACGTCACAAACTCCATCCAATCAGATACTTCGACTCCTGACATTTCCTCTGCGGTGGTATTTACAAATCGAGACTCGTGTTCTAAAACGAATTAAGTTCTAAAAACTGACAGTGTAAATAAATGTCTATTGAAGTGTAACCAGCCACTCCTGGGTCAAAGTTCATGTACGTGTCTGCGGGCAATGGGATTTCACCAACCAATAGACCCGGATATATTGAATGTTGCCATAAAACAAGTACCCTTGACACGCGACTCACCAACGAATTGCGCAAGCAATAATGTTGTCGTGTATATTTCCATGGAATGTACCTAACAATTTGAACTTTGGTTGGCTGGTTTGTTGTTTAACGCCGCATTCAGGAATATTCCAGCTATATGGTGGCGGTCTGTAAATAATCCAGTCTGGACCACACAATCCAGTGATCAACATCATGAGCATCGATCTAAGCAATTGGGGTACGATGATATGTGTTAACCTAGTCAGCGAGCCTGACCACCCGATCCCGTTTGTCGCCTCATACGACATCATGGGTTGCTGAAGATCAATTCTAACCCGGATCTTTACGGGTGATCGAACTGGGAGTAACAAGTGGTAAATATGAGTTGTTTGGTTTAACCTCCCTCCCACACCCGATATGGCAGCTATGTGATGGCGGCTTGTAAATAAACCTGTCTGGGCCATGCAAACCAGTGATTGATATTGTGAGCAAGCATTCACTTTATCGCAGGTCCGTGGCAGAAACAACCACTTCTCTGAGTCTAATCTATTAAAAACGACTTCAGTTCTCACCCCGAATCTCAAGGAGGTTTACAGAAACCTCTCAGCGAATATCAGATACGATATTTCACGTGAGTACAATGTGGGAGACCATTTCTGGATTGCTAAAACCGGCGTGAAACTAAAGTCACTCACTCAGTCATATACGAAATTTTCCGAATGTCCGATATATACTAGGCAAAATTAAGCAGTATTACGACATTAAAAATTTATAGTTTTAGTTTCTGGTGAAAACGATATATTTGTTAAATTCTGGTCATCAATACATGGTACATTGAAAAGTTGATTTATGTGACTTTACCTCATTGTCTGTACATCGTAAAGGATCAATGTATCTTGTGTACCTCATGTATGTCAAATTGTGTATATGTAACTGTTGCCAATGACAAACAGAATTGTAAAATTGAAACCATGAAAAATAAAAAATAAAAATCTTTTAATAAACATCATATATAATTCACTGGTTCTTAATTGAGTGTACAACTTCGACCCTGGTCAACAAGGTCGACAATAACCTATTCTCCCACATCCTGTAAATAGAATACATGTCAGGTGTTTTGTTAAAAACACAACGAACTCCTGTCATTGTTACAGGTAATTTAGCATCAAACGTGCTCGCACGTCTCTATTTCTTATGTCACGTTAAAAACAACATTACATCTCAAAATTTACTGTTGTCCTGGTATACAACTAAATGGTTCATGTACAGTACATGTGACCGGTCAGAACCATGGACTGTACTCTAACCCCCTCTATACTATACTATGTATGTACTGTCTGCGATGACACGCCTCCCTACGGCAAGTGACCTTGGAGGGTTGTCCATGTGTTTCTTGCGTGGCTTTAGAGGCTGTTGAAAGTATATGGGGCTATTTATATCATTGTTTACGTCTACTGTCAATATTGAGTCAGATCATACGATACACAGGTACTGGTTTCACCGACATAAAGGATATTGTTATTTGTTCAGGTTTAAAGGGGTGGCTGAAATTCATATATTCAACTGGTATTATGCATATGTAATATAGGTTTGAGGGTATAGGAAAATATATGAGGCCTTGTTGCAACCACTCAAGTGTGAAGGGGGCTCTCCTGGGCAGATAGCTAGCGGTGCACTCAAGCGTTGCGTTTGCACATTCCTTTCAAATAGAGCAAGCGTTGACAGGCGACAAGAAAGAATAGGTTTTGCTAAGTCATGTCTAACTAATGTAGCCTGTGGTAGATGTACCTCATTGTGAAGAAATTCTCTTGGCCTGTGTGAAGTGTACTTAGCACACCATAGCCTTGGGCAATAAACGTGGGGTATTGTTCAGGTGTTGTATTGTCTTTTATACACAATGACAATGGATATTTTCATGCATTAAACTTGGGCATGTGTTTTTTAGAGGATAGGGTTTAGGTAAACATTTCACATGACGAAAAACAGCGGATGGGTTGACCTACTCTACACCAGGAGTTTGTCTAACCATCTATAAGTGGTCTGTTCTTCAACATGGGCTTGTCTCGGTATCTATAAGTGGTCTGTTCTTCAACATGGGCTTGTCTCGGTATCTATAAGTGGTCTGTTCTTCACAGGAATTTGTTTAGGTATCTATAAATGGTCTGTTCTTCACGGGAATTTGTTAGGTATCTTTAAGTGGTCTGTTCTTCAACAGAGCTTGTCCAGGTATCTGTAATATTTGAATTACGCTATACCCGGTGCTTGCATATGTACCTATAATTGGACTGCTCTACACTTGGAGCTTGTTTGGACATCTCTATACTAATCTTGAATGTCTAAACATGATACTGTTATGCAAGAGCATGTTGTGTCCCCAAGACATTGTAGCTGATAATTTCTTTTACAAATTCGTAATTGGCATGTTGGAAATACTTTGCCGTTACGTTGACATAAGTCTATCTGATCTATCACTTACGACGTTCTGTGCACAGTTAGTGGGATTGTATTCTCCACAAGCAACTTTATCCCAGGGAAATCCTATCGTGGCATACGGTTGAGCCAATGGTAGTTGTTTTCGACAATATTTTGTTAGTTCCCGTTTCTGTTTTGTCAATTTCATTTTTTTTGTGAAAGACAAACAATTAAATGTGTACGATGGTGGTGATTGTTGATGTTCATCGACGAAATATGTTGGAGATGTTTACGGGCTTCGATGGTAACAAATACTGGCCTTGATCTCCAGTTTCATCATGTAAAGTATCGTTGGTTAGAACCGACTGGAAGTAATGGTGGAGTTGTCTCCCTTGTCAGGGTATGCGTCTCGTTATTACTCCAGGTGAAATCCCTCGGTGATAAACGCGCTTTTCTTGAGCCCAGTTTTATCCATTTGAGATAACTTGGTTTGATTCATTGAGCCTTTTGTCGACTTGTGGTACAAAGTTTATGAGTAAGATGAAAAAGAAAAAACAACATTTGTTGACAATGACTTTTCTTACAAAATATTTTTAAATTTATAAAACAATTAGACAGACGTATACAAATTACAGTGTCAATCATGACAATCATGTTTTTATAGAACGTAGAATTACAAATCACAATAAACATAAATAGTGTCATTTGATGTATTTAAAAAAAACGAACATTTGTTTCAGGGAAGCTGTCACAGAGTGTTACTGATATGTAAACAACATGATAATGGACGAAAGAAATCTCGTGATTAATCCTCTGGTAGATAGCGTCAAGTACGCATAAAAATTATGTTCATAAAAATAAACTTAGAGTTGTAAATACATTTGCCAACCATTAGACATGTTGTAATACTACTCTACAAAAGACACGGACATGTCAGCCTGAATAAGAAACGTGACATATGGTAGAAACGGGGTTGGAAAATATTCGAGGTTCACATAGCAACAGTTATGACAGGATATGTTCCATCGTTGTTAGCCTTGTCATTGTACTGTTATATTCGAGTTACAGTTATATTCGAGCGTGTCAGTGTTGTGTTCTGTTTGTAAGTCTATCAAGTCCCATCATGCTGAGAGAACACCCAGGACACTGACTTACCAAACTGTTACACGTTTAGCCCTAGTATTGTAAATCTGTATAATCAAACACAATAGAATTGACAACGTCGGGAATTGGGAACCTCATGTAGACATCTAAATGTTTTACAAACCAAATCGTGACTGAAGTCAATTAAAGTTTTGTTCTCTCCTGAAATTGACAATTTTGACGGACATGTAACTTGAAATCAGTACATGTGTACCTGTACAAGGTTACTGAGATGACATTGAGTATTACAAAGTAAAAGGAATAAAAACGAAAAATGAGCAAGAAGTGAGTACAGCGTGGAGAAGGGAGATAACCCACCAGGTATCATTCAAATAAGTCGCCTGGATTGGATATTGACCTTTCTTTGAGTCCAGGACAATGGTCCTTTCCTGGTGTCTCTCTGGAATTCTTATATCACAGCTTTTCGCTGTAGAACACTGGGTTATCGGATCCTCCATTTGTGTAAGGCAATGGTGGCTTTTCCGTGATGACGCTGTCGAAGGTTGTGGTGGTGGCGTATCTGCCGGTCCTGTCCTCTGGATTAGCGGGTCCCCAACTCGGCGTTGCCTTGAAAGCTTTGGCCTAGATAAAAACACGGTAGTGTATATTAAACACCCAGTGAGATGAAAGTGACGTACAGCAGGTGAAGGTGGCTAGCCTTTTAATCTGTTCCTAGTTCACTGCATCTTCAGCGGTGAAAGATGATTCTAAATTACTTTGGTTATTTGACATATTTTTCCATGCATATTTAAACATTTGGCAAAACAAGCTACTTTACCTAAAATGCACCTTAACATGGAGGTGGCCATGTAACAGTATTATTTACTGAGCCTTGAGAACTCACGATGCAGTTGCTCAGTGTGTGTTTGATCAGGGTTATAACATTAAAGGCCTCAATAAAAGTTTCGAAACGTTTTATGGTAGACATACAGAATTGATCAACGTATGGAATATTTCTAAACTTGACACATCAGTGGCAAACATTATATCCGATGCATTTTTCATATTGACCATGTTTTACATGGCATCATCACTTTTTGATAGAAATCCAGAAACGCATGCTCATAATACAGTCTAAGTTTAATAGTCTAATGCCTATCCAAGAAATATCTTTAATTTGAAATACTGCCATATTTTGCATCTCACAATGAATCGCCGCATGGCCATAGTTTCTTTAGTGTGCCTTCAATAGTACATGAGTCGTGGGCCTACACAAGTAATGAATGAGATACACCTGGAATGGTACAGTTTAGTATCATTATGGAAAGGTTTTGGGTCACTCACACAGAATTTCATAACATTAATCCTGTGCTGTGAGCATGCTGTCGGTGTGAATTTAGCCGGTATAAATGGATTAATTATTATTATTATTATCATAGTTTTTAACTGGAATCAAGTACGAGTTCGTCTTAGATGAACTGCGTCGTTTATACTCACCGGTCCTAACCGGATGATCTGAATGATCATGATGATGATGATCCAGAGGATTGGCGACACGACCATGCACCATCCGAGGCCCTGGGCCCAGTCGGGGAACACATAGTCTCCGTAGTAGGCAGGGATGTACTGGGTGGCCGACATCACCACGATGAACTAGAACAGTGAGAAGGGCAGTGTAACATGGGTTAGCAGACGAGATGAACTAGAACAGCGAGAAGGGCAGTGTAACATGGGTTAGCAGACGAGATGAAGCTGAACAGAGAGAAGGGAGGTGTAGCATGGGTTAGCAGACAAGATGAACTAGAACAGCGAGAAGGGCAGTGTAACATGGGTTAGCAGACGAGATGAAGCTGAACAGAGAGAAGGGAAGTGTAACATGGCTTAGCAGACGAGATTAAGTTGAACCGAGAGAAGGACAGTGTAAGATGGGTTAGCAGACGAGATGACCTTGAAGATTGAGAAGGGCAGAGTAACAAGGGTGGGCAGACGAGATGAACTTGAACAGCGAGAAGGGCGGTGTAAGATTGGTTAGCAGACGACACGAAGTTGAACAGCGAGAAGGGCAGTGTAACATAGCTTAACAGACTGGTAAACTAGAACATTGAGAAGGGCGGTGTAAGATGGAGACGGGATTAACTCTAACAGCGAGAAGGGCAGTGGATACCTGAAGATGAATTAAGTAAATCAGGAAAATCCGATTAAAATTCTGGAGACATGAGATGACGTGACCCATCTGGTATAATACACATAGGTAGGTTACACGATTATACCACTGCTTACCACAATAACCACAGGCGTGAGAAAAAGCCAGTTGGCGAGCCAGTAGATGTTGGGCTTGCTGCCGACCATCATCTCGATGTCACTCATGAAGTTCTTGTAGCCTGGGGAAAATCAACATAAGGATAACAAAGAACAACGTTCCACAACTGACAGTACTACAGGGCGACATCGATTAAACAGGGCGTAGTTAATTTGCGTGACGTTTGAGCGACGAAGACTTCAATTTGCAATCAAGTGTATTCACATTTACATTTCCTTGCTTCTACTTGTCACTCACCATAGACATACATGATGCATATTATCTCCGCCAGAGCCACCAGCATCAGGTTGTAGCTGCCAGAATACCAGTCCATCAGTTGTAGCATGTAGATTCCACCCTACCGGATAAACGGGTATATATTGTATGTGTGTATAACTGTATCATCCTGCTATAGATAGTAAAATGATAATAATATAACACAAGGCTTCAGCCTCGCATACGTCATATTCCATCAAGATAAGGGAGCCCCTACACACCTCCTGTGTCGGATGAGTATCAGGTCACACAAAACGATAGTTCTAACGAATCTAACGACCATTATAACTTGAGGCAGCACTTTTATAGATTCCGTGAGTAAGGATTTACCTTTGTGACTTGAGGCAGCATTTTTATAGATTCCGTGAGTTAGGACTTACCTTTGTGACTTGAGACATCACTTTTATAGATTCCGTGAGTTAGGACTTACCTTTGTGACTTGAGACAGCACTTTTATAGATTCCGTGAGTTACCACTTACCTTTGTGACTTGAAACAGAACTTTTATAGATTCCGTGAGTTAGGACTTACCTTTGTGACTTGAAACAGCACTTTTATAGATTCCGTGAGTTAGGACTTACCTTTGTGACTTGTGGCAGTCCCAGAATGAAACCAACGAGGCAACAGAAGAGTGTGAAAAGTGTCTTGTGTTTCCGGAGGAACTTCGGGAAGACGTCAGAGATTCCACTGATGACGGTCTCCATCATAACGAACTGTGGATAGAGAGGGGGTTGGTGAGCTGTAGTCCAGCTATATCGCCACAGGAGATATCAGAAGAATGATGCCCTATTGTACTGATGTTAGGAATAGAACTCGAGAGTTTGTGTGTCAAAATCTATTTACATGCCACAGTTATGCCTGGTTGTATTTGACGTACATGCAAGAGACGAAATGCTCTCTGAGCTCAAGAAAATGTATATTATAACTGACATGACTTTAGCCATTGATAGTACAAGTTCTATTATTACTCAATATTATAATGACTTCACAAAACATTTCATCAGGCCATTCCGCAAATCCTAAGATAATCAGCTCGAAGCAGATGGCAAGCATCCTATAATGAAGAACAAAGAACTTAATATTTCACATTTTCAGATGATGGGAGGATCTTGCTCTTGCACCTCCTTTCATTTGGATGTCAGTGTTTCAGCATAGCCGTTATGATCCACAGATTTCAAAAACTTTGGTATTTACCATATCTAAATGAAAAAAACCCACACATTCCCACACATTCCCATTAAAATCTTTCGGGTTAACCGTTATCCGGTCTAACGTAACCGTGTTAGAGTTATGTCCCTTTCTTTATTCCAGGATGTAGATATTTAGAGCAGTGGCAACTGCGAGGTACTACGTGTTTTAGAGTAAGTGATGACGAGGTGGTACCTGACTGTCAAGTCCCAGTGTTAGCAACATGAAGAAGAACAGGAACGCCCAAACGGAAGACACCGGAAGTTGTGCAATGCCTTCTGGGTAAGCAATGAACGCTAAGCCTGGACCTATTTGAAAGGAAATAACACTTTGTAAATAATCTTTATAAATTAATTGAAAACTAATACTTTTCGTGCAGTGACTGAGGCTGCACGGCCCTTTGAGCGTGTTTCACAAACTAAACTGATAATATGTATGTGATGTCCTAGACGTGCACCACTTCGGTGTAACACATGAGCATGGGTTCAGTCATCTGACACCAAGGGTCCGGATCATCGCGATTCTGGAATTAGAACCCACGACCCGAGGTGATGTCAAGGGTGAGGCCAGTGTGTCTTGTGCGTTGACTCTTGTGGTTTGTGTTCTCGGTTGTGGTGTGTATTGATTATTGTGGCCTGTGTTGACGATTGTGTGTGATTATTGTGGCCTGTGTTGACGATTGTGGCCTGTGTTGACGATTGTGTGTGATTATTGTGGCCTGTCTTGACGATTGTGTGTGATTATTGTGGCCTGTCTTGACGATTGTGTGTGATTATTGTGGCCTGTCTTGACGATTGTGTGTGTATTAACTGATGTCGTGTGGAATATATCTGTCACCCTTGTATATTCTAAATTTTACAAGTATTTTCTACAATGTTATTTATACAAAGAGCCCCTGAACGTCTCGGTGTGTATGGGATCATATCTATGCAAATCGGCCAAATATACCGAATCAATGAGTGTGTAACTCTCCCAACCTTGTGATGGTCGTAGTGTAAAGTCTGGGTATATATTATCATACAGGACTATATTGTAAATGTGTGGGCACGACCATAATTTGAATACATCTACAGTAGTGGTGAACACCTTACCTGAGTCAACAACGCTCTCCACTGGTCTGTTGGTGATGTGAGCCATGAACCCAAGCAGTGAGAAGATGGCAAACCCGGCAAAGATACTAGTTCCACAGTTGATCAACGCGACTATAACGGCGTCCCTGCAACGACATCATCACGGCCACACGTGAGTGAGTTAACATCGGACGTCGCGTGATCATTATTTCAGCCATATAGCCACGAGACCAAGTCTACACATATACTGACTGACTGACTGAGTTTAGTTTTACGCCGCTTTTAGCAATATTCCAGCAATATCACGGCGGGGGACACCAGAAATGGGCTTAACACATTGTGCCCATGTGGGGAATCGAACCCGGGTCTTTGGCGTGACGAGCCAACGCTTTAACCACTAGGCTACCCCACCGCCCCTACACATATACAATCGTCCAACATATATACAAAGACAGGGAATATATATACATATTATTTAAATATACATTTCAACATTACAATATGAATTACAAACACCATTACATCAAACTTAAAACCAAAATAGTTATACACAGAACGATTTAAAATTTATGATACAGACCAATTTCTTTCAAGTAGTTACAATGAGATGTCCACACAAACGAGAGCAGTTGTACATGCACAGGTCAGAGTGGGGAGGGATTCGAACCTGGACTCACCGTTGGCAATTGTTCTTGAACTTGTTGTAGCTGCTCATGGTGAGCAAACCACCCCATGCTGGCCCAAGAGAGTAGAAGATCTGGGAGGCTGCATCTCCCCATACCTACACACAAGAACAATGAACAGCTGTAACATTCAACTATGAAAACTAGATGCCAGGTGCACGTTTCTGTGTTGTTTAATGCCGCACTCAGTCTTGACCAGACAATCCAGTGATTGACACTGTGAGCTACGAGTATAAACGTAAGTCCTGAGTAATGAAACACAATTACAGTTTTTTGGAGATTGCCATATTCGTTGGTTACACATTAATATTTCGACTCGCTGTGCGCATGCGCAGAGCGTGTTAAAAATATTCACTGGCCAACTTGCGGTTTTGTCGTATGCTTTACCGAGTGTAAACACACTCTAACTAAAACAAAAATCAAAACAAATATCTAGTTTTATGTCAAATGCAACTCATCCCAATTGATTTATGAAACAAAAGCCAGGATTAGTTATTTAAATAGCTTAATTTATGTTCACAAGCTCTTGTGTAAAGACATCTCACCACCACCGTCCTTCCTGCACATCCCCTTCTCACAACTAAACAAACACATCTCAGATGGAATTGCAGCCAAAATGGTACATCAATTTTTGAAAAGTATAGGCATGCGCACAGCGAGTTGAAAAGTAATGTGAAACCAACGAATATAGGATACAAACGGGATTGTTCGGCTGTATTATGCCATCATGAACAGCTGCAAGCTTCCAGTTCTATGCTGATCTGGAGAAACAACCCAGGACTCCCGTTACAACTTTACCTCCATACATAAACAGACGGTGGATTAATTAACGTGTTTGAACAATGGATATAGACGGGCAGTTACGTATGTACTTTGTAGCTAGAAAATGGGTTACATACAAACTGCGGAATGGAACGAAGAGATACATAAAGACGGTTGATTGAGACTCGTGAGTATTTATTGACCATATAAAGACTTATATAAGAACTGCATAAATTGACGCAGAGTTGCATATAGGCAATGGATTGGAACACGGAGTTACATACACAGAACGGTTTGAGAGACGGAGTTACATACAGACTACGGATTGGGATGTGGGGATACATATAGACTCTAGTATTGTACACAGCCCTGAATAAGATGAACTCTCACCTTAGCGTTCTTCAGCTTCTCTGGGACGGGAATCATGTAAAACTCGATCCCCTTCTCATATCCGGGCAGGGTGAGGCCTCGGATCAGAAGGACGATCAGGATGACGTAGGGGAAGGTGGCGGTGAAGTACACGACCTGGAACACATGCAGGGGGGATGAATGCTGCTTTATGCCGCATTTAGCAGCATTAGACAGTGAGAAAAAGGTGATTTAGTGAGTGGGATTAAGGCCGCTTTAAACAGTGCTTCAGTTACAAAGAGACGTGTGGCGGTGGGGTAGCCTTGTGGTTAAAGTGTTCGCTCGTCTCACCGAAGACGCCCCGTTTGGAACACCATGTGTCACCATCGATGTTAAGAGATCCAGTAATATTTTGCCTTTTTTTGCCCAATGAATTCTGTCAGGTTGATACCATAGACTGGTAACCCTCATATGTTGACGTCCTATATCTACTCCCAGTGTTGTAAACGGCCGTGTGTATATTAATATGATTTTATTAAATTTATTCTGGGTACCTTCCTATGAATTTTTGTCTTTTATTGAGCATTGCTTTGCACATGGCATTCAGTGCCGATGGAACTTATAATAATTGCCTCCAAAATGACTGTTCTCATGCCTGATATGTGTTAGAGATAGAATGCAAGTAGACTCTGGGCGGACAAATAAGCCTGACCTCTACATTACGTCCGACAATATGAGTGAATGATTGAGTGAGGTTAGTTTTACGCGGCTTTTAGCAATATTCCAGCAATATCACGGCCGAGAACACTAGAAATGGGCTTCACACATTGCACCCATGTGGGAAATCGAACCCGGGTCGAACACTTTAACCACTAGGCTAACCCACCGCCCCTCTAACGATTAGAGAACAAGCGGACGATAAGGCTATTGTGGCTTATGTAGCGTCGTAACCGCAGTTGATCACGTCCATTTACCTTGCCAGATGACTTGACTCCCTTCATGAGACAGAAGAAGATAAGGATCCAGGCGAAGAACAGAGTGACGGCGTTCTTCAAACTGAAGCCGCCCATGTCTTCAAAACCATCAGCTTCGTGAACACGGAGGACGTAGCGTCTGCAAGAGGAATGTCATTCCAGTTATGTGTGTGAATCTTGTTTCCATCGTAACACAAAATATTATATTTACATAAGTCTTACACATGGCATTGTCAGCACGCTCGTGTAAACATCAGTTCAGATCAACCATCACTGTGGAGAATCTGCAAACTGCAAATCCTGACAAATAAGCTCAGAAGAGTTATCCCCCTTTATTGACTAAAAAACGGGATGTTTGGGACGCCGAACTCAACAATATTTCAGCTAAATGGCGATGATCTATCAATGATCGAGTCTGGACCAGACAATCCAGTGATCAACATCTTGAGCATCGATCTTCACAATTGGGATACGATGACATATGTCAGCGAGCCTGACAACCCGATCCTCTTAGTGGCCTCTTTAGACAAGCATGGGTTGCTGTGGACCGATTCTAACCCAGATCTTCACGGGTTGACACCTTGAACTGAGACAACAAATGTTTATCAGTTGTCTTATTTCTTTGCCCTTTATTCATTTCTTTCCATTTTTTTCGTCAACAAATCAGTCATCAGTTGTTTAAACTACATCTTTGTTGCAACGTTATCGATCTCTACTTCCGACCTATTCGTACGATTTGATGACATTGGTTTAAGGTTCCTGACTTCCTGGGATTCCCCCCATGTCCTGGTCACAACTCTGGTGTCCCCGCGGTGACATTGCTGGAATATTGCTGTAAGCGGCGTAAAATCATACATATCCATTCACACTCTCAGATGACTGTTTTCCTGTATCACTTCCACATCAATAACAACAGCTGTAATCCGTGTTCAAACAGTTGGTACTAGGGTGTTACCAATATCGGCTCGGGGAGGAGGAATTAGGCCGAAACCTTCAAAAATGATAAACGTTTGTGGTATATCATTTATCGATAACCAGAATATAAACTTGGAAACATAATTCACTTCGACCAACTCTATTTGGAAACTTCAATTTATTGTTAGAGTTGAATCCTACCGTGGGTTCGCTAATTTTCGGTTAAAGAATGTTAACTTCGGGTGTCGATTATATGACGCAGAACTATCCGAGCAGTCAGAGCGTCATAAGTTACCTCCCATTTATGAAACATCGGGTTCTCGTGTGTAGGGTATTAATGATACGTTATTACTTTCACCTTCACCGTCTCAAAGTTGGGGGGCGGTGGGGTAGCCTAGTGGTTAAAGCGTTGGCTCGTCACGCCGAAAACCCGGGTTCGATTCCCCACATGGGCACAATGTGTTAAGCCCATTTCTGGTGTCCCCCGCCGTGATATTGCTGGAATATTGCTAAAAGCGGCGTAAAACTAAACTCAGTCAGTCAGTCAGTCTCAAAGTTGGCATGGACTCAAAAGCATAAGACATGTCAGGAAATTCTGTTGAAGCCCTCTTAAAATCCCCGCAGTGAGCACGAGTGTAGGTTTTATCAGCGGAGAAAATCTGTCATATTTCAAACTCGTGGGGTTTCAAACGCAGTATTTTTCTGGCCGTCGTCGTATGGGCAACATTAGGCAACAAATAAACACCTACTTTTTTATGTTAAAATATGAGAATGGTGAATGCTGCCGGCAGAGTAGGACATGTTTACCATTTTGGAACACCCGGTGTTCCAAAATGGTGTTACCAGTCTGTAGTATCATCCTAACAGAATCCATTGGGCAAAAAGGGCAAAATAACTGTGAAAACAATATTAGTGGATCTCTTAACATCGATGGTGACACCTGGTGTTCCAAACGGGGCGTCTTCGGTGAGACGAGCGAACACTTTAACCACAAGGCTAACCCGCCGCCACTCGTATCTTTGTGGGGCGGTGGGGTAGCCCAGGGGTTAAAGTGTTGGCTCGTCACGCCTAAGGCCCGGGTTCGATTCCCCACATGGGTACGATGTGTGAGCCCATTTCTGGTGTCCCCCGCCGTGATATTGCTGGAAACTAAACTCACTCACTCACACTCGTATCTTTGTAACTGAAGCACTGTTTAAAGCTGCCTTAATGTCGCTCACTAAATCACTGTTATATGGTTTGCACAGTTATTTTGCTTTTTCCCCAATGGATTCTGTTAGGTAGATAATGTAGACTGGTAACCCTGTTATGTTGACGTCCTATATCTACTCCCAGTATTGTAAATGGCCGTGCCGTTGTTAATAACATTGTATTAACATTTATTCTGGGTACCTACCTATGAAATTTTGTCTTTGAATTAGCATTGCTTTTGCACTTCTCATTCAGTGCCGATGGAACTTGTAATAATTTTCCTCCAAAATTGAAATCGGCTGTTGTCATACCTGATATATGCTAGAGATAAAACGCAAGTAGACTACGGACGGACAAATAGGCTTGACCTCTACATTACATCCGACAAAATGAGTGAATGAGTGAGCTTAGTTTTACGCGGCTTTTAGCAATATTCCAGCACGGCGTGGGACACCAGAAATAGGCTTCACGCATAGTACCAAAGAGGGGAATCGCGCCAAGGCCTTGGGCGTGACGAGCAATCGCTTTAGCCTCTAGGCTACCCACCGCCCCTCCGTCTATATGAAAAAACATTCTCACTCCCAGTATTCTGCACTGGCCGTTGTGTACTTGATCATGCAGCCCTTGGTGATGTCGCTTTGGATCATGGTGGAGTTGAGCTCGGTAACGTTGGTGAAGGTGGTGTTGTAGACGTCGGAGATGTTGTTGAGAAGGCCTGCTACGCATGGCTTCTTGTAAATCTCGTCTGTCGTGAGAAGAAATATCACATCTAAACTGTGTTGTCAAGGCAACATATGTTTCAGGATTCGACGAGTTCAGGTTTCAACACACCATGCGATCGCCTTCGTGTAATATTTAAACTAGCTATTCATACTCCCTGCAGAATTAAAGATTTATCAACACTGTCAGCTCGGTGTCAGCAAAATCAAATATGGTGAATGTGGAAGAGTAGCAAATGACACTGCCATAACACATCCTTATGTTCTGCCCTATCACAATGCTTGAAAGAAATGAACTGTTTGACAGTCTATGTGATATCACTGATGTAAATACCTTTGTTGACTGGTAGTCTAATGAGTGATTGAGTCAATTTAGTTTTACGCCGCATTCATCAATATTCCAGCTATATGGCGGCGGTCTGTAAATAATCGAGTCTGGACCAGACAATCCAGTGATCAACAACATGAGCACCGATCTGCGCAACTGGGAACCGATGACATGTGTCAACCAAGCCAGCGAGCCTGACCACCCGATCCCGTTAGTCACCTCTTACGACAAGCATGGGTTACTGAAGGTTCATTCTAACCCGGACCTTCACCGGTCGGTGGTCTAATGATGACGATGTCATTATGTGTTTTATGTTTGGAGTTGTACCCGACTGTTTGTCGGATGTTCCATTTTAAAACATGGAAAGACTGTATGTTCCTTATAGTACGCCATTTTCCGAAATGGTATCATGTTTTGCAACCTCATTCCATTGTGTAGACATTATGTACATACATCTTGATGCCGTATAAATCATAGGTGTGTCCATGTATAACGTTGTTCAATAAGCTGTAATCTTCAATCGTGAAGGAAATAAACACAATCTATCTATCTGTTAAGGCGTTTGGCGTGTGACCTACCGACATTCCTGACATTGACAACACGCCTTGCACATATAAGCATTTACTTATATATGTGAGCTTTATAATATGTCAAACATTATCATATTGATTATTGGAACCGTATCATTGTAGGGACTCTATCCACAAAGCGTCCGTCGCTTTACGCCATTCGTAATCCCATGATAAAGCATAGCGTTACGATAGGTCGCATCGTTACGAACGCTTTGTGGATCGGGACCAAGGTATATACAAACAGAGCATCAATTAGTCGGTCTTTTACCAAATAATGTCATTGTTCTGTTCTCCTCGTCCATGCTTTTCAGATCAGGGTAGGCCTTCTTCCTGCACGCTAAGGTGTTCCAGGGATTGTTGCACGTCTCCCAGGGAACCGTGTCGTCGAGGTTGACGAAGCTGACAAACATGTAGTAGATGGAGTACATGATGATGACGTTGTAGTAGATGCACACCATGCCGCTGATGGTCAACATGCCGAAACCAATACCTGTGTTGGACATTAAAGATAAGAAGTGAAATTGGACAGTATTGTATTCATAGTGTTATGGTGTGAATTATGAAATTGAAGCAAAATGGCTAACCTAGACTTCAATTAGTTCCAAATTCTGAAAACTATAAATAACCAGATCCATTCACAATGAACACAATGTGACATTTCATTGCTGGCAATGTTAGTCCAGCAACACAACAATGACAAAAAAAATATAGACAATCATGACAGACAATACAGACAATCACGAGAGACAATAAATAACCATGACAGACAATAAAGACAACACGTACAATAGGTAAAATTATGGCAGTATCAACACGATGATATGTCAGTGCACTAACGAATGTCCATAATTTTGCCACTGTCCAATGTCTTGTATCTGGATCTTGAATCATTATACTGTCAGATGCTTGCATGATTTCCGTGCTTCTAGACAGGTATCCAATCCCCAGGATGCAATCAAATGCCTCGAATCGCCCTCCTGTGGCTCTTTTACAGCAACTTCCAGCATTCAAGAAACTGTCAGATCACGAAACTTCTCACACGATGAAGCCTGCGACGTTCGTTATTAAAAGCAAGGGGCGGTAACTCTAATCACACTTGCTGTTCAAATAAAGCTGCTGTCAAAATCTGCATTCGACATTGTACCAGCGCTTCAATCAGTTGCTGCTCCAAATCTACCCATACCTCTAATCCACCAAGTTGTTCAGAACGTCTCCTCTCCCCCATTACTGTACTGTCTTTAGTATAATCAAGTGCAATTATTACATGTTTATCGTTAGAAGAAGTTCCACAAGCAGCAGTAGTAGATGTAGAAGCGATAACCGCGTTCAACTCACCTGTAAAGGCAGGGCTGATCTTCCACACCGTGATGGGGCCTTCAGAGGCGAACTGTCCCAGGGCGAGCTCCAGGTAGAACAAGGGCAGCCCAGCGAGGACCAACATGATGAGGTAGGGGATGAGGAAGGTAGCTGGAACAGATCACACAGGGTCACACTGGACTATCCCGGTACTGCTTAAACATTAACTTCCATATCATGTCAAGTGTCAGTTTCCACAATGACACCTTAGAACTCAGCCCCTAAGTGTGAAACTGTATATAGTAGACATAATGTCGCAAATGTACATTGATCAGTTATATTTAAATGGTACAGGAAACAAATTCTTTGTATCGGTGTATAAATCCTATATAGGGAGCAGAATGCATATGTCTTACATTGATGATGTCATTTAAGCGCATTTCTCAGAGTATGTGTTCTGCATAGACCATATCATCTCGTTGTATACATCATGCAATGCCATCTCAGTGTATATATTCTGCAATATCATCTCCGTTTATATATCTTGCGTGGACAATATCATCTCGGTGTATATATCCTGCAATATCATCTCCGTATATATATCCTGCATAGACCATATCATATCGTTGTATATATCATGCATTGTCATGTCAGTTTATATATCCTGCAATATCATCTCGGTGTATATATCCTGCAATATCATCTCCGTATATATATCCTGCATAGACCATATCATATCGTTGTATATATCATGCATTGTCATGTCAGTTTATATATCCTGCAATATCATCTCGGTGTATATATCCTGCAATATCATCTACGTTTATATATCCTGCATAGACCATGTCATCTCGGTGTATATATCTTGCATTGTCATGTCAGTTTATACATCCTGCAATATCATCTCGGTGTATATATCCTGCAATGTCATCCCCGTTTATATATCCTGCATAGACCATATCATCTCGGTGTATATATCCTGCAATGTCATCTCCGTTTATATATCCTGCATAGATCATGTCATCTCGGTGTATATATCCTGCAATGTCATGTCAGTTTATATATCCTGCAATATCATCTCGGTGTATTTATCCTGCAATGTCATCTCCGTTTATATATCCTGCATAGACCATATCATCTCGGTGTATATATCTTGCATTGTCATGTCAGTGTATACATCCTCCAATATCATCTCGGTGTATATATCCTGCAATATCATCTATTTTTATATATCCTGCGTGGACAATATCATCTCGGAAAATGCGATCTTAGTGCAAATATCCTAAAAGGGGAGAGTCATCTTCATGTATATATCCTACATGGGGAGCCTTATCTTAGTGTAGATATCCTACATTGATATACACTACAATACACTTGCCGTTATCCAATGATTCATGGCTTATATATTGTCTGCCACGGTTTAGTCCTCAGACCACTGAAGATGGGTTGCTACATATTTTATATATCTAGACCGACTGTCCTCCATCGAATCCTATCTGTACTTTTATTTTATTACCTTGGCCCCATGGTGAATTCGACACTTAAAACGACACAGAAAACGTTTAGGGAAGATTTACAGATAATGGATCCATTTGCCCACTGCAAATGTGAAAAACATCTTAACAATGGTGGCTTTGTTCCACGCACCAGTGCACACTGTAACTTCTTCACGAAGTACTCGTAAAGGTGTTGATGAGAATCTAGTTCATGTTTGACTGATTCTCTGCCAGGTATTCGTCACTATCCTCTAACTCACCCGTGTGCTTGCACACCATCGTTCATCACTCTAAATGTTTGACATCAAACATGGATCTGTTAGCTTTCACCATGTCTCAAACATGTAGGCATGTAGGTTGGTGTTACGAAAATCGATATACTGTGGATCTGTACCAGTTTATGGAGGCTTCAGTTCATTTCTGTGGAATTCTATGAACGAGTGACTATCAGAATGTCGTACAATGTTTGACCCAGGTAGCTGCCGCCTTCAGTGGTGAACCGTTTTTACACAGGACGTATCAGCTTTGGACTTATGTACGTAGTCCGGTTTTGTCGACATCAGCGGTTTTAGGGCTGGGACGGGTCCAATTTCTCTACCCGGCTACTCCACCCCCTCTTACCCTACCCTACCCTGATACCCGTTTTGTTAATTCCTGACATCAAATTTGTAAGAAATGGCAATATATTCTTCAGCTCGGAGGGTAAAATGTTTTAATATGTTAACCATTCATTATATTCAAAACAGGTGACTAAATTATGTTTTAATCTTCAAAGACAATACAACCTGTTTTTTATCATCAAAGAATAACATGTCTAATCTATTAGTCACATGATCATAAGGGGTCCGGGTATTGAGACGGGTAACCGGGTCCAACTCATTACCCAACCGTCCCGGGTATCCGAGTTACCCCTCCCAGCCCTAGTATGCAAACTAGTGTTGGTTACAGAGCTGAAAACGAGGCTGGTTTGAACAGTTCTGTCAAATCAGCGTTTGACAATTTGATGGGGGATGAAAACCATGACAACTTTCGCACCTCTATCACATCGGTGAAACCTACAATAACAGGTGTAGTTATGTCAAACCAAGGATTGAAACATGTAGCAGTGGATCGGATACCACACCTACCTCCTCCATTTCTGTAGCACAGATACGGGAACCTCCACACATTGCCGAGACCGACAGCGAACCCGATACAGGACAGCATGAAGTCCATCTTCCGGCTCCAGTTGCCGCGCTCTTGTGTCTCCTGGCAACAGAAACAGGATGAGTGAGTGAGTGAGTGAGTGAGTGAGTGAGTGAGTGAGTGAGTGAGTGGGTGAGTGAGTGAGTGAGTGGTGAGTGAGTGAGGTGAGTGTGAGTGAGTGAGTGAGTGATGAGTGAGTGAAGTGAGTGAGTGAGTGAGTGAGGGAGAGGAATGGATGGAGAGTGAGAGGAGAGGAGGAGTTGGAAGGAGTGAGGAGGGAGGGACTTGCCTATACGACCTCAGTAGATTACAATGAAACCTAAGTGTTTGACCTTGACATGCTCAGTTTCTCGAACAGGGACTAATGTGGCACTTTACTGCAGTCCAGTCCAATCCTTATCCCCACCACCCCTCAGGGTGTTTCCCACGAGCGGCCATCTTGCTCGCCTCCGTACCAACACAAGAAGTCGGGACATAGACTGACTGACAGTATGATTTGAATAATGACAATTAAGCGATACAGACATATCGATGTCATGGCTGGTAATTAGCCTTTGAGATTACATGTTTATTCGGACAATGGCTGTATTGAATCAGTCGCTTTGACAGATGTAAGAGTGATGTGTATTTGGAAGAACCCTGTTCATGCTCACGTTTTCTGAACATGGTCTCAAGCCTGACTGTTTTGTTTCTAGGGTAGCTTCCGATCTAAGGTTTTGATTCCACTAGGTGGAGTTATTACACAGGGTAAATGGCCATGGAGTGTCTGATATCTCAGCTGTCTAAGAGGGATTACTCAAGATATATTGATTGTTCATTCTCGGGAAATATGAGCTACAGCTTCAGTCTATGAAAGAGTGGGTGGGTGAGTTTAGTTTTACGCCGCGTTTACCAATATTCCAGCAATATCATGGCAAAGAACACCAGAAATGGCTTCACACATGGTACCCATGTGGGGAATCGAACCCGGGTCTTCGGCGTGACGGAGGAACGCTTTAACCACTAGGCTAATCCACCGCCTTAGTCTATGATAGAAGTTTCTTCAAGCATTGGATGCAAGTCATATGTGATGGTATACATGCGCATACGCATACGCACACCCACACACTGACACACAGACAACTTGCGTGCACGAACGCGCACACCCATATACCCACACAAACACACACGTACACACACAACTTCCCTAAGTTCCCCTGGCCAATAAGACCAGGCCCACCGGATACAGTACAGTTTCCCTGGTGTCTGTACAAGCAATAATGCATGGCCCACCAGGTACAACACATGTCTGTACAAGCAATAAGGCATGGCCCACCAGGTACAACACATGTCTGTACAAGCAATAAGGCATGGCCCACCAGGTACAACACATGTCTGTACAAGCAATAAGGCATGGCCCACCAGGTACAACACATGTCTGTACAAGCAATAAGGCATGGCCAGCTGGGTACAACACATGTCTGTACAAGCAATAAGGCATGGTCCACTGGGTACAACACATGTCTGTACAAGCAATAAGGCATGGCCCACCAGGTACAACACATGTCTTTACAAGCAATAAGGCATGGCCCACTGGGTACAACACATGTCTGTACAAGCAATAAGGCATGGCCCACCAGGGACAACACATGTCTGTACAAGCAATAACGCATGGCCCACCAGGGGCAATACATGTCTGTACAAGCAATAACGCATGGCCCACCAGGGACAACACATGTCTGTACAAGCCAAAGCAAAATGTGTCTGTGCAAGCAATAAGGCATGGCCCACTGAGTACAACATGTGTCTGTGCAAGCAATAAGGCACGGCCCACTGGGTACAACACATGTCTGTACAAGCAATAAGGCATGGCCCACCAGGTACAACACATGTCTGTACAAGCAATAAGGCATGGCCACCAGGTACAACACATGTCTGTACAAGCAATAAGGCATGGCCCACCAGGTACAACACATGTCTGTACAAGCAATAAGGCATGGCCCACCAGGGACAACACATGTCTGTACAAGCAATAAGGCATGGCCCACCAGGGACAACACATGTCTGTACAAGCAATAAGGCATGGCCCACTGGGTACAACACGTCTTTACAAGCAATAAGGCATGGCCCACCAGGTACAACATATGTCTGTACAAGCAATAGGGCATGGCCCACTGAGTACAACCCATGTCTGTGCAAGCAATAAGGCATGGCCCACCAGATACAACACATGTCTATACAAGCAATAAGGCATGGCCCACTCGGTACAACACATGTCTGTATAAGCAATAAGGCATGGCCCACTGGGCACAACATATGTCTGTGTAAGCAATAAGGCATGGCCCACTGGGTACAACACATGTCTGTACAAGCAATAAGGCATGGCCCACCAGGTACAACACATGTCTGTACAAGCAATAAGGCATGGCCCACCAGGTACAACACATGTCTGTACAAGCCACCAGGTACAACACATGTCTGTACAAGCAATAAGGCATGGCCCACCAGGTACAACACATGTCTGTACAAGCAATAAGGCATGGCCCACCAGGTACAACACATGTCTGTACAAGCAATAAGGCATGGCCCACCAGGTACAACACATGTCTGTACAAGCAATAAGGCATGGCCCACCAGATACAACACATGTCTGTGCAAGCAATAAGGCATGGCCCACCTGTACAAAGCAATAAGGCATGGCCCACCAGGTACAAACACATGTCTGTACAACCAATAACGCATGGCCCACTAGGTACAACACATGTCTGTACAAGCAATAAGGCATGGCCCACCAGGTACAACACATGTCTTTACAAGCAATAAGGCATGGCCCACCAGGTACAACACATGTCTGTACAAGCAATAAGGCATGGCCCACCAGGGACAACACATGTCTGTACAAGCAATAACGCATGGCCCACCAGGGGCAACACATGTCTGTACAAGCAATAAGGCATGGCCCACCAGGTAAAACACATGTCTGTACAAGCAATAAGGCATGGCCCACCAGGTACAACACATGTCTTTACAAGCAATAAGGCATGGTCCACTGGGTACAACACATGTCTGTACAAGCAATAAGGCATGGCCCACCAGGGACAACACATGTCTGTACAAGCAATAACGCATGGCCCACCAGGGGCAATACATGTCTGTACAAGCAATAACGCATGGCCCACCAGGGACAACACATGTCTGTACAAGCAAAATGTGTCTGTGCAAGCAATAAGGCATGGCCCACTGGGTACAACACATGTCTGTGCAAGCAATAAGGCACGGCCCACTGGGTACAACACATGTCTGTACAAGCAATAAGGCATGGCCCACCAGGTACAACACATGTCTGTACAAGCAATAAGGCATGGCCCACCAGGTACAACACATGTCTGTACAAGCAATAAGGCATGGCCCACCAGGTACAACACATGTCTGTACAAGCAATAAGGCATGGCCCACCAGGGACAACACATGTCTGTACAAGCAATAAGGCATGGCCCAGCAGGGACAACACATGTCTGTACAAGCAATAAGGCATGGCCCACCAGGTACAACACGTCTTTACAAGCAATAAGGCATGGCCCACCAGGTACAACATATGTCTGTACAAGCAATAGGGCATGGCCCACTGAGTACAACACATGTCTGTGCAAGCAATAAGGCATGGCCCACCAGATACAACACATGTCTATACAAGCAATAAGGCATGGCCCACTAGGTACAACACATGTCTGTGCAAGCAATAAGGCATGGCCCACTGGGCACAACATATGTCTGTGTAAGCAATAAGGCATGGCCCACTGGGTACAACACATGTCTGTACAAGCAATAAGGCATGGCCCACCAGGTACAACACATGTCTGTGCAATCAATAAGGCATGGCCCACTAGGTACAACACATGTCTGTGCAAGCAATAAGGCATGGCCCACTGGGTACAACACATGTCTGTAGAAGCAATAAGGCATGGCCCACCAGGTACAACACATGTCTGTACAAGCAAAAAGGCATGGCCCACTGAGTACAACACATGTCTGTACAAGCAATAAGGCATGGCCCACTGGGTACAACACATGTCTGTACAAGCAATAAGACCAGGCCCACTGGGTACAACACACTCAGTTTCCTGATGACTGTACAAGCAATAAGACCAGGCCCACTGGGTACAACACACTCAGTTTCCCTGATGACTGTACAAGCAATGAGACCAGGCCCACTGGGTACAACACATGTCTGTACAAGCAATAAGACCAGGCCCACTGGGTACAACACACTCAGTTTCCCTGGTGTCTGTACAAGCAATAAGGCATGGCCCACCAGGTACAACACATGTCTGTACAAGCAATACGACCAGGCCCACCAGGTACAACACACTCAGTTTCCCTGATGTCTGTACAAGCAATAAGACCAGGCCCACTGGGTACAACACACTCAGTTTCCCTGGTGTCTGTACAAGCAATAAGGCATGGCCCACCAGGTACAACACATGTCTGTACAAGCAATACGACCAGGCCCACCAGGTACAACACACTCAGTTTCCTGATGTCTGTACAAGCAATAAGACCAGGCCCACCAGGTACAACACACTCAGTTTCCTGATGTCTGTACAAGCAATACGACCAGGCCCACCAGGTACAACACACTCAGTTTCCCTGATGTCTGTACAATCAATAAGACCAGGCCCACCAGGTACAACACACTCAGTTTCCCTGATGTCTGTACAAGCAATAAGACCAGGCCCGCCAGGTACAACACACTCAGTTTCCTGATCTCTGTACAAGCAATAAGACCAGGCCCACCAGGTACAACACATGTCTGTACAAGCAATACGACAAGGCCCACTGGGTACAACATACTCGGTTTGTTTGATGTTTTGTTCAAGCAATAAGGCAAGTGCCACCGGGCAGGAAGGTTTGAGAATGTCATGAAATGTTCGATTCAGAGTCTGACTATCATAAATCCACTCAACAAAGGACAACCAGTAATTATAATTATTCATAAAGTTGTATCTGTTTAACCGATGACATAATAAAACGTTTTAAAAAGTAACATTTTAAAAATCCTTATAAAGGGAGCATGACAGGACAGTTATTGTGAATAGAAATAATGTGTGTTTTCGACTGTGACTGTAGCCAACAGCAAATCCAGGTACAGAAATTGTAGATAATGCCTCATGCTCAGGTGGGTTAATTTTTTAATAAAATTATCTACGTGAATCATGGGTTTGATCTTTGTGTGCTGGGATGGCTGGAATGTGCAACAATACATTTACAGTGATGAATCAAGGAAGCTCGATGTATTCTCCGGTAAACAACGTAATGAGGTTCCTGTGTTCTTGTTGTAAACAGAATTATGTTAACAAAATAAGATATTAAAAAATATATTTCTGTATTTCTTATGTGATCCATGTTCTCATAGCCATTAAATCTTAAATCGAGACGGCTCCGTTCTACATAAAGAATGTTCCCCAAACAAAATTTATATTTTGACTACCACCGTTGATTGTGACCGAACCTCCTTGAACCATTGAGCCTGTCAGGTAAATGAATCTCGTGAGAAGGCAACACTAGTGACACCATAAACGACAACATCTGTACAAAAGGCAAACGCTATTTGGCGTGCTTCCAGTTTCCGTGCGTCTCCAACCAGCGAATGAATGCACGATATGTCGACAAACATATACCCATGTTATTGCCTTGATGTGGAGGCAATATGTAGGTTCATTTCCATTTCAAAGAGGGAGGTTTTCCATGCCCTGCGCATGGTGATTAAAAACAAATCAACAACCTTCCACGCCAAGCGTTCATTCCAAGCGCCTCTCTCACAAAGACGTTCATATGACAGTACTATTTTAGCGTGGTGTAAGGTTTGACTAGCAACATAAGACTTGCGTTTGTAGAAAGAGAATTTCTTTGAGACCTCGAGTAACTTCTTCCAGTGATTAGTTCTCGATCTACAGTTTCCTTTATGTGTGTATCTAACCATGCCTCGAGATGGTTCATGAGAGAGATGTTTGACTACCTTCAATAATAACAGGCTTAACGAACCGTCGGCATAAAGGTCTTTAGAATATTATAAAAACACACAATAAAACACATCATAGCTAAATAGCTCCACAGCAAACCGAAGAGTAGAACATTAACCCTTAAAAGACTTGATACAACATATCTGGAAAAGCAAACAAATATTTGTGATATCGCCGAATTAAAAGCGAAACCCGCGGACATCCCATTACAGGTCAACACGACGTCATCCGCCAACGGTAGCGTCGCTACAGACGTCGTGAAGGTGTAAGACTGACGAAAGGTTAACAAGGGACATTCGCAACAGTCAGCGACTAAACGGCTTACTTTGAAAGCTGGACATCGTCTCTCGTTTCAAAAGATACACATTTGAAACGAAAACTTTCCATCGGCGTGTGAAGTAGCGCCACTCATTCACGGCCTCCTGTCAGATATTATGGAATTTTCCTCTGTTCCGTTTTCAAATTTTGAATCCGGAATTTTATTCCAATAGTTTTCTGAGTACATTCCTAATATGGAGCCATAGTTTGGAAACTAAGGGGTCGTTATGCTTCAGCTGATTGCTTTCTGAATGGCCAAAGACAACGTCTTGTTAGTCATTTAATAGGTCGTTTAGCTAGCGAAAGATCGTAACTATGTGGCCTGTCATTTGATATGCGCAAACGATATATGTTACAACTGTACCGAGCGCTACAGTCAGATTCTAAATAGCATCGAATTTGTCCGTAAACCAGTTCACCATTCTCTGTCTGAGTGTCCGGAGAAGGAAAGTGTGATTGTGGACATGTATATATACCTCCAACCAGATTCCAGAAGAAAAATACTGTAATTATAATATGATAACTGTCAACATTTTCTTTTCGACTACACTGATAGATTCGAAGTTTATGTAAATGTGAAATTATTTCTTTATTATTTTTAATGTAATGTATCTTTTAAATTTAGTGAATAGTTAAAGCGAAGGTTATTCCGTCAATGCGATGGTTCGGAATTTGATTTAACATTTCACAATAAATAAAAAGATAAAGTTGATTAAATATGTAGTAAACCCTAATTCCTTCTTATCTTTAGAGTAGTTTGTTTTTAAACAAAAATGGATGATTCTTAAGCAACCCCAAATTCAATATTTTATTTATTTTTATTTAATTAGCTATATTTTCCAAATGTTCCTATTTTAATATATTTCATCAAATAAACATTGCTAACAAATTGACCCACCTCTCCAGCCATTTTGGGATCCTGGAACGATCCTCCCTTCACAGCGTGTAAGTAAAATCCGTCCTGCTCCGTCTACAACGGGAACCAGAGTGGTTGGAGAGGTGCGCCGACGCAGGTGTGTGTCTACGCTTCAGTGGTCCTTGCCTGGATCACGGGTCGTGGATTGGGTACCTATTGGACGATGATTTGGAAATGTGTATATTCATAAATGAAGGCCGTCATGTGGGAAAGCTTTATAGCTTGCTATCGACATGCGTTCGATACCCTATCTTAGGCCATATTGTCACTTGAATAATAGCGAAATAATCATAAGAAATAGCTATTAAAAGCGAAGTCCATTGTATGGCTGCACCATATGAAAGAGGTAAGGTTTTTCAGCAGCGAGCTTGAGTGACAGTGTACTTTTAAGAAACTCTGAAACAAGCGATGATTGCTTGAGGCAAGAGAACAAAGGTTCAGACTATCTACCAATATAGATTCCGATTGCGAAACTGAAACAATTGTGCAACACGATAAAACCAGCAACATCCTATAAAGGCATCTATTACAATAGTCAAGTCGTATTAATTACCCCTTACTTTGCGTGATAAAAGTGCTTCATGTTCAACAATACTATTACAGGGTTATGACATGTAGGTACGTGATCATCCATATTTGAAGCAATTACCACACGTCTACAGAAACAAGATGGTCCAGCTAACTAGGTGGTCACCCTGAGGTCAATATATACACAAAGAATATAGTATCGCAACATCCATATTTTTCAACATGGTACCATTAACCATAGCAAAAGAAACTTATTTGAACCTCAATTCAACCTACTATCTGGATGAATTGATCCCCGCGTAATATTTGTAGCGAACCTAAACACAAAAAGAACGAAATATTATAGTTTATCCAGATAAATAAACACGACAAAACTTAGACTCATGACATAGTGCTAATAACTTTGGTCGTAGGACGTCATTTTCGAAATTCGGGCATGAAATCTCCAAGAAGTCACGTAAGTATCAAAAACTTGAACGGATGAAGTCTTTGTGATTCTGTGAAGGACTGAATCCCCCCTAGGACTTATTACTCGTGGTCGACCTGAACACTGACGGTCCTGAACGTCGTTAGTTTGCTGATGTGTTCTGGCCAATCGGCTGACAGGCAATGCATCACAAATAGCATCTCTTGACATTGCCCTCAATGACATGCCTGCATTCCACATACCAATCACTTGCCATTTCAACAACGAAATAAATGATTTGCCAGGTTATCAACCTCGCAGCTCGAACAGTCTTTCTGAAACTTGATATTTGCTTAATGATAAGTTCACGTATTGCACGCGATGTGATTGTATCGCGTGAATATCTAAATTCATTGTAAAGAACAAAACAATCATACAACCAAACATTATTCTACCATGACTTCAGTAAACACTGGATTGTGATTGGTTAATTAAAGTCATTCAGAGGTATATAATCACGTTATACAGGTCTCTGATTTTCCGAGCGCAATCATACATAGTTTACGGTAATGCACTATTTTTGTCTGCCCACCAACATGGCGGACACCAAACAACCTACCGATGCATCGATAAATTACGGCGATTTTGCTGTCGGAAATTACACATATGTCTTTAAAGATGGATTTAGCGATGACGGGCTCGACTCACTACTTGCGTAAATCACAGCCAATAGGTGTTTATACATACAAAAGTACTTCGAAAGTATGGAAACAAATATTCAGTCGAACAAGATCAAAACATCGTCTGCTTTCCAAGATCAAAACATCGTCTGCTTTCCGAATAAAAATTCAGCAAAAACAAATATGTTTACGTTGATTCTATGGTATGTCAGAATAGATCCAGCAATAGACTGCTACATAATTTCCATGTTAAATATATTATCAGCTTTCGTCAACGATATCGCCACTGATCTTGATCCGGTAACGGAGGATGCTTAACATCGAACGCCGAAGAAATTTTAATGCCTTCCGTCCACATAAATAAACAGTTGGGTTATCAATTCAAACAAAATGATATTTTGAAATTTGTAATGTTTCAAATTTAGCGGTAGTAAAACACAATTACAGAATCTGCAAACCGTTCTGTTTCTAAAAGTATAATATCGTTGAAAAAGTTATTTAGCTTAGTCATGATCCCTCTTATCCATTACACTGCTTGATCTAAAGTAGTCTATTAAAGTATAATTAATTACCTTACCGTGTTTATGCCAGAGGTACACCCTCATGTCCTGATCCATCCTTTCGGAAATATCACCACAAATCTGACTCTTTGTCAACAGACTCGCGAACATGCCAGCGAATCCGATTCAATTTGAATTCACTACACTTTGAAGCCACTAGGTCACAAAACACTTTCCAAAAAGTAGAAAATAATATCCGTAGAATCGAATTTGAGCACAAAGTACACACATGAGTGTGTAAGAGTCACCACAGCTGTCGCACGCAGACGTAGCTCTAGGTGCGTGAAATCGTCAAGTTGACAGGGCGCAAAATTCAACAGTATCTAAATTCGGTACAACCCGGACTTCTCGTTACAGCAAAAGCGCCTCTACTCTTGAATTTTGTACCAGTACCAGTAATTAGATATCAAAGACTATCTCAGTCATACAATCAGGTTAACCGTGCGCAAACTGTCAGAGGCTCTCCTGTCGCATCTTTCCAAATTTGCACGTAAATGTAAACAATGACTTCCGAGAAAAGGTCAAGGCCATGAGGTTGCTGCCATTATTCTGGTGGGGAAAGGGTCTACAGTGGCATTTTCAAATGTGAACCAAGCTTTTTAAACTTATTTGATATATGTTTTCCAACTTATCAGTTAATGATTGGTGATTGATGCATTGAAAAAACAAAACGTGATTTGTTATTACTGAATCTGGAGTTTGTTAGTCATTGACGGTTTGCCACCAATCGCCCCGTTTCGGGCGATGCACTTGAGATTGGAATGCGAGGCCGCTTCACGTATTGACTCGTAACCAAAGAAAGAGCTCCGCCTGAAATTGTTCATCATATTGTCATGGTAGAATGGAGATAAACCTACTGTGTGGGAAAATCAGAGGTATATAACGAAATTATAATAGCTCTAAATTGTTCATTTAAAATTACGCTACGCGTTCGGTTATTATATAATTTCGTTATATACCTCTGATTTTCCCACACAGTAGGTTTATCTCCTAATTATTACATGAATATACATGACTGTATTGGGGTCAAAATACTTTTATATTTATTTCCATGTGTATATTAGTATGTTTTATGCATTCATAGTACATGAAACGGTTATTGATAATACATTTGTTTAGGTGGAGGTACTCGTTTACTAGTATATAGAATAAAGCGTTCGAAATTAACGTCGGTCCTTAGGCCCGAAACCGACTGAAAACTACTCGGACCCACAGCTTTTGTTTTCTGCAGGTCCATATGGCCAACAGTTTGTTCATTCCCAATAACTAAGAGTATTATTTTTCAGAAAATATCACTCAGTAATTTCTAGGTTAAATTTCTAAATTAAACTCTTTAACTCAGTTTGTTAGTTGTCACATTTTTGGTTTGCTTGGAATTACTTATATTGTAGCTAAAATATAGGGCCTACACATTCTGATCAGGACCCAAAACTTTTTATGATTCTGGGTCCTTAGGGCCTGCAGTTTTTTAGGGTTAAGGGCAAACACTGCTTATAAGGGTATCCAGTGTAAAGAGCTGATGACTGTCAGTATATCAGTCGGTCAGTCGGTTAGACATTGGAGAAAGCGGTCAATGTGGAGCAGAGGCTTCCCATGCTATTTATAGGAATTTATTTCTAAACAGGCTCAGCATCTATTGTATACTCTGACAGCACAGAGGACTGGAATGGTGTGTGGGGGCGCTCTCACTGAAGTGTAAATATTTCAAAAAGAAAGTCACGAGTGTGGGTCCTGTCACGCACCAGTTTCTGTAATGAACACACACATAACATTGAAACATGCTTTCAAAGAATAAGTCTTTATAAAGTATGAATTATGTGAATGCGTTGGTTCTAGTGAACTTTCGCTTTTGTTGACTATGAGGACATGTTCTGTTGTGTACCATAGATGGTATTCGTGGTACACGCAGATGAATGTAGCTATACAGTAGTTTAAGGAATACACTCTTTGTCCGTTTTACCTAACTGTTACGTGTTGAGTAATGAGAATGAATAATCCGAGCCTACTACAGATGTCTTGCATTAAGTTTGAGGAATATACCTGTGTGTGTGTGTGTGTGTGTGTGTGTCTGTCTGTCTGTGTGTGTGTCTGTGTGTGTGTGTCTGTCTGTGTGTGTGTTCTCTCTCTCTCTCTCTCTCTCTCTCTCTCTCTCTCTCTCTCTCTCTCTCTCTCTCTCTCTCTCTCTCTCTCTCTCTCTCTCTCTCTCTCTCTCTCTCTCTCTCTCTCTCTGTGTAACCATATATGTATTATGCCGGTACATGTATATTCATTCATTCATTCATTCATTCATTCATTTATTAAGAGACAATGATTGACTAATAATCGTAATGTATTCCAACGGGTAGACTATACGTTACATGTTATGTTCAGTACAGGAGACTGAAAGAAAGGTGTGCAGTATGACATGTTCATTCACCCGACCATAGCCAGTTTTAAGATTAATGCCTATAACTTAGCTGCAGTGTTTCAATTTAAGCATAAATATCATACCACCAGGTACTAGAATCAGAGTTACAATAACACAAGATGTTTGTGAACAACTGTAGTGTACCATTAAAACACCAAGTGTTCATTGATGAATGAGTGACAATATTTAGCGTCACATCAGCAATATTTCAGTCATATCGTGACGAGAACAATGTATAGATCAAATATCAAGATCATTTAAACATACAAAATCTGTCGTCAATCGACAGTAAAACTACAAGAGTATCACAGAAATTAAGTTAAAACTAGCATGTTATCACAAGAAAAGATGTTATTACAGAGAACAATATAAACTTATAAACGGGCTGTAGATCAACAGCAACTGAAGGTAGATCACTACACTAGGGACCATGGGGCTGTAGATCAACAGCAACTGAAGGTAGATCACTACACTAGGGACAATGGGGCTGTAGATCAACAGCAACTGAAGGTAGATCACTACCCTAGGGACAATGGGGCTGTAGATCAACAGCAACTGAAGGTAGATCACTACACTAGGGACCATGGGGCTGTAGATCAACAGCAACTGAAGGTAGATCACTACACTAGGGACCATGGGGCTGTAGATCAACAGCAACTGAAGGTAGATCACTACACTAGGGACCATGGGGCTGTAGATCAACAGCAACTGAAGGTAGATCACTACACTAGGGACCATGGGGCTGTAGATCAACAGCAACTGAAGGTAGATCACTACACTAGGGACCATGGGGTTGTAGATCAACAGCAACTGAAGGTAGATCACTACACTAGGGACCATGGGGCTGTTAAGTACTTAAAATGTGTTTTGCGAAGTTTTTAGTCTGTTATTACAATAGCTTCACAAGCTTCCAATACCAGAAAATTATCGCTTACATTGTAAAGCTATTGAAAATGAGCAATCATTTGCTATTGTCGTTTGTGGCTTGTCATATATACAAAGATAATTTAAGGTCTGCAATAACATGGAGATCAAATTATGTGTACAGTGCATATAAATACATATATACATGTACTAATGTGTTTCCGTGTTGGCGACAATTATTGGAAAAATATACAAATAATAATTAATGAAGACTTTGGGTCATCGCATGAATGATGCATATACAATGGCTTCTGTATGTAGGGTTCTCTTGTTGCGATTGTCATTGATGTCCTATGTATTGTTGGACACGGTGTTTTGGAGACACACACACATACTGGTACACGCGTACGTGAACCGGAAATCCTCAGATATCTTACATTAGAGCACGTAAAAGTTGTAGTCAGTAGGAGTCATCGAGGTGCATGTATGTTCTGAACAAAGTTTAAAGATTATATTTCACTAAATGTTCCCGATATGTTTATTATTACTTCAGTTGATGTTTTTATCTAAAGATGGGGGTTGCCGGTAGAGGACGACATACGTATACTTTCATGAACACCGATCGCTACAAAGTTTGTTTTCGTTATAGGAAACAGTTTCGGCTGATTATTGTTTGGCGTTGTCGTTTTTAATCTACTGATGGAGCCCAAGTATGACCCTGGAGATGCGTATATAGACTCTACAAATTGCTTAATGATTGTATTTCCACGAGACATGTCCTCAATTCACAAAAACATTGTACACGTATCTTGTTTCGTGACTGCCTACATCTGACGGGCATCCATGCGTTGAGCTGCTCGTGTTATGTCTTTTGATCTACAGACATAAATGTCAACCACAAACTTTATGCATATTCATGATGCTGAAAGGTATGAAAGTCGTCATATTTTATATTGCATGTCAGGTCTAAGAAAGTATTCTCTGCAGGACTGATGTTCAATATTGCTAAGGTACCCATGTAATATCTGGTGCTGTCACACGAGTGGTCAGTAACAAAACCGTGTTATCACCACACGTAGTGTCGTCCCGCGATGTGTCTACCGAAGACCTTGTGTCGTCCCGCGATGTGTCTACCGAAGACCTTGTGTCGTCCCGCGATGTGTCTACGGAAGACCTTGTGTCGTCCCGCGATGTGTCTACCGAAGACCTTGTGTCGTCCCGCGATGTGTCTACGGAAGACCTTGTGTCGTCCCGCGATGTGTCTACCGAAGACCTTGTGTTGTCCCGTGATGTGTCTACCGAAGACCTTGTGTCGTCCCGCGATGTGTCTACCGAAGACCTTGTGTTGTCCCACCGAAGACCTTGTGTCGTCCCACGATGTGTCTACCGAAGACCTTGTGTTGTCCCGTGATGTGTCTACCGAAGACCTTGTGTGGTCCCGCGATGTGTCTACCGAAGACCTTGTGTCGTCCCGCGATGTGTCTACCGAAGACCTTGTGTCGTCCCACGATGTGTCTACCGAAGACCTTGTGTTGTCCCTTGATGTGTCTACCGAAGACCTTGTGTCGTCCCACGATGTGTCTACCGAAGACCTTGTGTTGTCCCGTGATGTGTCTACCGAAGACCTTGTGTGGTCCCGCGATGTGTCTACCGAAGACCTTGTGTCGTCCCGCGATGTGTCTACCGAAGACCTTGTGTCGTCCCACGATGTGTCTACCGAAGACCTTGTGTCGTCCCGCGATGTGTCTACCGAAGACCTTGTGTCGTCCCGCGATGTGTCTACAGAAGACCTTGTGTCGTCCCGCGATGTGTCTACGGAAGACCCGATGTCCCCACGCGATTTGTCTACTGAACACCTAGGTTGATCACGGTTCTCCTCAATGTATCTTTGCATGAAATGTTTATACCTTGTGCAAAGATTATATACTTCGCATGTCTTATGGTTTCATTTATTAAACGTTGTTGCAGTGCAGCTAAGTTATGGGTGGGGTTAATATGTCTCCGCTTCGATGGTTGTTGTGCTCTGTTACTTGTCTATACGCCAGTCAGACGCTATTGATAACCAAGAATACATCTCAAATAGTCGGCCCCAAGTACAGTTTTATGAGGTCACCAGAACGGTCACCATGATTCATATGTTTCCCTTTCATGAATTTCCACATAGTCATGCTGTCAGCATGACCTCAATACATCCGTCAACACACCTGGAAACAAACTTGTCAACACCCTGCGTTGCAATCATGACTCGATACATTTGATATACGAATCTTAAAGTCAATGTATGAAATGACTGAAGTTTCCACCTTTCCCAATATTGCAGTCCTTTTTCAAACTTACTGAAAAATCTGTTTACTGGTTTAAATGTGATGACAAATTCTAAATTTTTAATGTTGCAATTTATCACCCAGTGTCTCAAAATGATAGCATTTTAATAAGTTCATTTTTGGTTGTTATATTTATCTTGCAGAATTGCTGGAATTGCTTAAATGCATTGCAATTAGTAAATTATTCGAGTGAATCACATCTTAATAGATAATAATAATGCTGAATATTTATAACGCGCCTTTCCAGGCTTCACATCCTGCTCAAATGACACAATCAGGTCATTATTACTCTGGATAACCCAAGCTGCCGGTGAGGCGCATGAAGATTAAGAGTCACATGTCATATCCCGCAGTGTACCTATTTTCTGCCGGGTGAACAGAGGCAATTTTTAATTTGCCTAAGGTGAGACGATGTGTATCACATGTGTTTCCTTGTGGGTCAGGACTAAACTCCAAGAAACTCTGAGGAGTCAAGCTGCCAAACACGGCACCCTCCCAAGAACTCTCCGCGCCCAACGTTGCTTAACTTCAACTGATTGTGAGCTGAGCTCTATGCACAGCACCACATACCACCACGGAATTACGTCTTACACACTGGCATATTATACACAGTGACGTATCTGTCTTACATATGTAGTTCTCTTATGTTTTACCAACATATATTTGTTTGGTAAGAGAGTGAGCTAATATAAGTTATGGTTGCAACGTTCCTTGTGTATACATATGCTAAATCAGCTGAGGGAGTAAGTGAGTAAGGCTTTAGCAATATTCCTGTTACATAACGCGAGTTCCTGGACACCACAAATGGCATTTGAGTAAACGTGTGTCTCCTTTCGTGACTTGGGACTTAGTTAGCGAGTGACACGGGATTAAACCGCTGTTAGAAGCAATATTTAGCAATACTCAAGCTTTAACCACTTGGCTACCAGACCAAAACGATCATGTCATTACTAAAGGCAGGGAGTCCTGTCAGCCGACTTATGTGTGAGTGCGTGAATTGGGTTTAACACCTGACGTGGAAGGAAAGCAGGTCTCAGACATTTACCACTGTGTGGAACCCACGGGCAGGGGCAGGTTCTCACAAACCTAGAAATATTACGTGAAAGGACGACTGAAAATCAGAGTTGACCCCGGGTGCTCTCATCCTCCGGGTGTCCTTCATAAGAAGGACAGTGATGCCCCGACCTCTCGGTAACAGTCACCACTCACACTGTTTTCATTTAAAAGTAAGTTCTTGCTGTCTAACGACATGACCGACCAAACGCCTGTATTAGCGCGGCACCATGCAAAACTGGCAAGGTAAGTAACTGTTCGATCTCAAAACTACCCTTAAATGTCTGCATGGGGTAGCATCGCGTGACAAGTGAACAATCAACGTGTCACGTTTCTTAAATTCCTCTGAATGTCTTCCATAAAAATTCTGCGATGACTCGACAAGGAAATAATGTATTCAGTGTTAAGGAGTTCACGGTAGGAAAGCTCTTTCTTTATGCCTGTTTTCATGGTAGTTTTCCTTCAGGCTTTCTGAAGATCAGGGTCAGACATATTGTGTCACGGTAATCAAACATCTTGGCGGTATGGTAGACTAACATCTTGTCTCTGAAATGAACATACTTTACAGAAAAAGAACTGTTCATATAATGAAAAGGAGCCCAAAGACTTTCTTCATTTTCAGAAATCTAGACTTGACACATATTCTAGACTTGCATGGGCTTTCTTGGATACATTTGTTTCAGGGTCTGTATGACAGACAAGCGGTAATGCAGATCAACGAATCACAATATGGCGATAACTTTCCGGTATACATGTATAGTCAAACCCAACCTTCAGGCCATCACTGAGGATTTCGGTCTTAACATTGTTGATATGAACAGGTTGACAGGAATGACTTGGAATGTTTAGATTGTAATTACAGGCCAATTTGTGGTCTGGAATGTAGTCAATAACCAATCCAAATGTTTAATACACGTTCAGCCAGTCAACAGGAGAGCCGAGATACTGGATGCCGGTTTAGAGAGCGTTAATTACTGTACAAACTGTCAGTTGGGTGGTCTTTGCTGTGACGAAATACGGAATAGACTGACGCCGGATCAGAGGACGTGTAAATGATCATAAATTAACTAGTTTCTGCCGGGACCAAATTCTAGTGCCGATATTGAGAACATGCCGGATTGGAGGGTTGGCGGTTTAAAGAGCTTCCACTGTATTATACTGTGACCATCTGATGTTGATATCAGTATTCCATTATACATTTCGTCGTGTTGCCTATCCAGTGACAAATAGGCGCCACGTTGATCAAGACCAGGAAGAAATTTCAGATAATAATGCACTTTTTATTTCCACTTAGAGAAACTCTGTTCAAATCCCGACCTGTTGAAATGTCGCTCCACTGTAGATATTGCGTGGTTGAAATATTTGAAAATGACGCTCAGCTACACCAATAGGTGGTAGTCAACGTGAGATCTAGATGAGATACCGTCGCCTTCCTTGTTCAGACCACTTCGGACATGCATGAGAGGCTAAATCCATTGTTAAGTTGTACTTGACGTCCTTGCTGAGTAGTTGGAAAATAGTTTCAAAACACGCAGCTATTAAACCAGGTGACTTCACCAGTGTAATGATAATACGAGTCATGAACCAGGATGTCTCAGGTGCAATGGTGTACACAGTCCGTTAAACAAACTGTTTTCGACCCGAGAACAAATCTCAGAAGCATTGCAAAGAGTGAGTCTGTGAGTGAATGAGGTTAGTTTTACGCCGCTGTTAGCAATATTACGGCGGAGGACACCAGAAATGGGCTTCACACGTTATACCCATGTGGGGAATCGATCCCGAGTGCTGAGAGTGACGAGCGAACGCTATAGCCAATAGGCTACCCCACATTGCAAAGAAGTCATGATAGACATTTGAAGAAGCTCGTCAGCTGAAATTGTCATTCTGATTTTTCAATATCAGTCGTTGTCACTAAGGATGAAGCGATTACTGTATTGGCTCTGCTCAGGCCCGTAGCGTTTAAAATCAACGAACCGTCAATCGTCCGTGTTCGTCCATCCTAATTACCCCACCACTGAATTTTCACCGGGTAAACAGATGTACATATACTAGGGGTGGGTATTGCAGAGAATTCTTATATTGCGATGTGAAAACATATATTGCAATATGTATTGCAATATATTACAAGAAGAATTTTTAAACAAATATACTCATGTCAATAATGGTTGTCACCCCCTCCCCACCCCAAGCCCACACACCCACACCCACACCCCTCTCCAATAAAAAAAATTGAAGGGGGTGACAACCATTATTGGCATGAGTATATCTACTTATAATCGAGTTAATGCTTGATTTATAAAGCAAAAATGGAACAAAATCAATATGCTTGATTAAGCTTTAATATCAGTTCTTAATCATGACAAAATATAAATGTAAATAAGTTTTAGCATAAATGAAACAAGAAAATATGCGAAGATTTCCGAGTGTTACAAAGATATTCGAATGCAAGTCAAAATACCAGTTTTCGATCGGCGTGTCGTAATACGTATCGTTTTCATGTCTGAACGGGTAAATACCGGTAAACCGGTTATATTGCGCAGCCCTAACATATACTTATACCAACTCTAGAACGCATGTCCGCACGCAGGCTCGCTTGCTCAATCACTTTTCTCTCCTTTCCTCCCTCTAGGGATCACAATGACACATGAACCCAAACAACCCACCCCATCCCCACCCCACCCCAACACACACCCCACACACACCACCACCACCACACACACACAACCACCCACACCCCAACCCCTTCCCTGCTAATGGCATCTGCATTGACTTGCTCATGGACAACTGATTCGTCTTGGTTCTCGTCTTGACCGTTTGTCGGAACGTGACTTGACTACGGTATTCCCACGTTGACCTCCAGTGACACCAAGAACCCTCTCCCCCTGGTTTAACATTTGACCGCGCACAGACCTGCACAGACACATGGCTCCAGGGTCATCGCCGTCATAGATCAGGGTCGTGCATATCCATATGCCTGAGTGTAGTGTTGTCATCAGTTGTTTGATGCCAGCTTGAACGCACGACAGCGGGAACATGGATGGAATAAATGAATAGGTTTCGGTCAACACCGCTATACCGTATCGCAGTTATACCACCACCTGTCTGTTTTATGTGGGATGAAACTCCGAAGTAGTGAAGATAGTAGTGATTACGTATGTGATGAAACATGAGCATGGGTATGGTGGAGACAAAAACAAAACACTTCCTGGCGGGCCTAAGGGCCGCAACTCTTTACGGTGATTTGAGAATGATCATGTACATTTTTTTTCTCATCATAAGCAACGGTAAGTGCAGCTTAGTTCTCGTGGATACCATGTTCGCTCCCTGAATGTTCCTTATCAAGCTGTGGTCAGCGCATCTCATTCACTTTCTCGGAACCCGTGAAGGTCCGGGTTAGAACTGATCTTCAGCAACCCATGCTTGTCGTAAGAGGCCACTAACGGGATCGGGTGGTCAGACTCGCTGACTTGGTTGACACCTGTCATCATATCCCATTTGCGTAGAATAATGTTCGTGATGCTGATCACTTGATTGTCTGGTCCAGACTCGATTATTTACAGACAGCCACCATAAAGCAGGAATATTGCTGAGTGCGGCGTTAAACAACAAACCAACCAACCAACAACTTTCGCGGACATCTTGCTAAAACATTTTGTGATCAGGAATACCGAATGTAAATTTTGTTTCTTCCTCGTGTGACTTTGATGTGTTCTCGTGTAACTTTGATGTGTTCTCGTGTGACTTTGATGTGTTCTCGTGTGACTTTGATGTGTCCTCGCGTAACTTTGATGTGTTCCCGTGTAACTTTGATGTGTTCCCGTGTAACTTTGATGTGTTCTCGTGTGACTTTGATGTGTTCTCGTGTAACTTTGATGTGTTCTCGTGTAACGTTGATGTGTTGTCGTGTGACTTTGATGTGCCATCGTGTAACTTTGATGTGTTCCCGTGTAACTTTGATGTGTTCCCGTGTAACTTTGATGTGTTCTCGTGTAACTTTGATGTGTTCCCCTGTAACTCTGATGTGTCCTCGTGTAACGTTGATGTGTTCTCGTGTAACTTTGATGTGTTCTCGTGAAACTTTGATGTGTTGTGTAACTTTGATGTCTTCTCGTGTGACTTTGATGTGTCCTCGTGTAACTTTAATGTGTTCTCGTGTGACTTTGATGTGTCCTCGTGTAACTTTGATGTGTTCCCGTGTAATTTGATGTGTTGTCGTGTAGTTTTGATGTGTTCTCGTGTAACTTTGATGTGTTCCCCTGTAACTCTGATGTGTCCTCGTGTAACTTTGATGTGTTCACGTGTAACTTTGATGTGTTCTCGTGTAAGTCTGGTGTGTGACTTTAGTGTGTTCTCGTATGATTTTATTTCCAAATATAATGCTTGCAATAGCCAATTATCATGCTCTACTTCCATGCGTCTATTTAAGCAATAAACCGTTTGACTTACAATTTAAATGGGTGGAGAGCTGGGCCCGTGTCACCAACAGGATGAACACACAATAGACTGGGGAGATATTTCATCACACAGCAGGTCGAAGTGTTATTTCATGCACAGCAGGTTGAGCGGGTATTTCGACATACATCTGATCGATATGGTATGGTATTTCAGCACACAGTTAGTCGAGGAACTATTTCAACACATAGCAGTTCAAGGAGGTTTTTCATATAAAGGTTTGAATATGTATTACCAGCTTCACAACTGCGTCATCAAGGTGATCTACGACCTTGACCCTCTTGGTCAGAGGTCCCACACTGTTATCAGCTTTCACAGTTGCGTTAGAAACAACTTACTCACTAACCCTTCAAATACAAGTACCCCCTCCGTGGTGTAGTGGTTAGAGCGTCCGCCCAGAGAGCGGAAAGTCGCGGGTTCGATCCCCGGCCGCGTCACACCAAAAGACGGTAAAATATGGTACTTGTTGGTCCCTGCCTGGCGCTCGGCATTAATGGGTACAACAAGGACTGGTTAGCTCGGAGTCAGTATAATGTGTCTGAGTGGGGTATTCATGCTTCACTGCGGCATGGTATCTCAGTGGGCTAGCACTATAAAACCAGCTTATGTCTGGGCTAGTACAAGCAGCCGCACATACACATACACGCATGTACGTCGTCATATGAGCGAAATATTCTCAAGCACGACGTTAAACCCAATTTCACCTCACCTCACCTCAATCACAAGTATAGGTTTTTGCAAAAATGTTAACAGTGGCCGAAACTGTCTGAAATGGAAGGCGATCCTCTTTTCTATCAGTTAATAATCTGTTAACGAACGTGTTGATGGTGGGCGCAAGGACGTTACTTAATAGAAGTTGTAGTAGGAAGATAGTACGTGAACATCGCTGTACCGTCAGACAAATGAAAGACAACACTTAAAACCTTGAATACTACAATCTAAAGATGAAAACTGTCAGATCATAACTCTGGTTGACCCGTATCAACACATCACCATCGAATAACCATTTCTTGTTTTGTTCATTTTTCGCCACCATCGAAAATATAGTAGCAATATACTATATTTTTTAAGTTTACACCAGAATGTGACTTCGAATTATGACATCAAACTACTGATGCAAGTATCAGACTGTCATAAAGTGTGTATTCGCAGTAAATTCAAATTTTAGTTCTATTTTGTTCAAGTGCATATATACTCATGCCAATAATGGTTGTCATCCCCCCCCACCCACACCTCACACCTCACACCCACCCACCCCTCTCCAATTAAAAGAATTGAAGGGGGTGACAACCATTATTGGCATGAGTATATTTACCAGGCCACAGCTAAACCCGTTTGAAGAAATATCAGATCGTCTGATTATAACCAGCTTTTCAGTCAAGTTTCTCCGATAATAATGGGATTTGTAAAACTTCTTGTTTACAATCCACAACTGTGAAACATGATTTGACATTTTCTGTGGTCGGAACAGTCCTCTAAAACGCCTAATTCGCCGTCCTGTTTTGTCAGTTACTCTACATCCTGGGATCCTGGCTTTGAATATAAAGCCAGTATCATCGTTGTTTGTCAACGCAATGCCCATACTAAACACCTGCTTCCCTTGGGGTCTTCTTCCGTGCTATAACCAAAATACTCATAAGACCTTGCGAAACACAACCGTTTTTAATATGGCAGAAAACATATATTAATTCAAAACAATATATTGCATCCATGCACCCATGCGATGTAAACGTTTAGTGGGTTGTGGTGAGGAGGTTTCGCTTGGAAGTGTCAGAGAAGGGTATGCATACACGAACACCTGGTGTTATCATTGATTAATAGTGATCTGTCCCTATAGTTTTCACTGCTATTCCGTGTTGTACACTCAGTATAATCTGTCTCGGCAATTGAAAGTATTCCCTAGCGCTAACATTATATATCCTTACAATAAGTCCAGGCGTATCCCTCGAAGTTGAAATATATGTAAAGAGCAAATAAATATCATTACGCTACAGCCCAAACGAATATCATTATGCTACACAATCCCCTCTTTAACGCGAACTAGTTTAAGGACAGTTACAACATTAGGAGCCATAGTTTACGAGATTACAAAAAAGTGCTGTTACGGGAGAGTCCTGTATACAGAGTAAGTAGCGCCTACCGGTGTTTGGAGATGAAATGGTTGCGTTGTATCTACGCTCAAACCGTCCAGTACCGTTAGCGCTGCCTGTGCACTCTACCTTTGGTAAGTGCTACAATAGTGTGCTTTGAGACATCATCGCAACTGACAACCTACTGCATTTACGAATCAAGAAAGGAGTAGTGTCCCTTGTATATAGGTGGACGATTTAGACAGTCACTGTAGATCGAGGATCGAGTCAGACAAGTCCGGTATAGTTAGCTGTAGGCTGTAGTTAGCTAAACCACAAGTATCTGAAATTGCACTGGAAATGGTACAGGTAAACCTTCTTTTTCTTTCTGAAAACCACACACCAAATTCAGGGACTACATTAAAGGCGTTTTGGAAAATACAACGGAATTCTGGACAGGCCGAATGTAGCGGGAATTAGGTGAGAGAAAGGGGGGAAATAGCTGAGTAAATTTCAGACTTAAACGTAAAGTCTACAGACGAAGGGAGTAAGACGAGCTTAAGTCCTCCTTTGTGGGCGTGTCATCGTGGAGCGAGTGTCCGTTCAGGTTCTTGAGGGGAAGGTCGTCCGTCTCGAACGCCTCGTTGACCTTGGAGGAGATGTTGTAAGAAGGTGAGGACTCAATGGCAACGCTGTTCATGACAGCGTACCTGCCGGTTCTGTTGATGGGGTCAGCCGGACCCCAGTCAGCTGTGGGCTTCAGTGAGTTCCACTGCGAGGAGAAGCGTTCAGAAAACATATTTTAATCATTCATTTAAAGGTTGCTGATAGCTTAAATATGTTTAATAAATACTTATAACTGATATCATAATTGTATTCTGATATATATGATATAATAAAAGAGGATTAACGTCCTCGCCACTAGAAATATTCTGATGATTATTTAACAAAGATGTCTGTAAGTGTACGTTTATATGTACTTAAAAAGAGAGAACAAGCCCTTACTTACTGAAATGACAAAACATGCTATTTATTCGTTTACAGAAATATCCATTTTGCCAAAGATAAACACAAACCATTAAGTTTGGATTACGTAGTTAAAATCCGGGTTAGGTGACTTTCAGATAGAGCACTGAAGTTGGTAAATAGCCTATTTTTCTTTCGATCCGTGCTCGTAATGTGCGTGAGATGCACATATACATCGCTAGCAAAATTGATATTTCTTGAAAAATAATTCTTTGTATTTTTTGGTAAGAGTACTTTTAACCAGCAAGTAAGGACCAAACACTGTAGAATAAAGCTGTACTACAAAGGTATGGGTACGACCTTAATTTACAATTGTTTATTTACATGGAGACATGGAGATACTGATTATAAACTACACGTATGATGTTTTCTGCAAAACACTTCGTATTGTCCTCCGTTGACTTTCATTCCATACCAAGCACCAGTCAATGTTATGTTTAGTGTCGTCCAATCACAACCTGCCACTGTCATGTAGCAGGATCCCAGTCAAGATCTAATTGTTTTCAACATAGGTTTTGTATGCATCTCATTAACTTGTGTTATTGATATAATAATTCATAATTATTATAATTAACGATCAGCATGCATCACCAGATTATTGTCTTACCAGACCATTCCCTCCTCCCAGCACCAGTTCCCATCCCAGATTCCCGAAAACTGATGATCAATTTCAGACTCCACTATTTACACAAACTTACACATACATTCAATATCTGGATAAATAATAGTCTATAACAGCGCCATAACTTTTTACAAAATATACTGGATAGCAGTTCATTTCACCAGCGTTGTTCCCGGGGTCTGCTGCGCCCAAGCGTCGGAGCGGTAGCGCAGGCGCAGCAGACCCCGGGAACCAGGCTGTTTATTTGACACGGTTAACTTCCGGTTTCGACTTACAAATCCCAGTCTCTTGATTTGTATGAGGGCGACGAGGATGATGACGGCAACCGGCACCAGCGACATCATCCAACCAAGTCCTTGAGCCCACGGCTCAAACGTGTAGTCGTTGTAGCCGGCCGGAGATGCGTTGATGGCGCTGATGATGATGATGAACTACAAAGGCGAGAATGGTTTCATGTCTCACATAGCAATATTCAAGTATTATCACGGTGGGGGACACAAATATGCGCATATTGCATTGAATCCATGTCGGGAATCGAACTCAGTCTTAGGCGTGACAAGCCAACACGTTAACTACTAGGCTACCGCACAGCCCAAAGTGCATGTTCCCCATTTTGCACCTGGGACCCACTGCTACAATAATTTCGTTAAAAATTATAATCAACGTCTGTTTAAAATATTTGCGTGGGAAATTCAGAATTAAAGACATGAAAGCTCTCACCACTTCACTCCTTATATGGTCCAGTAATACAAAGGGCATACGCTGGATAATCGAGGGTGTGGTTCGAGTTTTATGGTTCTATCATGGCTACCTACAGGACGGACAAGGCAGTCATTGATTATCTTCCATGAATCCGCAACACGGCGACAGTGATCAATTGTCCTATCTGTATCTATGCGCTATTCAGAATAGTATTTATGTAGCTTTTATGTCGCATTCATCTCGTATCTCGCGAGATTCTCACGCATGACTCGGCAACATGGATTCGCCAGGTAAAGAACTGACCAGCATATATACATGCTTCCTCTAAACAGGCACTAAGAAGACGACAAGAAAGCCAATATCGGCATGTGTTCACAGCTGGGCTCTCAGGCGAAACAACGTTCACTTTCAGTGTTTGCCCTTAACCCTGAAAGGCTGCAGGCCCTAAGGACCCAGAACCATAAAAAGTTGTGGGTCCTGATCAGAATATGAAGGCCCTATATTTTAGCTACAATATAAGTAATTCCAAGCAAACAAAAAAAACGTGACAACTAACAAACTGAGTTTAAAAGTTAAAAGATGTCTCAGTGATTTAAACGGCTTCCTCGAAAATGATAGTCGTTTCACTTACAGACAACAACTGCTGATCGAGATAAAAACTAAAAATTACTGAATGATACTCTCCCGAAAAATAATACTCTCAGTTATTGGGGATGAAAACGCTGTTGGCCATAAGGAACTGCAGAAAATAAAAGCTGTGGGTCCGAGTGGTTTTTCAGTCGGCTTTGGGCCTAAGGACCGACGTTAGTTTCGAACGCTGTTCACTTTCGTCTCTGGATAGGTCACGTGTTGTCAATCGTATCTTTGACATAATGTCAACACAAACAAAGGGACATCATTCTGAGTCCTATGTCTAACAACTTGGAAGCAACTTGCGATTAAAATCGTTAGGATTAGGGTGTTTTGACGTTGCAACTGTCTTGTAATTACAAGACTCTGATACCTAAAACAATTAATTTGCCAGTGACATGACATTGAAGATAAGTGTTAGCGGGAAATGATTGCTGTAGGTGTCACACTGGGCCCAGTGAAATAGCCACGATTATAGGAAAAAAAGTCCTATTATTGTGAAAACAGATTAAGTGGATGTTGACATGAAAGTTATTGTAGAGAAAACATAAAGTGATTGTGTATAAAAGACATGGATTAAATACTGAGTTAACCAAGAACAATGATATTTTAACCGGACAGATCTAATCCAGGATTTAGCTTGAGTTCTGTTTGTCAAAATGTGATTTTAGCTGATTGAATCAAAGAATAATTAGTGTTCACAACAAGATTGTTTTAACAAACTAGCTTGTGGAGTACTGTTTGAGTTCTGTTTGTCAAAATAAAATGTGATTTTAGCTGATTGAATCAAAGAACTTCTGGGGGGTATATAGATGTATTCCTGAAAAACATTAGTAACCATTTCATCATGGAAGTCATTGGGACCAACAAGGGTGGCTTGAAGCTGGTGTTAGATGGTCACATGTACACTAAACATGCTACTCACAAATCAAAGATATATTGTTTGGAAGTGCAGCCGTAAGTCAAGTATTAACTGCCAGGGCAAAGTTTGGACTTAACTTGCAAAATGAAAACACAGAAGTGACCAAGTCTCATAACCTCGATGATGTTTAGTCCTGCAAATGTATCAGTGCAGATGCAAATTTTTATCAATTTACAATGTTGTATGTGAAAGTGCCTATGTGAATAAAGTATTAAAAAATTATAAAGTCCTGCAAATGTATATTTGTCAATTTACATTGTTGTATGTGGATAAAGTATTAAAATCCCGAATATCTAAGTTTCTTCACATTTGTTATAAAAAAATAAAGTACGACTTTTTTCATAGGCAAATTTAGTACTTTTTTACCGGTACTTTTTTCCTGAGGACTTTTTTTCCGAACCCCATAGCCACTGGACCGCTAGCCCATGGCAAGTTAAAATCCAGTCTGGCCAGTAAATCTTCACATTCACTGGCCCTACTGGCTAGCAAAATTTGGAAACTATTTCGCACGCTGCATTGGGCACGTAACCCCATCGTACATCTAACTACAACTAAAACCACTGACTTACGATAGTAGGGAGTATGCCCTTACCACAATTGTAAGGGGTGTAAGGACCGTCCACATCCCCCACCAGTAGAAGTTGGGTTTGAATCCTATCATCATCTCAATATCACACATGAATCTCTTGATGCCTGGAAAAACAGAAAGTCATCACTCGAAACCAGCAACCCAGGATACCAAGGGACATATTTCATAAGAAAGTAATGTGTTTTTCTTAACTCTAGCCAAACTTAAACAAATAATTAATATAGATCTGTCCTAAGCCAGTAATAAATGTGAACATCTGGCGAGTCGTATTTCGAGTACCACGTTCTATACTTGTGTATAACCCGTTGATATTTTAAAAGCGAAAAATATATGAACACGTTTGGAATGTTAACCCTGCAGAGAAATTACCCTTCTGTCAAGGTATTGCTGACGCAATGTTTGTGGCGTCAGTTGATGGCGTAGTATTGTATGTTTCACAATAGGAGGGCAATGTGACGTCAGAATGCTGTAACTCGACAATCAGTATTCATACTAATTAAAATGCACATGAATAAACACTCGATCTGTCTACCTTTGACACGTAACGTTGAAAGATAACTGGTTGCACTATGCAATTAATTAAAAAACTTTATATTTTAAAGAACAAAACATTTAAATGAAGCCAAGTCAAAATTAGATTTCAACGTACCGTAAACATACACGATACAGGCCACCTCACAAAGGCCAATCACGAACAGGTTGTAGCTGCCACTGTACCAGTTCATCAGGGTTAACACGTATATACCACCCTAGAGGTTGAGAATAACAGATTAACATATATACCACCCTAGAGGTTGAGAATAACAATTAACATATATACCACCCTAGAGGTTGAGAATAACAATTAACGTATATATACCACCCTAGAGGTTGAGAATAACAATTAACATATATACCACCCTAGAGGTTGAGAATAACAGTTAACATATATACCACCCTAGAGGTTGAGAATAACAATTAACATATATACCACCCTAGAGGTTGAGAATAACAATTAACATATATACCACCCTAGAGGTTGAGAATAACAGTTAACATATATACCACCCTAGAGGTTGAGAATAACAATTAACATATATACCACCCTAGAGGTTGAGAATAACAATTAACATATATACCACCCTAGAGGTTGAGAATAACAATTAACATATATACCACCCTAGAGGTTGAGAATAACAATTAACATATATACCACCCTAGAGGTTGAGAATAACAATTAACATATATATATACCACCCTAGAGGTTGAGAATAACAATTAACATATATACCACCCTAGAGGTTGAGAATAACAATTAACAGATATATACCACCCTAGAGGTTGAGAATAACAATTAACATATATACCACCCTAGAGGTTGAGAATAACGTCAGTGTTAACAGATATTTACCACCCTAGAGTGAGTGAATGAGTTTAGTTTTACGCCGCACACAGCAATATTCCAGCTATATGGCTTCGGTCTGTAAAAAAAATCGAGTCTGGACCAGACAATCCAGTGATCAACATTATGAGCATCGTTCTGCATTGGGATACGATGATATGTGTCAACTAAGTTAGCGAGCCTTACAGTCCCGTTAGTCGCCTCTTACGACAAGCATGGGTTGCTGAAGACCCATTCTAACCTAGATCTTTATGGGCCATATGACCACAGAGGATGAGAATAACGTCAGTGTTAACACGTGCTAGTACATTCATACATCTGGTAGAGATTACAATTCGCGTTAACACGTGTACCGCCCTACAGACTATCGCCAACCCTAACACGCATCTGCTGTCCTATGAGTAAAGACAAATACATTTTATTTGTGTTGACACGTACATGCGTATGCAACCTCACAGTTTGAGAAATGTATCATCGTTAACACGTCCAACCGCAAACCCCCTGCTGGTACAGACGTTGGCTGTACATTCTGAACCATCCGTACAGCTTAATGCATTACATGATTGATGTCATGAGCTTGATGACGTCATTATACTGGACTTTAAGGAAGTGGTGGTATCCATAGCAACAGAAGTTAGAGACAAGAATGATACAAACAAGCGAGACAAGTGACCAGGTCTACTCACGTAGGTGACGATCGGTATGCCCAGCAAGAACCCTATCGTGCAACAAAACAAGGTGAAGGGCACCTTCCGTTTACGGAGATAATTGGGGAAGACGTCCGAGATGGCGCTTATGACTGTCTCCATCATGGCGAACTGTGGACAGGTCATAGTAGGGTCATGTCATGGGGTTGGAACATGTGCTTGAATATGTAACACATAAGTGAGCAATAACACGAAATAAATTCGCACTGTGTATGTTAAAAATATATCCATAATATTCCTTGTCATAAATCTATCCAACTCCCTAATGTCTATATTTACACATTCCTTATCGTCTTTGAACGCAAACTGTTAAAATGCAGTTAAAATCTGAGCTGAATAGTTGGGAAAATTGTTTCTAATCTGGTGTTACACTGCAGTTTAAGTAGTGTAGTGGTAGTGACAATTTGAAACATACTTTCAAGTTAAAGCAAAAAATGATTGTACAGGCAACGGGTTGTATTGTACGTTTCTGAAGAAAACTCAATGATTGTACAGGCAACGGGTTGTATTGTACGTTTCTGAAGAAAACTCAATGATTGTACAGGCAACGGGTTGTATTGTACGTTTCTGAAGAAAACTCAATGATTGTAAAATCTTTACGTTACTGAAGAAAACTCATAATTAAAATCTTTCATGCGAACTGTGGATGAGTGAGGGGGTCGTCTCCATCCTACCTGGCTGTCCATCCCCAGGGTCAGCAAGCATGAAGAAGAACAGGAAGGCCCACAGTGGGGCGACCGGAAGTCTAGATATACCTTCTGGGTAGGCAATGAAAGCTAAACCAACGCCTGAAATATACAAAGTTGGTAACTTCTTGACATCTTGGGGCATTTGGCCTCTGGATACACACATAAACACTGAAGTTATCCATACCCACCCACCCTAAACATTAAACACCCACCCACCCAAAACATTTAACACCCACCCTAAACATTAAACACCCACCCAGCCTAAACATTACATACCCACCCACCCCAAACATTTAACACCCACCCTAAACATTAAACACCCACCCACCTAAACAATAAACACCCACCCACCCCAAACATTTAACACCCACCCCCCAAACATTTAACACCCACCCTAAACATTAAACACCCACCCACCCTAAACATTAAACATCCACCCACCCTAAACGTTAAACACCTACCCACCCTAAACATTAGTATGGGTTACCTGTCCCACCGAACCGCAGTTGTAGGAGCGTCAAGGATTTTTCTCTTCTTTGTAAATAAAACCACTTGCTCTGTTATCTGAACTAATTGGCCTAATGCAAGCCTTTCATTAGTATATCGGTGCACTTTTTATACTGTTTTGCATGATTATATAACTTATGATACAACTGCATAACAATCGAACATTTACATATCAAAGTGGGCTCCTTGGCTTCTGGCATCAAGTGGAACAGTGAAACCAACGTCAACAACGGATACCCACGCAAATGGAAATAGTTTTTTGGAAATATTATACAATTGAAAAACGTGCAATATATTGAATGGACTACGTAAGATGTGAGCAATCGTCACATGGTGGCTGCCTGTGGTAGTGGTACTGTGCTGGTCGCTTGGATCTCCCAGGGAAATGAGACATTCCTCTTTACAATACGGCTTTGGGATGACCAGTGTTACCTACCCTCGGCTGCGACCTCGGTCACTTCGACGTTGGACTGGTAGGCCATGAACCCAAGGAGTGAGAAGACGGCGAATCCCGCAAATACACTCGTGCCGCAGTTGATCAACGCCACAATTATAGCGTCCCTTGTAAATAAGTCATGAACGAAATATATACTCGAAGTCATTAATGAAGGGTCAAGCTATTGGTAACACTATTTCTTAGAAGTTGTCAAATCTTCGATTTTGTTTGAAATATATACAACTGAATGTTTTACACACTTTCTTAACAATATGGAAACACAGCAGGCCGTTGAAATGTCATTATTACGTTCTTTAACGTCCGATACATTCTGTTACAGATGGCACGTTTTTTATTCAAATTATCAACATGGAAATCCACCTGCCACTTAATGTCAATGTTTTGCACGTGCAAGTCGCTCTATCCATGGAAAGTGGAGGACAATACACATGCATTGATGCTTGTTCACCGTCGTTCACTGTTCAGGAACCTGTTTGAAATCGCAGCTCAAAATGAGACTTTTTTTGACACTTGCTGAAAGGGGTCAGGCTATAGGCCTTTTGGAATCGAACTCAGCGGCAGGTTGTTGTCCGTTATATTGTGAGTCAAAGTGCAATTGGTAGTCGGTGGGAGAGATTTCAAGCCAATGGGTCCGTGGACTATGCACGTCGACCAGGTCGCCCCAGAGTCACAACAGTCCGAGATGACACAGGTCGGACTCGGTTCGTCCACCTCTAACACCACGTCACAGGCAGGCGCGTTTGACATGGAGTAGACATCATGGCCGCTGGAGTCAACGTCAATGGTACCGCGTGCTCTTCACAGATGAAAGCAGATTCCATTTGTCCTTCCATGATGGTCGGCAGAGGATTTATCGTCGCAATGGAGAGCGAATAACAGATTCATCTGTGGCACGCATAACAGATTTGGCGGGGGTATGTCATGGTTTGGGCAGGGATAATTCCTACTGGACGTACTCCACTGCACGTGGTCGACGGCAATCTTTCTGGACAGCGTTATCGGGACGAGATTCTGGCTCCTATAGCAGTACCATTCCTGCAAGCTATGCATGGCTTTTATGGTCGACCCTCTTACTGCAAGACGACAACGCTAGGCCTCATAGGGCCAGGATTAGGCAGCAGGGTGCAGAGCGGATGGAGTGGCCAGCATGCGTGCCAGATTTGAACCGAATTGAGCATGCCTGGGATGAACTCGGTCGATGTGTGTACACACGCCACCCAGCACCAGTGCATCTCCCAGGATTCCGCAGAGCTCTAGTAGATGAATGGAATGCTATTCCGCAAACTGTCATTATGAACTTGATAAGGGGCATGAGAACAAGATACACCTGTGTCCTGGATGCGCGAGGAGGGTACACAAGATATATTCATGTGTGTCATTTTGTGTGGGGTTGGTCTAAACAGCTGATGTTTGCTAGTGCTGTTTGAACTTTTTGTCTGTATATCACGATGTGTCACGTTTGTCAACACATTAAACATTATGATGACACTTAGTTCTATTGTTTCTGAGAAACTTTTCTTTACATGTTCTGTAGATCATTTGACCCTATATTAACAACACCCAGTATTATAGATACACATGGATTCGGGTTGACTGCAATGTTTGATTCAATTATATTTACAGGAACACGACTTTAAGAGCGCATATTGGATATGTTGTTTGTTTCTTTGAAAATGATATATTTAAGCGTTAGTCAAATTGAGAACCTGTAGCAGTTGTTGTTGAACTTGTTGTAACTGGCCATCGTCAACAAGCCACCAAAACCTGGTCCAAGGGAGTAGAAGATCTGGGCCGCAGCATCGCCCCATACCTGGGACAAGAAACAACACGGTGTCACAATGTCAGTGCACGAGGGGCGATTAGAAAGTATGTAACTTCACCAAGAAAATTATACAAATGCGTCTATTTTTATGTTTTATGTTTCTACATATTATATTCTACATGTTATGCATCACAAACTTCAGGAAACAAAATATCATGCAAGAAATATTTTGTGTGTTTGAGACAGATAGAAGTCCGCTAGAATCAAACTGATATATTAAACTGCATAAAAAAGCAATTTGAAAGTGAACACCACCACCCTTACACAGTAAGTGAATGCCGCTTTGCCAAGTAATCTGAAGTGATATTTCAACGGTCGGTAAATAATCGAACGGCAATGTGACACATGAGCATCCAACAGGGTCCTCATGACAACATCAGTCAAATTACGGATCCTAGGTCTCTATCCCCTTCAGTGGTCACCCCATACCCTTCAATGGTCATTCCTTCCCCTTCAATTGTCACTCTATCCCCTTCAGTGGTCAGTCTATCCCCTTCAATGGTCACTCCATCCCCTTCAATGGTCACTCTATCCTCTTCAGTGGTCACTCTATCCCTTCAATGGTCACTCTATCCCTTCAATGGTCACTCTATCCCTTCAATGGTCACTCTATCCCCTTCAATGGTCACTCTATCCCCTTCAATGGTCACTCTATCCCCTTCAATGGTCTGTCTATTCCCTCAGTGGTCACTCTATCCCCTTCAGTGGTCTGTCTATTCCTTCAGTGGTCACTCTATCCCCTTCAGTGGTCACTCTATCCCTTCAGTGGTCAGTCTATCCCCTTCAGTGGTCACTCTATCCCCTTCAGTGGTCACCCCATACCCTTCAATGGTCATTCCTTCCCCTTCAATTGTCACTCTATCCCTTCAGTGGTCAGTCTATCCCCTTCAGTGGTCACTCTATCCCCTTCAGTGGTCTGTCTATCCCCTTCAGTGGTCACTCTATCCCCTTCAGTGGTCTGTCTATCCCCTTCAGTGGTCACTCTATCCCCTTCAGTGGTCGGTCTATCCCTTCAGTGGTCAGTGTATCCCTTCAGTGGTCACTCTATCCCTTCAGTGGTGGTCCCTTCAGTGGTCACTCTATATCCTTCAGTGGTCGGTCTATCCTTCAGTGGTCACTCTATCCCTTCAGTGGTCGGTGTATCCCTTCAGTGGTCACTCCATCTCCTTCAGTGGTCACTCCATCTCCTTCAGTGATCACTCTATCCCATTCAGTGGTCGCTCTATCCCTTCAATGGTCAGTCTATCCCTTCAATGGTCACTCTATCCCTTCAATGGTCACTCTATCCCCTTCAGTGGTCACTCTATCCCTTCAATGGTCACTCTATCCCTTTCAGTGGTCACTCTATCCCTTCAATGGTCACTCTCTCCCCTTCAATGGTCTGTCTATTCCTTCAGTGGTCACTCTATCCCCTTCAGTGGTCTGTCTATTCCTTCAGGGGTCACTCTATCCCCATCAGTGGTCACTCTCTATCAGTGGTCCCTTCAGTGGTCACTCTATCCCCTTCTCTATCCCTTCAGTGGTCACTCTATCCCTTCAGTGGTCAGTGGTCTATCCCTTCAGTGGGTCTATTCCTTCAGGGGTCTCTATCCCCTTCAGTGGTCTCTCTCCCCTTCAGTGGTCCTTCAGTGGTCACTCTATCCCCTTCAGTGGTCACTCTATCCCCTTCAGTGGTCACTCTCTCCCCTTCAGTGGTCACTCTATCCCCTTCAGTGGTCTGTCTATTCCTTCAGTGGTCACTCTATCCCCTTCAGTGGTCTGTCTATTCCTTCAGTGGTCACTCTATCCCCTTCAGTGGTCACTCTATCCCCTTCAGTGGTCACTCTATCCCCATCAGTGGTCACTCTATCCCTATCCCCTTCAGTGGTCTGTCTATTCCTTCAGTGGTCACTCTATCCCCTTCAGTGGTCTGTCTATTCCTTCAGTGGTCACTCTATCCCCTTCAGGGGTCACTCTATCCCCTTCAGTGGCCGGTGTATCCCTTCAGTGGTCAGTCTATCCCTTCAGTGGTCACTCCATCTCCTTCAGTGATCACTCCATGCCTTTCAGTGGAAATTCTGGCCAAGAGTTGCCATGACGCCTATCAGAACGGGGGTTGATTAATGGCGTGTGACTGGCAATATGAACACACTTTGGAGCCACTAGATACTAAATCAACGATAAAATGCCTCAAATTTCGTATTGTTATCATATTGTCGAGTAGCTTTTACAAAACACAAAGTCACAGACACTGAATAGGTCACATGTTCACCAGCACCTCCTAACCCTTGGCAACAGAAGACGTGTTCACTGTTATCTTGTTCGCAGCAGGAACACAAGGACCCAGCTTACCGAGGGATTGAGGAGACGTTCCCACACTGGTATGATATAGAACTTGATCCCCTTCTCATACCCGGGCAGGGTGAGACCTCGGACCAGCAGGATTATCAGCACGATGTAGGGGAAGGTAGCGGTGAAGTACACGACCTGGAACACAGGAGGAACACATGCAGTTCATTCGCTGTGTAATATACACATATTATATAACCACCAGAGGAACACACAGACAGGTTATATGACCAGCAGAGGAACATACAGGCAGGTTATATAACCAGTGGAGGAACATACAGACAGGTTATATAACCAGTAGAGGAACATACAGACAGGTTACATAACCAGTAGAGGAACATACAGACAGGTTACATAACCATAGAGGAACATACAGACAGGTTATATAATCAGAAGAGGAACATACAGGCATGTTATATAACCAGTAGAGGAACATACAGACAGAGGTTATATAACCAGTAGAGGAACATACAGACAGGTTATATAACCAGTAGAGGAACATACAGACAGGTTATATAACCAGTAGAGGAACATACAGACAGGTTATATAACCAGTGAACAACATACAGACAGGTTTATATATACAGTGGATGAACATACAGACAGGTTATATAACCAGTAGAGGAACATACAGACAGGTTATATAACCAGTAGAGGAACATACACAGGTTATATAACCAGTAGAGGAACATACAGACAGGTTATATAACCAGTAGAGGAACATACAGACAGGTTATATAACCAGTAGAGGAACATACAGACAGGTTATATAACCAGTAGAGGAACATACAGACAGTTATATAACCAGTAGAGGAACATTATATAACCAGTAGAGGAACATACAGACAGGTTATATAACCAGTAGAGGAACATACAGACAGGTTATATAACCAGTAGAGGAACATACAGACAGGTTATATAACCAGTAGAGGAACATACAGACAGGTTATATAACCAGTAGAGAGGAACAGAGGAACATACATACAGACAGGTTATATAACCAGTAGAGGAACATACAGACAGGTTATATAACCAGTAGAGGAACATACAGACAGGTTATATAACCAGTAGAGGAACATACATACAGACAGGTTATATAACCAGTAGAGGAACATACAGACAGGTTATATAACCAGTAGAGGGACATACAGACAGGTTATATAACCAGTAGAGGAACATACAGACAGGTTATATAACCAGTAGAGGAACATACAGACAGGTTATATAACCAGTAGAGGGACATACAGACAGGTTATATAACCAGTGAACAACATACATACAGGTTATATAACCAGTAGAGGAACATACAGACAGGTTATATAACCAGTAGAGGAACATACAGACAGGTTATATAACCAGTAGAGGGACATACATACAAGTTATATAACCAGTAGAGGAACATACAGACAGGTTATATAACCAGTAGAGGAACATACAGACAGGTTATATAACCAGTAGAGGAACATACAGACAGGTTATATAACCAGTAGAGGAACATACAGACAGGTTATATAACCAGTAGAGGGACATACAGACAGGTTATATAACCAGTGAACAACATACATACAGGTTATATAACCAGTAGAGGAACATACAGACAGGTTATATAACCAGTAGAGGGACATACATACAGGTTATATAACCAGTAGAGGAACATACAGACAGGTTATATAACCAGTAGAGGAACATACAGACAGGTTATATAACCAGTAGAGGAACATACAGACAGGTTATATAACCAGTAGAGGAACATACAGACAGGTTATATAACCAGTAGAGGAACATACAGACAGGTTATATAACCAGTAGAGGAACATACAGACAGGTTATATAACCAGTAGAGGAACATACATACAAGTTATATAACCAGTAGAGGAACATACAGACAGGTTATATAACCAGTAGAGGAACATACAGACAGGAACCAGTAGAGGAACATACAGACAGGTTATATAACCAGTAGAGGAACATACAGACAGGTTATATAACCAGTAGAGGGACATACAGACAGGTTATATAACCAGTGAACAACATACATACATGTTATATAACCAGTAGAGGAACATACAGACAGGTTATGTAACCAGTAGAGGAACATACAGACAGGTTATATAACCAGTAGAGGGACATACATACAAGTTATATAACCAGTAGAGGAACATACAGACAGGTTATATAACCAGTAGAGGAACATACAGACAGGTTATATAACCAGTAGAGGAACATACATACAGGTTATATAACCAGTAGAGGAACATACAGACAGGTTATATAACCAGTAGAGGAACATACAGACAGGTTATATAACCAGTAGAGCAACATACAGACAGGTTATATAACCACAGGATGAACATACAGACAGGTTTTATTACCAGTAGAGGAACATACAGACAGGTTACAGACAGGTTATATAACCAGTAGAGGAACATACAGACAGGTTATATAACCAGTAGAGGAACATACAGACAGGTTATATAACCAGTAGAGGAACATACAGACAGGTTATATAACCAGTAGAGGAACATACAGACAGGTTATATAACCAGTAGAGGGACATACAGACAGGTTATATAACCAGTAGAGGAACATACAGACAGGTTATATAACAAGTGAACAACATACAGACAGGTTATATAACCAGTGGATGAACATGCAGACAAGTTATATAATCAATAGAGGAACATACACACCTTATCTTACCTCTCAAATAAATGTCGTTTTCTGATTGGCTGAGCCAATCAATGTATCCCGCTTACAAGCGAGTAACATTTTCTGTGTTACCAGCTGGAAATGCCGAACTGTTAGAATTCTTTTGGTACTTCGTGTTAGAAGTGTTTGGGCTGTTGCCTAACTCCGGTACTTCTTATTATGATCCAATACCCGTGCTTCAAACAGTTAAAAAATGAACATTGAGGTGTTCGGTAAGATAAATATGTTGTTCAATGGTCCCTCGGGGCCCATGGGTTGATGTAGGGAACATAAACAAACATAGAGGGTACGTCAACCCATGTTGTCCCCCCTCGTGTACAGTGAACAACATATTTATGCAAGTTATGCATATATAATCTCTAGAGGAATAGAGACAGAAACTGTAATGGCTCTGCTCACCTTCCCAGAGGATTTGACGCCCTTCATGAGACAGAAGAATATGAGGATCCAGGCGAACAGGAGACAGATGATGTTCTTCAGACTCACAGAACCCAGGCTACCGATGCCGTCGGACTCGGGGTACCGCGTTACATACAGTCTGAAACAGGTCACAGCTCACGGCATCACGGCTGAGTGAGAAGTGGAATTCGAGTTGGTAAGTGCATATTGAACAAGAAGGAAGAACTTTCTGCTATAACATTGTCACAAACAGAAATTCATTAGCAGGGCGAGAATCAAACCTGAATATCGAAAAACATTAACAATTATGCCATCCCACTTCACTTCTCAGCACCGGTAACCATAGCATTTGAATTCATAGTTACCCTTACCATACGTAACAATGATTGCAGGAAATTGCATGAAAGTTCTAGTAGAAAGTTTTCGTCTTACGACCAGTATTCTGCGCTTGCTGAAGTCCACTTGATCTTGCAATCGTCGAAGTACTTCTCGCTGCTGTCGAGTATGGTGGAGTTGAGGGTGTCATAAGTGAGGCCTGGCATCATGGTCTTGTTGGCTACGGCGCTCACCAAATCACTCACGCATGATGAGTTGAACTTCTCAGCTGCACAAATCAAGAACATGCTGTTGGGAAACTGGGAGAAGTAACAGTGAGATGGGCAAGATGGAGTCCTGAAAGGCTGTAAGTAACAAGCAGGTAGCGGTGACTACACTTTCATGTCATCAAGTGATACATAATTACATCGTCATGATTAACAATCACTTTTCAAGTGATTAAGAATATTATATACGGGTAGTACAATTTGTATTAAACCAGTCAGACTAACCGATCGCTGTCAAATACTCTATAACTTGTCATAAATTCTAGCTGTCTGGTTTTCTTAAATTCATGTACAAATCAGCTGACCTGCCCGTAAAGGACATCGTGATGTCACGAACAGCTTTCATGGCCCAGTGGACAGAGGGTTTACCTGAAGAGTGGGAGGTCTATTGTTCGATTCCTGGCCCCGCCATACCAAAAGACGTAACAGTTATACGGGTGTTATATGGGGTACCATGCTGGTAACCATATTTTATCTTACCTCTATGACGTCATACATAATGACGTCACCATCTACTCGCACGTTGACCAGTCACCTTTCACTTGGGAGACACAAATACTTATGAGACAGACATATTTTCACAAAAGAAAATGTTTTAGCCGGAGAGCCACTTCGAGACGTACGTTGTTAGGAGTTTGAACGGAGGTTATTGGCCTCTGGGGGGCGACGTGGTAGCCTAGTGGTTCAAGCGTTAGCTCATCACGCCGAAGCCCCAGGTTCGATCCCCCACATGGGTACAATGTGTTTCTGGTGTCCCCCGTCGTGATATTGCTGGAATATTGCTAAAGGCGGGGTAAAATCAAGCTCACTCACCCACTATTGGCCCCTTGGCGCTCAACTGGGTACTTGCAGGATGGGTATACAGAATGGCAGAACACGTATGACCGATGTCCTACCGTACAACTTGCTGAGTTTGAAGGTCTCGTTAGCGCTAGTCAGATCTGTGAAGGCTTCTCGCCGACAAAGGTCGGTGTTGTAGTTGTTTTCACACGATTCCCACGGCAATTTGTCGTCGAGGTTGACGAAGCTGACAAACATGTAGTAGATGGAGTACATGATGATGACGTTGTAGTAGATGGAGACGACGGCACTGGTGATTACCATGGCGTACCCGACACCTAGAGGGTAGCACGGGTAGAATGTCACACCTTAAGTATATACACTAGAAGAGGCAAGCAGGTAATGTTATTGATGAAACACTGTTTGCTCCTATCTAAACCAAACCACCGTGTTGAGAGAAATTCGAAAATTGATATTTTCTATCACGAGATTTATAAGTATAGATGACCCTTCCTGACTTACCTGTGAAAATGGGGCTGACCTTCCACACTGTGATGGGTCCCTCAGAGGAAAACTGGCCAAGGGCGAGTTCAAAGAAGAAAATGGGGAGGCCAGCCAGTACCAGCATAATGATGTATGGGATTAGGAAGGAGGCTAAAAGAAAGAAAGAATAAGTATCTAAAGGTCATATCATGAACGAACAAACGAATGAATGAATGAATGAAAGTACAAATAAATCAATATCTGTGATCTGTCATTTTATTTGGCTCTGGTTCTACAATGACATCGAGTGTATTGACAGCTATCAAGGCATCACAGTTCTGTAGAAATCAATACTTAATTCACGCTATTGATCATGATACCACAATACCGTTGTGAAAGGGATATTATTACCGTTGATTAACACTGGAAATACATTGCACAATCGGGAACCCAAGCAGTTATCAAAGCAGTTATCAAACAACCGCTAAAAAGAACACTGTCTGCATGATAATGCAATCACTAATATTGCATTAGATATTCCTCTTATTGTCTCGGTTTATGGACATATGTTTAATATGGATGGTACGTGAGGCTTTGATGAGCGACTCCAGCAGCAGGAGAACTAGGTTCCTCCAATGGGCCTGTCAAGAGGCAGTCTAGACTATCGCAACGTCTCTGTATATATAATTCGGATACAAACAAATAACTCCATTTAAATAGAAAAAGGAACCCCACTGAGCACAGAGATTCAGAACCTAGTTAAATTTAAACTTGCTTCATCTAGAGATTTTTGCATTGCAAAAAAGGTTGGATGGACGGGAAGAGGGGTAATCCGGCCAGGATGGTTTCAGTTGATTCATTATTCTCAAAATAGTCAGTTGGCAAGTACCCAACTTTCCCATCATTAACCCCAACCCCTACCCACGTGAATACCCACCACCCCTTATACCAATATACTCAACATCTCATATCAATACCCCCCACCCACCCTACATGTCGACACCCACCACGCCACATGTCAACCCCCTACATGTTTATACTCACCACCCCACATGACGACACCCACCACCCCACATGTTTACACCCTGACCCCAAATGACGACACCCACCACCCCACATGTTTATACTCACCACCCAACATGTTTACACCCTGACCCCCCAAATGACCCCCACCCACATGTTTACACCCCACCCCACATGTTTACCCCCATTCCACATGTTTACACCCCCACCCAACATGTTTATACCCACCACCCCACATAACGACACACACTCCACATGTTCACACCCCCACCCCACATGTTTATACTCACCACCCCATATGACGACATCCCCCACCCCACATGTTTACACCCCCACTCCACATGTTCACACCCCCACCCCACATGTTTATACTCACCACCCCATATGACGACATCCCCAATCCCACATGTTTACAAAACCCACTCCACATGTTTATACCCATCACCCCATATGACGACATCCCCACCCCACATGTTTACACCCCCACTCCACATGTTTACGTCCCCACCCCACATGTTTATACCCACCACCCCATATGACGACATCCCCGCCCCACATGTTTTGTCGACACCCACCACCACCCCACATGTCGACACCCACCCTGCCAGATGCCAGTACCCACCTCCCCCGTGCTTGTAGGCGAGGTAGGGGAACCTCCACACATTGCCCAGCCCCACGGCGTAGCCGATGCAGGACAGCAGGAAGTCCATCTTCCCGCCCCATCCCCCTCGATCCTCGACGTCAACCTATAGGGGCAAAGAAACAGTAGATTAGTGTGTGGTAAAATTAGATTATATGAGGATCTAGTGATAAGAACAAATATCTTTGTTGAAATAGGTTTGTTTGGTTTGGTTTGTTGTCCTACAGTAACATCCATCTTTATGGCGGAGGTCGGTAATTTATCGAGGCTGGACCAGACAATCTAGTGATCATGAGCCTCGATCTACTCAGTAAATCCATGAACTTACACTTAACGATTTGATTTCATCTAATGTAACAGCTGCCATGGTTATTGTTGCAACTCTGTTGTATACAGCGACATCTCTGAACGCCTGTACTAAAATCCTGAGGCCTCCTCATTATAGTAACATAGATTGAATAGTAACATAGGTTGAATAGTAACGTAGATTGATAAATTACCTCGTGGAGGGGGTCAGTTTGATCTGTATTGTTATGGATTGAGTCTCTGTTTAAAAAGGCTTCACATTATGGATATTATAAGTAAGTCAACCATTTTAGATTGAATGATCGGCGCCTTTAAAATCAATTAACTGAACTTTGGATAAAAAGAAGCTGAATTGTTACTAGCCCTGTCGACATCGGCTCATATCTATGTTCATGTTTTGACAGCCTTAAAGAGTACCTCGTGAACGCTATCCGTTATTAATATCTCGTGGAAACAGGTTTCATTCTGATTACCGCGAGATGTTCGTCTGCGCATGCGTTATGCACCCTAGTTATGGAATGTGTGTCACCGACTTTGAATGGCCTACATTCGACACTTCTAACTCCAACAAAGCCACCGTGACACCGTAGTGGGAATTTTCCATCGCGTCGAGTTAGCGGGTGTGTTTGACTAACAAACACATGTTCCGATTAGGAGCCTGATCAACAGGGATCGAGCTACACTTGAAGGGATTACCGTTTGTCGAGGTGTCGCAGTCTCGAACACTGTGCGGTAAATTACACGAACATACATGTATACTGGCTGAACTATTCACTTCATACAAAACAGACAGACGACGCAGCATCCAATATGTACTACCGTGCTGTATTATGGTAGTACTACCATGACGTCACTGAAAGGACAGACAGAAGAAGCAGCATTCAGTATGTATACTACTATGACGTCACTAAAAGGGCAGACAAAAGAAGTAGCATTCAGTATGTACTACTATGACGTCACTGAAGGATATGCACTGCATGTGACGGTAGACGAGGCTGCATCCTACAGATGAGTTAATCCTTCCATTCACTCAACTGGGGCCCAGCGCCATGGCATGGGTCATTCACCTCAGCAACCAAAGAACACATCGGGTGCCAAAATTCTTTTAAAAGCGCGGCTTTCTCATTCACCCATGAAAAACGGAACTGACGTAGCTCATAGCCACCTAGTGCTTTGGGATTGTTTCACGCGATGTAAATATTTTGAAAAGTGTTTTGTTTTGTATTTTTGTCACAAACCGTGTACGTGCTGCCAAAACACTACATATGTCGTACCCAATTGCGACGGTAACAGCGCCTCACGTTCCAACGTTGTCGTTTGTGTGATGATGGTCTGCCTAACACTGCAACATCTGCGATAATTCAATGGCAGGTTCTCGTTCCGCTGCTAATTATCTTGGTAATTTGATGACTTGTTTTAATGGGTTTTCAGCTAACCCCTGTCGACTGTGTTTCATACTGGCGGTGCATATCAAACACGTGAGATTCAACAAAATTTCATGATATTCCATGCACGACAATGTAAAGGACATCTGTGGTGGTTTGGCACAACCTACACAAAACCTTTGGCTTGTAAAAAATAATGAAAACACATTTCAAAATATTTACGTCGTAGTTCTGGAAAATAATTAAACAAACAACAACAAAACAGGTGTGTACCTTTTGGGTGTGTCAGTATGTATTGTAATAAAAACATCACCTCAATATAGTCACGCTCTGGTAATTATATATTCGTACTGTAAGTGTCGTGTATACCGCGGTTCATTCCACAAAACATGAGTTGTGTTGGATAACGATCGATGGGCAAAGCACTTCTTATTAGGATGGAAGCCAGAGGAGGTCCCTGAGCACAGTTGTTCATCATTGTTCCACTGACCCCGAGACACGGAAAGCTTTACCCAATTTGGATCCAAACAGCCCTCGGGAACGGCGCAATGTCAGACCTGTCAATTCCCCCCAAGTAACATGAACCAATAGTCTCAGTTGGTCATGCTTTGACTAATACAGACACCTAAGAACTGCATGTTTGAACAAACCATTCCATAATGACCGTTTGGATCTCCAAGTGGACATGAGGTCGATATTTCTGAAAATGTGGAGAAGGTCATCGCTGTCAAAGCCAGTACTTCAAGAAAAACGAATTAAATACAGCATCATGTGGCATTTTCCTGTGTTTATATACGTTTTCAAAAAGATAACTCGTTTGGAACTATAACCAAATATTCTTGATCTCATCAACCCGACACGACCGCAGAACATAAAAAATTGTGTTCGGAGCAGAAAGTGCACCGAGTACTGCTTGAAACCATTGAGACAAAGACTGGCTCCATGCTGTCGGTGCGCTTCGACATGTTTATAAATGGACATGGATATCAGTCAAGGACATGCCGTAATTCAATGCATGATGCCTTCACTGACGTTCGAGGAGACATATCTTTCAGATTTGTTGTTCAATATCATTGTCAAAAAATTAATGTCAATTTCAGGTATAATATAACCTTTTTGAAACGAAATTTAACCCTTTAATTTATGACAGAAACATAATCAATATGTATTGGTATGGCGTGAATAATTGTATTCATTGCTGCACGAAATATTTCAAACGCTTTAAAAAGCTTTCCTCCACGCCGTGCGCCACTGGTCAGTCAAGTCATGAACACATTGATAAAAAACACCCATCTAAGTAATTCCATGGGTGTGTGCATTACAAAGTATCAACAGCCGTTGCCTGGTACGCGTCGTTCCTTGGTACACTCTGGGTGTTATTCAACAGAAACGGACTCAAACACTCGCCTTGTTGAACCCCTTGTCGCGTTTCTGACCCTGTTTGATCAATACAGTCATGTATGTCCAAGTACTGGGCCAAGTACACATAGCTTGCTGAGATGAGCTGCAACCTTGTAGCCGCGGAACGCCACAGTCAGTATACTGCGCAGTATTTTGCAGTATTCAACAGTATACTAAACGCCAAAAGAAACGCTACCCCCTTGCCTTTATGAATTACTTAAAAACTATCAAAGATATGTTAGAAGGTATTAGTTGAAATAAAATTCTGCTTTGAGACAAAGATTCACCATTTTTCAACTATTAAAATAAGGAACAACTGATGTAAAGTGTGTAAAATTGTAAAAGAATCATTCCTATGATTTCAGTCTTATAAAACATTTTCTGCTGATTTGCATTAGTGAAAACAAGTTAAACGTGTCTTTGATATTGTGGAAAAACGTTTAGGAACATCTAAAATTATCTTTGTTAACATTTATGCTTGCAAAGTAACATTTTTCCATTTTCTGTTTACACTTAGAAATATCAATCGCCAAAACGTAGCAATATTCAATCAGTATTTGCATCCATTTCACGTGTAGAATGATTCTATAGGGTATAAAGAAAGCGTAGAATGCATGATATGATACACAAATAGGAGAAATATGCCGCGATTAACAGCTGAAGAGAGAGAAAGAGCCATTGGGATGGTGCAGATGGGGGTCGACGTGCAATGTTGTTGCCAACGCCCTCGGATGCCACCGTATCACGCTTATAAGCCTTATTTAGAGCTACAGACAGACTGAGGTCACCGTAGACAGACCAAGAAGTGAACGTCCACGCATTACAACGCCAGCTGACGATAGGTACCTCCTTCATTAAGGAAGGACGGTAACGTTTCTTTGAGCGTTTAGTGTATTCAAGCATGTCACGGCAGTCTGTAAATATCGAGTCACGAATGGACTGGTTGATAAGATGACATTATATGAACAAAACCATAACTTTAAAAACGAAATTTGCATCTAGCTAGATAGGGCTGGTTATACGTTTGTAGTGACACTCTGTATTTAATATTGTTTCACTTGAATAACATTTCCTGTAACTTGTGTGTTCGTCTATGTCAGACGTGTAGAGTTAGAATACTATAATTCGGTTAACCAAAGCAACAACTGGATTCATCACCAAACCACACGCACCTTGTGTCCGTATCATGGTAGCAATAATCATTAATTTTGTATTTACAATTAAAGGAAATATTGTTAAAGATATGATGATTTTTAAAGCAAACTAACTATTCCTATACAATTAATCTAAAAACATATGCAAATCTGAAAATAACATGTTGATGCATTTATCTCCATGGAAACAGATGTCAACTGGTAGTCTAGACTGCGGGCCTTGTGTACCTCTCTGATAAGTCGCGGTAGCTGAGCAGGTTGAGCGGCTGACTTTGTGTGCTGGCGATTAGGTGCTTGACTCTGAGGGTGTGGGTTCGAATCCCGGATGGGACTCATCCCCAAAAGTACTTGAATCTGTACTTTACAAAGAAAGAGTAATCCCAAATATAACATATGTTACATTTGACCACTTTCTAAATGGCATTGTGTAATCACAAATTATGATAGTTGTTTTATTCTGAAAGATTTCCTATGAGACAACCTAGATTGGCAAAATATACTGGGTGGCGCTTAACTTTTATTCACAGTATAGTATTTCCAGAAATTATTGAGAAAGTTGTTGTGGCAAATATCTCATACGTGTATGTAAACTATAGAAGTTTTACTTAACTGAATATTTTTGTTTTGTTTTGGAAAGTTATGAAATTTATTCATCCTACTTAAATATGTTGAGATATGATTCTCTTACAGTCCATGTGTCTTTTCAGTACTTTGTGAGACCACCTTGCCCTACAATATACGACTGAATGCGCCTAGGAACACTAACGATCCAAGTTTGTAGGAAATTGTTTGACAGCATATCCCAATATTCGACCACTTCTTTCTTCATATCCCCAAGTCCATTTTTGTTTATTCTGTCCTTCATTAGTCCCCACACATTCTAAATAGGGTTAAGATCTGGGCCTACATTTTCGAAGCTCTCTTAGCGCTAAGATAGTCGTAAGTTAATGTTAATGTATGGCACTTACGACTATCTTAGCGTTAAGAGAGCTTCGAAAATCTAGGCCCTGGGCTGTAGCTGAGCCAGTCTAAAACTTGAACATTTTCGTCCGACAACCACTGTTTTGTGTAGCCCGCAGTGAGTTTTGAGTCGTTATCATGCTGGAAAATCCAAACTTCTTCATACAGTGTTCGGGCCGTTGGAAGGTGATCATTTAAGATGTTAACATATCGTTCCTTCGTCAAATTTCCAGTGAAAATACTCAATGGTGTTACTCCACGTGATGATATCCCACCCCACATGTGAACTTTCGGGTTATGTTTTGGGCGTTGGTAAATATACCATCCCAAAAAAGAAACGCATAGGCGTTTTGTATTTTTGAAAATCTATTAATTACCAATTGTGTTCAAACAATCGTCAAAATATGTAACAAAAGTGCTGATAGCATGATTTTACACTATTGCACAAGTGTAGAATCGACTTTACCTGAAAATGTTGATTTTGATGAGATTTCTTACAAGAATTAAGAAGGCATCACCACAACGCAACAGAGTTCACCTTCCAGTTGAATTGTGCAGCAAAGAGCGTGCACTGTCGGGCTATAAAAATCCAGATTACTTTCGGAAATTGGCATTCGTTTTAAAGGAGTTTCAAGGTCAAATCACTACACCACGTCTTGACGCTGCGACACGGAACATCGGTATTGAAAGAATACACGCTGGAGATTACCAGTTTTCGGTTGCCAGGCGTCTGAATGTTAGTCTGAGCATAATGTCACGGCCTGCAGCTCGTTACAACCAAACAGGTATAACAAATGACCGTCCCCGTGCAGGCAGAGCTCGAGTCACCACTGCAGCCCAAGATCGGTACATCCGGGTACTACATTAGCGTGATCGTACTGCCACGGGTGAGAGCACAGCAGCCAGGGTGCCTGGACTTCGGGGGATATCCGGTCAAACTGTACGGACATAGGTTGCTATGTTGCCTACAGTGTGCATAGCGTTGTCATGGTCGACACTCTGTAAATAACGTCATGATGCATACAGTGTGTATAACGTCAATATCCACATTCTGTAAATAGGTTGAGAGAGATTAGACTGAGAGCCAGGAGGCCCGACGTCGGGACCATGCTCCGTGGTCACCATCGCGCTCACCGTCTCCGTTATCTAAAATTATCCACTGGGTTGTATAGACATTACCTTCGCAACTGATGTAAAACTTCATGTCCTAAAGTCTATTTGTGGCCAAGTTATACTTGTTTGAAAATACAACATTTTCGCAACATAATTCTTGGGTTATGCTTTTCCTTTTTGGAATAGTATAGGTTTCACGGTATCTTTTGTCCAAATTTTTGACACAGTTCAGTAAAAGACAGACAGAACTTTCATCAGAAAGAAAACATTATCCCAATCTTGATTTTCGTGAGCCCTACACCAGTTTAAACGTCTTTCTTTCCGTGCAGTTTTCACCAATGGTGGGTGAATTCCACACTTTTTCACTCAGTGAAGCCTTTGTAGTTCTTGTCTAAGGGTTCATTACATACCTGAGGACTTCTTCTATTAATCATCTCATTTCTGATATTCTCAACGCTTTTCAATTTTCCCCTACTCACAATCTGATCAAGTCGCTGGCGATCAGTAGTCCTGACTGAATATTCTTCTATTATCAGTGAGAGAGCGGAAGGTCACGGGTTCGATCCCCGACCGCGTTATACCAAAAGACGTTAAAATTTGGTACTTGTTGGTCCCTGTCTGGCGCTCGGCCTTAATGGGCACAACAAGGACTGGTCTCGGAGTCAGTATAATGTGTCTGAGTAGGGTATTCATGCTTCACTGCGGCATGGTATCGCAGTGGGCTAGCACTATAAAACCAGCTTATGTCTGGCTAGTACAAGCAGCAGCACATACATATATACACGAATGCACGTCGTCATATGGGCGATATTTCTCAAGCACGACGTTAAACCCAATTTCACCTCACCTCACCTCACCTCACCTCACCTCACCTCACCTCTATTATCAGTATTAGGAAACAATGATTTTTCAATAATTTCTGGGAAAACTGTATACTATCCCGTAAAGATCCGGGTTAGAATTGGTCTTCAGTAACCCAGTGATCATTTTCCAGTTGCATAAATCGATGCTCATGCTGTTGATCGATGGATTGTCTGGTCCAGACTCGAGTTTTTACAGACCGCCGCCATATAGCTGGAATATTGCTGAGTGCGGCGTTAAACAACAAACCAACAACCAAATTTACATTTACAAGTATTGAAATATAAGCCTGGAGCAGGAATGGGCGGACGGATAGAGGTAGACACGGAAGACACAATTCAACACCTACGGAACTGAGAGCTAAGGAAAGGGACTATATTAGTTCCAAACACTCTAACATTGAATCTATGTAACTAAAATGGCTCAAGTCACCGTGTGATGTTGAGGCATGTTTACTGAAAGTTTAGCAAGTGCAGATGGTATTTGTCCAGGAACATCGTCCATTCGGTGAAGGTCAATCCCCCATCATGTCGGGCAGCATGGAGAAAAAACATACCGCCCACGTCAAGTTTACCGCTGATTCACTAATCAAACCGTCTTGTTCCGCCATGTACAAGCCAAGTGTGGCCACGCGCTTCTGTTTGACCTCTCGAGCGGCACAAGATAAACCGCATCTTCGCTAAAACTCTGGACCTGTTACAAAAGCTTCTGGCTTAACATGGCTTTAATCAATCTGTATCACCCTCAAAGGTATCTTGTTCCTGGTTATAGGGATTTGTCAGATGTAGGTTTGGACAAAGATGTAGTGTTTCTCGATTTTCTAAAAAAATACGGGGCGATGGGGTAGCCTGGTGGTTAAGCGTACGCTCCCCGGATCCGGGTTCGATTCTCCAAATGGGTACAGTGTGTGAAGCCCATTTCTAGTGTCCCCCGCCGTGGCGTAAAACTAAACTCACTCACTCAGTCACAAAACTACCATTAAGATGTATCCGATGTTAACACTTGACTGTCTGAGCTAATCGTAGCCCTAAGCCTCTGAACAAAACTATTTGGTTCCAGTGAGGATTCAGTTTTACAAAATTTTCTGCAATATCCAAGCAATCTCATAGCGGGAGGGCATCAGACATTGTATCTATGTGTGGAACGGAAGTTTTGCTTTGGGGGTAAGGAGTGAACGCGATTGTATTCTCAGGAATCTTAATAGAGGAGTCAATGTATCAGGCTACATGACTTGATACCACATATGCATATGCACCTTCGACCTTCAAAGTGTTATGGACAGATTAAATTTACATTCTTCCCATTGTCTATGCAGTCATTCTTTTGGCGATGGTGTCATGTTGCCGATATACATACAGATGTACCTATATGCATAGAGTTGTAATAGTATGTGTGCATAGATATGTGAACGTACGATGTAGTTGTCCCTTAATGGATATTGTTGTACGTTTATGCACGGAGTTGTACCTGTATAGATATTGTTGTACCTGTATGAACAGGGTTGTACCTGCATGCATATAGTTGCACCACAATCAGTGGATCTGTACCTGTGTGCACAGAGTTGCATTTCTATGCATATAGTTGTTCCTGCATGCATATAGTTGCACCACAATCAGTGGATCTGTACCTGTGTGCACAGAGTTGCATTTCCATGCATAGAGTTGTACCTGCATGCATATAGTTGCACACAATGCATGGATCTGTACCTGGGTGCACAGAGTTGCATTTCCATGCATAGAGTTGTACCTGCATGCATATAGTTGCACACAATGCATGGATCTGTACCCGGGTGCACAGAGTTGCATTTCTATGCATATAGTTGTTCCTGCATGCATATAGTTGCACACAATGCATGGATCTGTACCTGGGTGCATAGAGTTGCATCTCTATGCATAGAGTTGTACCTGCATGCATATAGTTGCACCACAATCAGTGGATCTGTACCTGTGTGCATAGAGTTGCATCTCTATGCATAGAGTTGTACCTGCATGCATATAGTTGCACACAATGCATGGATCTGTACCTGGGTGCATAGAGTTGCATCTCTATGCATAGAGTTGTACCTGCATGCATATAGTTGCACACAATGCATGGATCTGTACCTGGGTGCATAGAGTTGCATCTCTATGCATAGAGTTGTACCTGCATGCATATAGTTGCACACAATGCATGGATCTGTACCTGGGTGCATAGAGTTGCATCTCCATGCATAGAGTTGTACCTGCATGCATATAGTTGCACACAATGCATGGATCTGTACCTGGGTGCATAGAGTTGCATCTCTATGCATAGAGTTGTACCTGCATGCATATAGTTGCACCACAATCAATGGATCTGTACCTGTGTGCATAGAGTTGCATCTTCTATGCATAGAGTTGTACCTGCATGCATATAGTTGCACACAATGCATGGATCTGTACCTGGGTGCATAGAGTTGCATCTCCATGCATAGAGTTGTACCTGCATGCATATAGTTGCACACAATGCATGGATCTGTACCTGGGTGCATAGAGCTGCATCTCCATGCATAGAGTTGTACCTGCATCTGGGTACATACACAGAAGATGCAGATCCACTGTTCACGTGTGTTGTCTGTATCTCTCAACAGTACCACCTACATAACGGTACATACAACATGCGGTATCCAACCTCACGCTTGCAAACCTGCCTCGATATCGCGTAAAGGCATCCAGAATACTCATGTACATCCGTTGAGTGTACAAGGACGTAATAAAGATCTTATGGTGACATCAATATCACGCTGTAAACCAACCTGTCTAGCGCCGGCTGTCAGAAAACACCGTGCAACATACTTTCATCTTGAGGGTGTTATGTTTAGCATGAGAACTCTGGTGGTTTACATTCTGTAGATCTGATATATTTGTATGTGTGCAATTGTAGCCTTTGTGTGTCGTTGCCTTGATGCAATCATTGTGTATAGAATCATGATGCAGACATTATGCCTGGCGTTGTCATGGAGCATGGAGCGAGTATAGAGTTGTTTTCTGCGCATGTGTATAGTGTTGTCTGAATGCACACAATGTGGACAGTGCTATGTTGCCTACAGTGTGCATAGCGTTGTCATGGTCGACGCTCTGTAAATAACGTCACGGCACATACAGTGTGTATAACGTCAATATCCACATTCTGTAAATAGCTTCTTGATGCATATAGTGTGTATAACGTCAATATCCACGCTCTGTAATTAGCGTCTTGATGCATACAGTGTGTATAACGTCAATATCCACATTCTGTAAATAGCGTCACGGCACATACAGTGTGTATAACGTCAATATCCGCATTCTGTAAATAGCATCTTGATGCATACAGTGTGTATAACGTCAATATCCACATTCTGTAAATAGCGTCACGGCACATACAGTGTGTATAACGTCAATATCCGCATTCTGTAAATAGCATCTTGATGCATACAGTGTGTATAACGTCAATATCCACGCTCTGTAATTAGCGTCTTGATGCATACAGTGTGTATAACGTCAATATCCACATTCTGTAAATAGCGTCACGGCACATACAGTGTGTATAACGTCAATATCCGCATTCTGTAAATAGCATCTTGATGCATACAGTGTGTATAACGTCAATATCCACATTCTGTAAATAGCGTCACGGCACATACAGTGTGTATAACGTCAATATCCGCATTCTGTAAATAGCATCTTGATGCATACAGTGTGTATAACGTCAATATCCACACTCTGTAAATAGCGTCATGATGCATACAGTGTGTATAACGTCAATATCCACACTCTGTAAATAGCGTCTTGATGCATACAGTGTGTATAGTTTTGTCTTGATGCACTCAGAGTGAATAGTGTTCTTTGGTTGCAGGCACGTAGCCTCATGTTCACCACGACTGGTGTCTTCAGTGTGTGTTCAGATGACAGACAGATTCTGTCACATTTGTGGTAAAGGTCGAAGAAGGCAATCTACTGCGGCTGGTCAATAGTCTGTCTCCACAAGAAGTAATTACAAGTTTTTCACATTCTTCAATCAACACACCCACATCACAAGCAGTAATGACAAGTTTTTCACATTCTTCAACCAAGACATCTCCATCCCCAAGTGTGTGTACTCACGGTTAAAGTTATAGATTACGATGTGACAATAAGACACATTGCTTTAAAATCATTTAGGATTTTTAAGAGAACATTGAAACCCTTGGCGGAAAGCTTTGAGTTACTTTTTGAAGGAAATGTTTATTCCGATAACGCTGACTAGTACACCCAATACTTTCCAAGCACTGGCGGGTTTTTTCCAAACCGTGATTTTATCTCTTCCTGTCTTGACAGATATATGCTTTTTATATATATATTTTAAAATATCACTATCTTGACCTTGTACTCAATACCGTTTGATTCCATAACCATAGTTATAAATTTAAAACTAACAATAAAAATATGCACTTTTTAAGGTAACCAACAGTTCGCACTCACCTCTTTGTTCCCCATATTGGTTATATCCTGGAAGTGGTACTGAATGACTGGGGTATGCCCGGACTCTTTACTACAGTCCACGTATTGACATAGCCTGTTCAAACACCGTCACGTGGTGTCTTGACACAATACCTCTTGCAGGGGATCCCTTCACCATGCTCTTTACATATTCATGATCCTCGTGAAGTTCATTTGTCAGAATTACTCATAGTTTTGTAGCATTAGTGCATCATAGAAATCATAATCAGAAATGATTTTCTGAGTATAGGAAATCAATTAAATAACATTTGTGCTTTTATTACTGTTGATATAAACATATTCTGTTGTCCAAACGATTGCTGCGGCAAGGTGTAATTGTATCATCCACGTTTTCGCCTGTACCCATCTGACAGTCTGTGTAGAGCGACTCAGTTCCATCTCACGTTAGAATATGAACAATTAATTTATATTATCTATACATTACTTAAGAAAAACGCCGTGTTTAAACTGAAATTATAACTGCCAAATCGCGTTATCGCTCAATTCAAAAGAGAAAACGCCACTTGAAAGTTTATTGGCTAGCATGTTTGTTATCATGCAATGACACCCCTTAGTGCGGAAACCCTATCAATCGTCTGCTATGTTTACTATGGCTACTGTGCAGTTTGCCTGCAGTCACTTTGCAGAATTGGGACGTGGCGTGGTAGTTCGCCTACAGTCAGACAAAGTACATCCCTCTATTAGTTTGGGACCAGTGTCAACATCAGTCTATGGTGCACGTCGCGATGTACTCAGTGCTAGTAGAATGTCGTGTTGTAGAAAGACTAAAGAATGAAATACAGTAAAGGAAACACAAGGAAGAGTCACAATTAAGATATTAAGGAAGGTTTGAGTGTTTGTTGCATACCGCTGGCGACGGTAGGTATTAGTGAATGCACCTCCAGACCACTGATCATGAATATTGGGTAACGAATATGAATATTTATTCACGATAACAAATTGGCAACTAATACCTGAACTATGTGCAACGCCCATGTTGACAACGTTTATTTGTCACAATAATCACCAGTAATCTCATGATAGTCAAATTAGGTACATGTAATAGTAGTTATAGTCGACAGCACAGTACACGGCCTTGGCAAACTAACATGACTTGCGCTACTGCAAGGCTAGTACATGTTCCATTCTTGCATATCTCACTTTGAAAGTAACATAAGGGTTCAAATAAAACACGCTCCCTAAAAATATCTTAAATATTCGTGAATATTCGGTTCTGTGGACCGCGAATAACGAATTGGATTCATGAAGGGCTAGGGTTCGTTTCACCGAATATGCAAGTGAATTGTAACGGCCTTATTGAATACCACAAACAATTTTGTGTGATATTAAAGGAAATGAGAATTCTATGGGTAGACCTAGGTTGTACTGGTCAAGGTACCACTGTGGGCCAGTTTGTGAGACCCACACAAATATTGAAGTGAAAATCAGACAACAGTTACATTTCTTAGCAACGTCCGTTAATGGGTTTAGACTGAAAACATCTTCTCAAGGTATTTACCAAATCGCAATCCTTGACAAAGATTTGGTATCCTTAGAGTTAAGGCTTTCCTTGATGACGGAAGCTAATTAAATGAAGAGTTGGTACCAGGGTTCAAATCACCGCTGACGTTACTTGTTGGCACAAGTAAAAACTGAATTGGTTCAGTGCTCGGTACTTTAAGATATGCATGTTCATATTGAATGAAGGAGGAGAAGGAACAGACGAAGGAGGAGAGGAAGAAGAAGATGGACTCGTCGTTTGGATAAAGTCTGTTTGTTGTTCAGGACCACTCACATCCCACACGTAACCTCCAATGTGTGATTTTGCATTGATTGTTACTATCAAATGTACATTACTAATTTAAACTGAATTCAAATAATTTTATTTTCAACACCTTGGCCAGCATTGGCTCAAATAGTTACTGGCGTGGCTCACTACTTCAACTACCGTCTTCACCATGCTCGTGGTTTGGACCCAGAGGTCGATCCAGAATTTTCAGATGACGTCATGGAAAATGTAAAACATTCCTTGGAGTAGGTCCATATACAGGCTCGGACACATCCAGGAGAATAAACCATAACCTGATTGTTTTTATATAAAGCCACTGAAAATCATTTAGAACACTGAATTCTCTGCCCCTTTGACTGTAATGCAATTGCCAAGATTGAAGGAAAACTTGGCTTACAAAAAGTCAGTCTTGCAATTTGTGCAAATCCATAGTGTTTAGATTTGGTACCTTCCAATCTCTTGGCTGATTTTGGGAGAGTGCCTGTGTTTCCTGTCAGGAACACAGCTCCTGTGATTCTCTGGGTAATGCAGAAGGCTGCAGTGTTTAGGAGTCTTTATATTCTCCGAAAGGTTCTTCCGGTTCGACTAGGCAGGCTTGTTGGGTGCAATCCCATTTACTGCTTAGGTGTAAAAGGAGCAAGACCAGAAGCTGATGATGCGTCTAATCAGGCTGATTGTTCCAGGATCGCCCAAAATATATGGGCTGCAGTCATTAATTAAATCGGTAAATAATAATAATAATCATAATGAACTTTAGAGGAATTATATGGCGAATCATATCCAGATGCTGTTCAAGCGTTAAAAACGCTCAATCATTTGTTCTTTTGACGTAGATGGTCATGAGTGTTCACTGAACTTGTTGATATCCTTTGATCTCCTGTCATCCACTAGACGCTCATTCCATACACCTACGCCCGCTCTGCTAAATGCACTGTTCTTATCGTGCAGGTGTCCCTTGCCCGTTCAAGTTGGTAAGAAAATCCCTTTCCTCTCGGTACACATGAGCCAGAACAAAGATAGAAAGCAGCAGCTTAAACATGATACTGACCTGCAGCAGTGAGCGTTGGTATTTGAGGAGCACTGTTATGTAATCGCGAGTCAGATCGTGTGATGAACCTGACAGGCGTTGTCTGTACACGTTGTTGCATGTTCAGATGGTGTTCCTCAATGTCATGCAGGAGGATGTGTCAAACCACGTGACAGTGTCTACATGCACGATCATTTGTCGGATCTGTTGATCTCACGTGGATGCTACATGACTGCTTCAATAACTGTATACGTCCTGTAGCTACCGGACATTGTTGGATCCTGATATAAATGAAATACTGATCAAAACATTAAACTCACTCACTCACTCGATCGTTCAATCAATCAATCAATCCATTGATCCATCGATCGATCACTTACAGTGTGTGTCTTTAAGTGTCCGGAGTAATAATGGGTTTTGAATGCCAGACCCAGACACAGTATACTGTCCTTGTTGTGTCCCCAAAATCCCAAATGTTAGTCACCAAAAGCAAAAAGAACTATCATCTTTAATTACCTTGCTTACGCACGCCGATAGAAACATGCACATTATCCGACGGTGAATGGCACAGCGGGAGATAGATTGAAATATGATAGGCATTATCTTCAAGCTGTTTTTAAATGAAAATATGTGTACAGTTTGTACTTTCTTAAAGCAGTTGTTATTTCAGCTGAATGCTCTATATGGAAGGCTGGAGACAAGCATGGGTCAGGAAGATAGGGTTATGTGGATTCGGCTCTTTCGTCACTGAGTCAAAAGAATGTGTTCATAGAGCAACAACAGCCGTTTTGTCTTTCCAGTACAGATCGTTTAGGTTAGAGTGACCTTACCTAATAACCTTGACCTCCAAACTGCAGTGTGCAGTGTGCAGCCTGTCGACGCCCGATCGCTGGTCGAGTTTGATAGGTTGTGTGAGTGAACAATGAACAATCATGAACAATGTTTCAGTTATAACACGGCGGGTCAGTTTAGTGTAGGAGGCAAGCCTTAAGTGCATGTCTCAGACGTATACCATTGTGGTAAAAGTCGGGTATGGTGCAGACCAAACCAAGATTCGTTGTCAGGGACCGGTCGAATCAATAGAACCTTCAGAACACCGTTCTACTGCGCTTTAGGTCACCCAGCAATCTTATTACCACTCCATTCACCCACACCTGCCCCACGCACTGACACACCCCTCACACATTCATTCTCACCCCCATCCTACAGTTACACTAGCCCCACACACTCACAACCCTCACTTACACCCCTGTCATCCCACGCAAACCACACACGCACGCACACACACACGCACGCACGCACACATACACACACACATACACACACAAAACGTTGGCGGCAGAGACGAAGCACTAATTTTATTATAAGTGGCTTTCAGGTGGGCAATAAAGGTACGATGTACACCATTATTTATGGCCCCTCCACTACTATCACGACAGGCTGATACCTGGAGTGGGTCCATGACATTGTATTGAACCTGGAGTCGGGGACGTGCACGCAAACCTCTAGCTACAACGTCACCAAGAGCTGACACGGGACCTACACCCGAGATGTCTCACAAAGGTGGTTAAAGCCGGGCTTCACATTGCATGCATATGTTTTTATATCGGTCCTGAGAATGAGAATTGACTCTTTATGCTGACTCTTCATCCCACGTCAGTCCAGACACTGAGGTATTGTGTTATTGACGCCTCATCCCGCGTCAGTCCAGACACTGAGATATTGTGTTATTGACGCCTTATGCTGGTTTTATGATGTGTCATCCCCTGTCAGTCCAGACATTGAGATATTGTGTTATTGACGCATTGTGCTGGTTTTATGATGTGTCATCCTTGTCAGTCCAGACACTGAGATATTGTGTTATTGACGCCTTATGCTGGTTTTATGATGCGTCATCCCCCGTCAGTCCAGACACTGAGATATTGTGTTATTGACGCCTTATGCTGGTTATATGATGTGTCATCCTCCGTCAGTCCAGACACTGAGATATTGTGTTATTGACGCCTTATGCTGGTTTTATGATGTGTCATCCCCCGTCAGTCCAGACATTGAGATATTGTGTTATTGACGCATTGTGCTGGTTTTATGATGTGTCATCCTTGTCAATCCAGACACTGAGATATTGTGTTATTGACGCCTTATGCTGGTTTATATGATGTGTCATCCCCCGCCCGTCCATGGTCAGACACCGAGATATTGTGTTATTGACGACTGGTTTTATGATGTGTGTCATCCCCGCCCGTCCATGACACCGAGATATTGTGTTATTGACGCCTTATGCTGGTTTTATGATGTGTCATCCCCTGTCGTCCTGACACCGTCCAGTCCAGGTGAGATATTGTGTTATTGCTGGTTTTGACGCCTTATGATGTGTCATCCCCGCACCCCGATGTGTCATCCCCGTCAGTCCAGACACTGAGATATTGTGTCATTGACGCCTTACCGTCAGTCCAGACAGAGATATTGTGTTATTGACGCCTTATGCTGGTTTTATTGTGCTGGTGTGTTTTATTGACGCCAGACACCTGATATTGTGTTATTATGCTGGTTATATGATGTGTCATCCCCGCCCGTCCATGGTCAGACACCGAGATATTGTGTTTATTGACCCCATTATACTGGTTATATGATGTGTCATCCCCCGTCAGTCCATGGCCCCAGACACCGAGATATTGTGTCATTGATGTGTCATCCCCCCCGTTATACTGGTTATGATTATGCTGGTTTTATGATGTGTCATCCCCCGTCAGTCCATGGCCAGACACTGAGATATTGTGTTTTTGACGCCTTATGCTGGTTATATGATGTGTCATCCCCCGCCCGTCCATGGCCAGACACTGAGATATTGTGTTATTGACGCCTTATGCTGGTTATATGATGTGTCATCCCCCGCCCGTCCATGGCCAGACACCGAGATATTGTGTTTTTGACGCCTTATGCTGGTTTTATGATGTGTCATCCCAATCAGCAGAAGTAGTGAGGTGTCTCCGGCATCCACGTGTCTTGCTCTGTCATCCCCTCGTGTGTGCACTCAGTAGCTCTCATGGAGGTACTTCATGCTTCGTGACTGGGTGAACAAAGACGATCCCGAATTGTGAAGAGGTCTCTCTATAGGTTATTGCAATTGTTTAGCATACGGGCATCAGTTATGTTTATGTAATCTGTCGTGTCACGTCATGTTAGACGGGTTAAGTTGTGTTTACAGAGGCTTGTGTTACGACACCGACTTTGACTGCACCCTATTAACCTTTTGACGCACTTCTATTGCAGTCAGCACTTTGTACAGACAGATTTGATTTTTTATGTCGAGCAAGTTTCGTGTACATGCTCCCAAATACACAATCATGATCATATACTTTACCGGATTATTATGACGCATTCTAGTATGATTCTGGAACTCGGCCAAAATGACACCAGATGCATCGAAACAAACACTTCATTCTGGGGGGGTTCTTCTCCTATTTACAATCCATGATGATCTTGTAACAAACATCCTATATGATCAGTAGGCAGAAGGGTACACGCTATGGATACAGACTTTCTCAACTACAGTACAACCAGTAATTATTGAGAATTTACAGATTGTATTTTTTTATTTTTTTTCACTCATTACTCACGTATCAAATGTGAATATTAGCAGAACATAACTCCAAAGACAGGTGAACAGTTAGTATTTTGTCAAGTCACCATGGGCAGCAATGCAGGCTTCAATGCGACAGGGCATACTACTGATCAAAGAAGTTAGAAAGTCGTGGTCCATGCTGTCCCAATATCGGACCACCTCTTCTTTCATTTCAACAATATTTGTCAGATTTTTCTTATTGACACTTTCCTTCATAAGTCCCCAAACATTTTCTATTGGATTTAGGTCAGGGCTATAGCTTGGCCAGTCTAATAATGTAATATTTTGGGTCCGAAACCAGGCCTGTGAATGCTTTGAACGATGTTTTGGGTCGTTGTCCTGCTGGAAAATCCAAAACTTTCCATAGAACACGTGAGCAGATGGAAGTAAATGTCCCTTGAGAATATCCGTGTACCGCTCACTGTTCATATTCCCTTCAAATACACAGAGGGGCGTTGCCCCTAACACAGATATGCCACGTCACACGTTAAATTTCGGACTGTACTTTGGGCGCTGATACAAAGGTTTTTCAGTTTGTTTTGTCCAGAATTTCAGTGTATTAGGAAACAGCCACACAGAACTTTCATCAGAGAAAATCACATTGTCCCAGTTAAAATTTCTATGCTGTAAGCAATATTTTTCAAAACACGATAAACAGTGGACAAAGGGATGCCTGTTCTACTTGAAATCACTTTAGCTGATCTGATGTCCTTGTTATAATATTCTAAAATCAACTTCCTCTTCTCTAAATCATCCATACTGAGGATCACTGAAAATGTCGTCTGCCAGCGAGTAAACAAAGGGGGATAACTCTTCACAAACTAAAATGAAAAAGGATTAACGGACTTTTCTCTCTTGAATGAAACCAAGCACTTGATAGCTGGTCAAGGTTGTTTATACTAGAAATCCAATTAAACATATTCCTAAAATTCTCAATAATTTCTGGTCATACTATATATTGTTCGTCCATACAGCAGGAACACATCAGAACAGCCCTAGGGGACAAACGCAGGAACGCATCTATGCATTCACTCTCGCTCGAACGCACGCACGCACACCTTACTCGCAACTTATACTGTCTGTCTGTTCTGCAGAAAGACACAGCCTGTTGGTAAATATTACACTTCAAAGCCAGAGAATAACCAGTCTCTCCGCCGGAAGGGAGCCAGTTGGGCTTGAGAGAGGGAAAAGCCGAGATATTAATTTTTTATCAAAGGATAACTTAAATGACACCAGGTGTTAGCGAAAAAGGTTAAGCCTGTCGAGCTCCACCTGTACATAGCTGCCACTTGTCAACAGTACTGCCACTTGTCAACAGGATTGCCACTTGTCAACAGTACTGCCACTTGTCAACAGTACTGCCACATGTCAACAGTACTGCCACTTGTCAACAGTACTGCTACTTGTCAACAGTACTGCCACATGTCAACAGTACTGCCACTGTCAACAGTACTGCCACTTGTCAACAGTACTGCCCCTTGTCAACAGTACTGCCCCTTGTCAACAGTACTGCCACTCTCAATGTTCTTGTTGCATATGCGGGGCTGTAAATCGCTGTATGAGTTGCGGCCCTTTGTGTTCAGGATATGCTGGTCGTGGGTTCGATTTCCTGTTTGGTTGGAAAATAATCCTTCGTCTGCCGCCCCCACATTTTTGGTTTATATACATCCCTCTCGATTTATCTCATGAATAAGGCTGACATGCAGTTGTTTTGCAGATACATTTCAAACTATGAAAACGATACTGACATTGATATTTGCTCAGCTGCTTGCCAGTAAATAGTAAAGGAGAGGGTTAAAATCTCTCTCTAAGACAAACTCCGGAAAGAGTGCGGGCACTGCACATAGTTGTACACTCTACTATGACAACACAACATTTGAAGCTACAAATTCAGTACAGCCCTTGGTGTACAGTTTTTTGGAAATGGGGAAATGTTTATTAGATACATTCCGTCGGTATACCCTTTGAACCCTTTGTATTTTCCATTGAAACGAAAACTCTAAAAGTCAGATATAGCAGCAATAGTTGAGCCAGGATTAACATGCAAAGTTCAACCTGTTACACTGAACAGCTGATGATGTGTGCTCCAGAAATGAAATATCTTCTCATGTGTCTGTCGTGTTGCCTTGGAAACGTAAACAATAATGTCTTTTAGCACACAAAGAATATAATTTCGGTTTGGTATGTATACAAAGTTTCATAATCAATAGTGAGCATATTATGCTCCTAAACAAACTCTCCTTGCTTATCCTTTGGTGTACGTCTAAATGCCATGGTGAGAGAAAATATATCATGAAACTCACTTCACAGCGAACAGTTAACAACCAAACCAGTATTCTTCTCCTTCTCTGGAACGTACGTCCGTTTATACAAATAGTTATGTTAAACATGCGGTTGAGGTTGTCAATATATAATTGTTGTCATTAAAAATATATTCATTTTTTCAATACTTTTTCCGTTAAACGAAAAGATGAAAACACTCTTTGAACAAATTGATAAATACACAGTCATGTGTCTTCCACACCCACAGTAGGTATAGGGAAAAACAGGGATCGTAACCAAAGATTAGTTTGAGAAGATCCAGTAAAGGAAACTGAAGAGGCTACACTAATCCCCGGGGTCACATCACTCCTGATGTATGTGCATAATCGCCCTGAATTTAGAGACATAAGGGTACTGTAAACATACCCACCATCACTAGATGAATAGACAGGGAATCTTTACTTGTACTGTATTAATCCGGTATTAAGACGTAGTGTGTACTGGGTGGTACTATACAAACCTGGAATACATCTAGGGTATTCCGTGACAATGCGGATCAGCGGATGTGTCGAGCGGCTGTGTTTGTGCGTCGTGTGTCAGCGGGAGGTCTTTAGACGTCTTTACCACGCTGGCCTCACGGTTTATACCCGGACTGTTGACAACAACAAACAACCCGTCCAAATTACTTGTGGACAGTCCGGGAAAGGGGATGATGTTCTACGTGAGTGACTTCACGCCCAGTGTTCTCGAAATTAACAAACCAATTAAAACAGAGTGATATATATAGAAGACAATATATTTATTTAGTCAATATAACAACATGTATGTATCATGTCACACAATATAACATATTTGTATATATATTTCAGAGATCTCACACAATATATATTTTGTGTGTGTGTATTATAGAAATAAGGGATTTCTGCATGTGTATAAGCAATAAATATATAAAAGATGAGTCCAGATATTTCTTCTTGCCAAAACTCCTTTATATCTGCACTAAAGTAATCTGTAATGTTCAGCCAAGATGAAGCGACTCTGACACATGGTCTGTGTAGTTCAAGTCAGTAAGTCTGTTGGCAAGAAGGGCCGAATCCTAGCGTCGATGATTCAGTAGCGACGTCTACGGAACGGGATCTCTGCTGTCCTCGGATCTGCTGAGTTTTAACTTCAGTAGCTGACTGTTCTTTTTGCAGCATTTGCACAACCTCAAACACATTCGGATGTGTCTTCATGGCATACTTGTTCATTTTGTTGTGCCAACCTTCCAAATTATTGTTAGTTGTTCTGTGTCCATCATTTTCAAAATAATTCCATTTTGGCAGAGTCCATGGACCTTCTACCCAGGTGGTAGTAACGGAATCCAAATGTATCCTAAATGTTTTTAACAGCATTTTAATAATCCTTCTACTCCCAATATCACAAAATAATTTGTAAGCTCTCTGTTTCTTTCCGGTACTTTTTTTGCATTTTAAACTCCTAAATGGTAATCCTTCCAATCGCATAACGTATTTTAAAAATAATAGTCTGTTTGCAACCTTAATTCTCTTACAAATTGTTAAAAAGACATTCTCTATAATTAACGTAATTCATTTACTCATGAAACGAACATGGTCACTTGCAAATCACTAAGCAAACATTCTCTTTCACTAATTAACACCGTCACGGTATGTTGACCACGCAATGTCGACACTCCGGGTTTTTTGTTCTGTCGACGATTAGCAACATCCTATTTGTCATTTGTCGACAGATTGGGCTGACACCGGCCTCACACCATCAACGGGTGATGTTGTGTGAAGATGAGCGGGATTAACTATTGACAGTCAGGTTAAAAGAACTTTCAGACAGGCGGGTTATGCGAGCTTGCAACAAAGATAAAGAAACCAGCTTGGTAACTTTCTATTTGATCAAGTCAGGGATACAAAACGTACCTTATCAATATTTTTCTTAAAGTGGGGCCCGAACTTACGTTTTAGCATGTCCAGTGAACCTGATACGTTAGGGATAGAGTGAGTGAGTGAGTTAAAATTTAAAGTCACAGCGGCAGTATTTCAGCCATATCGTGACTATGAAGGTTGTAAATTTGTAAATGTATACATGAATAAAAACAAACTTATAGAGAATACTACACGAGGTCTCATTACATACGAATTATACGAAACGAGTGTCCTTCCTATGGTATCTGACCGAGCGAAAGCGAGGTCAGATAACATAGGAAGCTTAAGGTCACGAGTTTCGTATAATTCGTATGTAATGAGACCGAGTGTGGCATTTTATTTATTACCCACGTCTTACATGCATTAAATTGATAAAATGGCGTAATTTTGTTATGTTTTTGGTTTCAAACCGAAACCGGTTTCATAAAGAGGTTGCGGAAGAGTTTGTACTGTAGTACAATATTTGCATGACGTCACACTGTAATGAACTGCAGGAATTGCATCGCACATGATTTTATTACTGGTGAGTCAGATCTTGAATGTCCCGAACTTGTTTACCCGAAAACGTTTTGAAAGCTTTACTGAGGCCTTGAATAGTATAACATTGAATGAACATGTTCTGGGCAAGATATCTGAAGCACTTGCAATGATAAAAAGCCTCCTCGGGCTTGGATAATAACATTCATGACAATACTACCCTTTATTCCACTGCAGATGGAGGTAGAGCGAACTTCAATACTTAATTACATACCGCGATTCATGTTTGAACACATGTCAGGTCAAAACTTTCAAATTAGATGGCAGCATTTGGCACCAGGAAGTCAACACCAATGTCTATTTTAACATGTACCTGTTACGTAATGTATTCTGTATCCTATGTTCCAGTGTAAAGTTACATCTATTCAGTAAAATTTGTTATGAGAGTTAATCAGTGTGTATATTCATGCCAGCACATGCTCCATGATAGACAATACGGGCACCTGCCTAATCCCCTCTAGTCATGGTCATCAAGCCTAGCGTATTAGATATCATCTTAGCATAATATGATCAAACCAGGGTCTTCATAAACTTGATCAATCATGGTAAATATGCCAAAAACATCAATTTGAACAAACACCTGGTTATAATCTCATGCTGAGTGAATCTATATCTTAATATCTCGATGCATGAAGGCCATTGGCGATGCACTTAATGTCACCACCATCGGCCTGTCTACTTAAATACACTTAGAGTATGTGACCCGCTCTTGCAGGTGGTGGTACTGAAACAGCACATATGTTGACGTATCCCCTTCACTAACAGGGTTGTGGCTATCAATGTCAGGTCATGCGTTTCGGGTCGGTCTGATTATCTGAAGTGGACACTGCCCAGCAATAAACAATAGACTAAACAGAACATAAATATTTTGTACCTCGGATTCAGACATATGAGCCGTACCGTGCGAAGTAAACACCTAGACAGACATGGACCGTGAGAGAGCAGTATTATTTTATTATTTACCTCCAGTCAAGAAATCACATTTCATCCGTCCGCCAGAAAATATGTACAGGGTGTCTCACAAAGTTTATGTTATTATATATTACTTCATACGGAGCAGAAAGGGGCCAAAAAGGGTTGTTTGGGTTGCCAGGATCAATTATTAGTTTGAAAAGTTATGTTTACTATTATAAAATAACACACCAAAGTAACCTGTCAATGTGTTGTGTTGAAGTCACTCGAATGTATCGACCTCCCAGAGCGATTACTTGTTCTACTCAAATATATTTTCGAAGGGACAGGCCCTGACCTGGGACCCACTTGCCTCAGTGGAGGAATATTCCATGACAATTATTTTTGCCCTTTGCTTTTCTGTCTGTGACTACATCCATTTAGATTAGTATGTAACAAAGGGAAAGATTGCCTCACCAGAACACATCGCCAACACGTCTTCCTCCCCACATTCCATGACCTTGAACCTGTTCTATGAGACAGGACATCACTCCATGCTCTAAGCGCTTGGACAGTATTATTCAAAGTTCATCCTCAGAGCTGAACAGAAACACATGACGAACAAAGTCACCACGGTAAGGTGGCTGATTTATGGTATCTCGCCTCGCCGAATTTTAAGGGATGGCCCTAATCAGCCACCATACCACGGAGGCACCCCATGTTCTTCGTATGGGTCAGGACCAAGGTCCCAAGAACTCTCTGGAGTGAAGCTTGCGAACTTCACCCAACCAATGACGCTCAGCGCTCCATGTGCTGTGCACGGAACCACGAGCCAACACGATACATACACAAATACATACAAAATATACAACTTGCGAAAATAAACTCTGTCAAAAATGAAACGCAACCCCTGTATTTTAGAGATTTTGATCTGAAGTTTTAAGACGACACAGCATTTTTATTATTTAAGACAGAAGTCTGAAATTTGGCAGAATAATAACCAAGATGGGCATGTTTAAAATTGTCATTTCAAAAGTCATCTCACAGACACCAGTTTGTCACCAGGGGGGCGTCTTTCTCAGTATCTCGGATGAGCACCACGAGCTGCAATCACTGCACGGCATCTCCTTGGACAAGAACGGATAAGACGCCGGATTCTTTCCTGGGGAATGGCTCTCCACTCCTCCTGCAGTGCAACGCCGAGCTGTTGCAGCGTCTGTGGCGGCGGCTGACGTTGACGTACGCGTCGACCCAGAGTATCCCACAGGTGTTCAATAGGGTTGAGGTCTGGTGATTTAGAGGGCTATGGCAAGACATTGACGTTGGAATTCTGCAGAAAGTTCATTGTTGCACGTGCAGTATGAGGCCGGGCGTTGTCTGGTTGAAAATCTGTGTCTGTTGGTCAATAATCGGGAGAAGGTGAGGCTGTAATACGTGGTTGATGTAACGTTGGGCTGTCAGGTTCCCTTCAACGATCACCAAGTCTGATTTCTGGTTGTATGAGATGGATCCCCAAACCATAACGCTTTCTCCGCCAAATCTGTCCCCTGTCGGACGCAGATGGGCGCAAAACGTTCATGACGTCTCCTATACACGTTTTCTTCCATCGTGATGTTGCAAAGAAAACGGGATTCATCAGAAAACCAGATGCGCCTCCAGTTTTGTAAAGTCCATATCCTTACGTTGTTGCACCACCTGAGTCGTCGGCGGAGATGTAGGGGCGTAGTACAGGTCCAACAACTGGTCTACATGCACGTAAACCCGCTTCTTTCAGACGGTTCCTAATCGTTTGAGCTGACACTCTCCTCAAACCTGGTATTTGTGTGGCAGTCACGGTTGGTAGGGAATGCCGATTACGCAGGTGATGGACCCGGATGTACCGATCTTGAAGGGGTCGTGATTCTTGGCCTTCCACTTCTCGGGCGATCGTTGGTCAAATTGAAGTTGTTGTAGCGGCTCCAAAGTCGGGATATCGTTGTTTTGTGAACATTTAGGTGCCGTGCAACAGTTCCAAAACTTTCTCCGGCTTGAACACGACCAATGGCGATATTTCGGTCGGCAGCACTCAATCGTGGCATTTTTAACACAGCTTTTCGGCGACAAATGAATGAATATAATACGAAAGCACATGGGCTTTTATACACCCCTACATTAACTGCCATTTTCATGATTTGCATGTGTTTTTTTGTGCGAAGTCACCATGAGGGTCATTTCATGCGTTGTGACGGAATAAGCAATAAAATACACTTATGCGTACAAATGCAGTTGTTTGGATGGTAATCTTCATTAATTACGTGTATAATTTCAATACATTCGAATAAAATTTAGTTTGGAAGCAATAACTTCATTCAAACGAATTTTTCATATCTGAGGACAGGGGTTGCGTTTCTTTTTTGACAGAGTTTATTATTAATATCGTATAACAGCAACGTCGAGAATACGATTTTGGAATGCAGAATTTATTTGATAAAACATTATTTTCTTCATACAAAGAACTGGGCCAAAGAAAGTATACACCTACTCTTAATGGTCACAAAAATTGACAAAAAACCCGATTGTTCCTTAACGATGTATCATAGTTGTATTTTGGAGCTTTAGGTTGCAGTGTTCAGGAAACTCTTTCAGCCTAGTAATGTTTCTAAAACGTTTCTATTTTTAAATGTTTAGTCAAATCGTTTTCCAAGTGACCAGTTTATGACAATAGTTACAGAAAAATGTCACAACATTTTTAAACAGATTTGCCCCAGACCTTTAAATCAAATCCTGATATAGTGTACATAGTTACTTAATAAGAAACAAGAAGGATTGTACTAGGTCAGTAGGTACAGAAGCGTAAATCAGTCCGTCTGTGAACGAGAGTTAACAGCTGATGGGTAGCCCAAAGAAAGGTTTAGATATTTAAAGAGATGGTTAGATTCTCATGGAAATGTCATTCAGTCGATATGTTTATCAGCCGTTGTTACCCTCGACCCCGTTCCTTGCCCTGATTTGTGAGACAAACACTCATCAAGGGCACGTTTTGTTCTTCTTCTCGATGCTTCAGTCTCTGCTTGAGGTGTTGTGCGTGAAAACACTCCCTTGGCCGGTTCTTTTTAAGTTCCAAAAAGTACAACGTTTCGGAGCACTAAACTGTCTATCCAAGAGACGTCCAGCTAATAATGTTTGTGACTTTCTGTAACAGTAACAGTATTCCCCAAATGGGTGCAATGTGTTTCAGTGTCCTTCACCATGGTATTGCTGGAATACTGCTAATAAAAGCGTCGGCAAACACTCACTCACTTAGGTATTTATAATGCATTGTGTAAATAGTTGCTTCTCATTGGTCCGTTGACGTCGTGACCCGTATGTTGGTGACGCCTGCAAACATAATCCTCGCAAGTCAGAATGACGTCATGGCGGCGTCGCTGCGTAACATTATTCTGGAACACCACACCATACTACAACGTTATTGCTTTGCTCATAGTTTCAACCTTCCAATCACAATCTAGTCTTTCCTTCTGTGCCCTCCAGTATGTCTCCATCAACGGCCATTTCAATATCACTATTTACAACGCTGCCGTTTTTGGCCTCGGTTTCGCCATCGGATTGGAATGCTGGGTTGGTACTGGCGTATCTGCCTGTCCTATGTGCAAGCTTAGCAGGGCCCCAGCTGTCTTTTGGCTTAATGGCATTTCTGACGGACTGAAACAGTAGAGGAAACAGAATGACGTAGGTAAAGTACTGCCCTCGGCAATCATACTGATAAGATTTTAGTGACACTCACTGTTGACGATTGCGATATAATTGTCGGAGCAGCTAAGTGACTATCCCATATAGCATCATGGAATTCAGGGATGACTGACTCGGCTAAGTGCAATGTCAGGTTTTTACAACCAGATGACGTTTGTTGTCTGCAAGAATTGCTTTTCCCTGAGAACTATTTATAAATGCAATCATATACGCCCAAGCCTGGGAAAGCACGCAAACACATGTATAATTATGAAAATTATATTCATTTACATACTGCAATGATATTCTTATGAAAAATATGAATGTTGTTGTTGCGTAGCTGAACAGTTATCTCCCCTGGTTTGTTTATGACGCCGGTGTTGTCAGATGAATATGATTAGAGAATCATCGATCACTCACTCACTCACTCAGAAGTGTGACGGTTCATGTTTTTATGTTAAAATATAAATCTTGTTTCTCACAGCAAAACACAGCATATACAGGTGGAAGCCGATAAACTAGTGATGGCAAGTTTCTGTTGTACTCACGCCGTGCCTTATGATCTGTATCACCATGGTAACGAAGATGCAGGCAATGGGCACGGACACCATGACCCACCCAACATCCTGGCCCCACGCTGGGAACTTATAGTCGCCATAGTAACTAGGGCTGTACTGGACGAAGGACATGACTATCATCACCTGTAAACACACGGTGTAAGGTATTTATAATTATACATACTATATGAATTAACAAAAACTATACTCATATATGCTTGTCCCAATTTAGGTTTATTTCTGAAGAAGCGTTGAACGATCTAGGATCATGTCCAGTATTGGCGTTGGTCAATGCGATGGTATCACTCGTATGACCTAAGATAAAGTGATTGGGTAGTATTCAACACACAACTTGACCGGTTGAAAAATTCAGTTTCATGGTCTTAAAGTCTCAAGGTAGTAAAATATTTCTTCACATTACTTTGAGATGAATGAAAAAAAGGAATAACTAGGGTTAGGTTATCCAAATCCGTGTCACAAGAAGGGTGGTCAGACTCGCTGTCTTGGTTGACACATGTCATCGTATCACAAATGTGTAGATGCTCATGATGTTGATCACTGGTATTGTTTGTCCCAGACTCGAATATTTACAGACCGCCGCCATATAGCTACAACACTGCGTTTAACAACAAATAAACAACCAAACAACTTACAACGATGGCAAGTGGGGTGATGACTAGCCACGTGGCCTGCCAGTAGTAGTTGGGCTGGAACCCCATCATTAGCTCCACATCTCGACAGAACCGCCTTAACCCTGCAACCACAGACAGCATGTGTATAACAGAGAGTACGTATGGACCTAAGGCAGACAATGTATATATACGTATAACAAGGGCAATGTACGTATATGTATAATGAAGACTATATATATATATGTATATGTGTGTGTGTGTGTGTGTGTGTGTGTGTGTGTGTGTGTATACATGCGTTTGCGTAATATGAAACGTCAACGACAGTGAATCATCCGTGATAGGCAATATTGCAATAACTTAAAATCCGAAATAAGTATTCGACAATATAGGTTTATATTATAGTGAAATTATCGATATATACTAAATGATAGACCTTAAGCACTGTTTCTGGATTTTGCAAAATGGTTGGACAGTGTTAATCTTGTGAAATTGTTGTCAGTTTTATAAGAAAAAAGTGTCTAAAGAAATAGAATGTGTTCAGTTGATATATCAATAATCAGTAACATTTAGTGTCGATTTTATTGCTAATTTCTGAAATGTTTTAAAGTCCACGTCCCTGTGTCAGTCAGGGTTGCGTTTCAGACACACCCTTATCGGAAATGCGTCCTTAAGTGGAAATACAACTCCATCTACTTAGTTATTACCCGAAACAGATACCCCCCTTGCATGGGCAATTGTTTTATTTTTATTTATTTTATTTTTATTTATTTATTTTTTATTTTTTTATTTTTTTATTTTTTTTATTTTATTTATTTTTATTTTATTTTATTTTTTTGGGGGGAACGCCAAAAGAAATCTTCAATGTGGTCTTAAGTCATTTTCAAAAGGGGGGGATTCGAACCCCCTGACACCACCCACACCCACACATCCCTCTGGGTCCGTCATAAGCTTTTGTTCTTTTCAATATTTGATGAGAGATTTGCCCATATACCTTTTTCAATCAGAGGTATTGGGGGTTATCAAAAGGAAAAATAGGAAACAGTGTAAGTTTTGGCATGTAAGCGCTTTTTCGGTATCACGATATCACAAACTACACTGAGCATGGAAAGTGCGGTCGATATCCATTTTCTGAAGCCATTATGCATACAAACAATGTATTAATTATCCGCTGAAGCTCAAAACTATACCTGATTCCCGACACCCATAAAGATGTTATGAGATGCTGTTACAGGCATCCAGTTAAAACAGTTTAGGTTTGGCTTTGGACTGACTTCAGAACAGAAGAATATTTAAATGTTCTTTTATCAGAATCAATGTCACGCCTAGACTATATCAACGAACAAGATGGGCATTGTCAGCGATGACGATAATTTATTATATCATGAAAGCTTACACTCGGACAGTAGTACCTCAGCTGTCTCTGACAAGAAATTTACATATTGGTCCCAGCATACGTTTTCACATGAGTGGCATATTGGAAGAGATATGAATACACCCAAGGTGGTCGATTATGGAAATATTGTAATTATGGTTATAATGAGGATGAATATCATTTCCTACTTGTGGCACCAGCAGTGGTAGCACGCTGAGCAGCTGCAGCAGCTGTTGCAGATGATGTTTTGTGTGCACACAGCATAAAGTGAATATTGTCCTATGCCTGCGCAGAAAGGCGGGGAATGCGTCAATAATGGCGCTCAGGACGGATTCCATCATTCCGAACTGAAAATAAACCACAGATAATAATCACACAATACTGATACACTTGCATATGGATATTTGTAAGTGAGTGAATGGGTGGGTTTAGATCTACGCCACACTCAGCAATATTTCAGCTATATGGCGGCGGTCTGTAAATAATCAAGTCTGGACCAGACAATCCAGTGATCAACATCATAAGCATACGCAATTAGGATACGATGACAAGTGTCAACCAAGTCAGCGATCCTGACTACCCGATCCCGTTAGTCGATCCCGTAAGTCGATCCCGTTAGTCGATCCCGTTAGTCGCCACAAGCATGGGTTGCTAAAGATCCTCAAGGGACTGACTGACTGACTGAGTTTGGTTTTACGCCGCTTTTAGCAATATTCCAGCAACATCACGGCGGGGGACACCAGAAATGGGCTTCACACATTTTACCCATATGGGGATTCGAACCCGGGTCTTTGGCGTGACGAGCCAACGCTTTAACCACTAGGCTACCCCACCGCCCCTCCTCAAGGGAGGACCTGGTCACGACTGTGAACTCAAACCAGTAGGGACGGAGACTATAGTACTCACGGAAATAAAAATAAAACGGGTTTTGACGTTTATTTCGCAGCCTTGAATACAAATAAAGGTTGCTTGTTAAATATTCTATGACTATCGTTTTTCCCAACTTTTATTTTCAACACTTTTTGTAAAATCATCCGAAATAGATGAGGTTACAGGAGAGCAATTCGTTTCATTTTTACCCCTTGAAATTTCATCGAAGTCAAATTGTACGTTCCTGATGCAAGCTATAGTATGCATATGGGATATACTCTCCATAGGTTCGTATACACAATATAGTTATGAAAAACGTCATATATTAATTAATCTTGTGTTTTCGTTTATCCTAACTGATATTCAAAATAATTGATTCAGGCATTTTCTCTTGTTGAAAATTTACTATTTTTACAAGTTCATTCATAGCTTTGATTGTCAGTTGCAAAATTCCTATGGCAACGCTTGTGCAAATGCATCTTCCCGTCTAAACTGTGCTGCAGGTATTATAGTTGTTACCACCCATTGTTGATTGTGACGTCAGTTATAACATGTTTCCAAATTTGTTGATTGTATGCAATTTTTGGTTATTTTGTACCTGTAAAATGGTACTTTGGATGATGATTAGAGGACCAAATTAGAAAGCCTTGTTCGCAAAAACATAGTTGTTCTGATATTTGTTACCACTACCTATCTTAATGAAGAAATAAACAAATAAACGCCGTGACTACTTTAATAGGACATTTCCGATGAAGAAAAACGTCTAAGCTTCTTCATATATGAGCCATGATATAGCTAACGTATTACGTACCAAGGACTCACTCACTCAATACCCAGTCAATCACCCACGACTAAGACGCCATTTATACGCATGACTACGACGTCACATATACCCATGACAGCGTGTAGAACCAAACTCATCCTAGGTGAAGTGATATTGTGTAGCCTGTCCATTGAAATAGTGTGTTGTTGATGCTTTATGCTAGTTGATGCGTCATCCCCCGTCAGTCCAGGTAATGGGATATTGTGTTATTGACAACTTATTCTGCTTTTATGATGTGTCATCCCCGTCAGTCCAGACACTGAGATATTGTGTTATTGACACCTTATACTGGTTACATGATGTGTCATCCCCGTCAGTACAAACGGTGAGGTGTCTCCGGCATCCACGTGTCGTCCCTTTCATGCCCCCGTGTGTGTACACAGTACCTCTCTACTTGATGAACTGTGTATGTCATGAATAGTGACCGGTCTTCAGTCTCTTAGTAAGTTCATATCTTTATGTTAGCACCCCGTGTTACTTAAATAGAAACTAAGTATATGTGTAGTATACCTTGAGCACGGCACTTGTACAAAGGGTGCACGATTGCAATATACACATACTTTAAAACATTAGAACGTCTAGAGACCGGGATGAGAGATGGGATCACAGAAGGTGGGTTAGTGAGGTAGAAGGTGGGTTAGTGAGGTAGAAGGTGGGTTAGGGTCATTGGCGGATCCAGAGGAGGGTTTCAGGGGGTTCCAAAAAAAAACCCACCCCACCCCACCCCACCCCCACCCCACCTCACGTGGTCAATGCCTTTTACATGTCTTGACATATTCCTCTTCAGATAACATTGACAAGATCCCATTATCTGATCCCTAGATGTCACGATAACGCATCATAAATAGTGTCGGTGTCGAGATCAAAGGAGTTGTTTTCCCCATTACTATACGATAAACATGCGCCGTTGTAAGGAAAGAACTAGCCACTCGAGGTAACAGTCAGTGTGTTCTACGGCCAAGCAAACCTTGCTGTTACTGGGCGTATCGGTGTGTGGACTGAAGTCTAAAGTGGGGGAAGGGGAGAGGGTAGCGGCCGTGTAACGGATCTCCTGAACTAAAGGACAGAATGTGTCGTTCACTTCTTCATATGCTATGGCATGGCTGAATGTGTCCCCATCACATTACGGGCGCCCAATATCATATAACGGGTCTCCATTATCTCCTGTATCTAAGGCCGAATGTGTCACTATTATGTGACAGATCTCCTGTATCTAAGGCAGAATGTGTCACTATTATATGACGAATCTCCTGTATCTAAGGCAGTATGTGTCACTATTATATTACGATCTCCTGTATCTAAGGCAGAATGTGTCACTATTATATGACGGATCTCCTGTATCTAAGGCAGAATGTGTCACTATTATATTACGATCTCCTGTATCTAAGGCAGAATGTGTCACTATTATATGACGGATCTCCTGTATCTAAGGACAGAATGTGTCCCTATCATATGACGGATCTCCTGTATCTAAGGACAGAATGTGTCCCTATCATATGACGGATCTCCTGTATCTAAGGCAGAATGTGTCACTATCATATGACGGATCTCCTGTATCTAAGGACAGAATGTGTCACTATCATATGACGGATCTCCTGTATCTAAGGACAGAATGTGTCCCTATCATATGACGGATCTCCTGTATCTAAGGCAGAATGTGTCCCTATCATATGACGGATCTCCTCTATCTGTTCCCATCATACATGGGATCGGCGGTATCTGAAGGCAGAACGTGTCCCATGACATCTCGGGTTTCCAATAACCCAGGGCAGAATGTGTCCCAAAAGGATGAAACCAAGGGACTATGTTATTTGACGTCAGTAGGTATGTATTCAAGACCAGAAGCCCCCGGGATTATAGGCGCTTGAGCTGTTTACCCTCCCATAGTAAACACATGAAGTGGCCTCTTGATCAACACTCTCAGTGCATACATAATCTATCCGCATAAACAGATTAAAGGTATACAGTACATCTGGGCCGAGAATCCAGCGTAGAAAGAGGTCATATTTATCTATCAGACGTGTAAACTGTTACAATGGGGCTGTTGCCTGGGAAGCAGCTTTGGGACACGCTTGACGTGTGTCAGGCCCAGCGTCCCCCTCAGTGGAGGTACCCCAACAGTCCTCCCCCCTCCCCTGTGGGGGTTACAGGACACCACAGGTCCCCATTGACATACGAGTATGCAAGACGTGACGTGGATAAATGAATGGATGACTTGTTTGATTTCGGGTACCATGGTGGCGAGAGACGTCGTTTATATATTTACCACCGCTGTCTGGACCGAATGTGTCCAGGCGTTGTCATACAGCTGTTTTCATGCACATGGCGGTGTAAAACAACAATGAATTTCACTGCAGTGGAATGGAGGTTCAACGTCTGTAGATCGAGGCCCTGCTTTACACCCCAACACAGAATCAAGGCCCTGCTTTACACCCCAACACAGATTCAAGGCCCTGATTTCCACCCTAACACAGAATCAAGGCACTGCATTACACCCCTACACAGATTCAATGCCCTGCTTTACACCCCTACACAAAACCAAGGCCCTGCTTTACATCCATACACAGAATCAAGGCCTTGCTATACACCCTAACACAGAATCAAGGCCTTGATTTACACCCCTACACAGATTCAATGCCCTGCTTTACACCCCTACACACAACCAAGGCCCTGCTTTACACCTCTACAGGAAAGCAAGGCCCTGCTTTACATCCCAACACAGAATCAAGGCCCTGCTTTACAACCCTAAACAAACTCAAGGCCCTGCTTTACACCTCTACACAGAATCACGGCCCGACTTTACACCCCTACACACAATCAAGGCCCTGCTTTACACCCCTACACAGAATCAAGGCCCTACATTTACACACCTACACAGAATCAAGGCCCTGCTTTACACCCCTACACAGAATCAAGGCCCTACTTTACACCCCTACACAGAATCAAGGCCCTGCTTTACACCCTAACACAGAATCAAGGTCCTGCTTTACATCCCTACACAGAACCAATACCCTGCTTTACACCCCTACACAGAATCAAGGCCCTGCTTTACATCCCTACATAGAACCAAGGCCCTGCTTTACATCCTTACCCAGAACCAAGACCCTGCTTTACACCCCAACACAGAATCAAGGTCCTGCTTTACATCCCTACACACAACCAAGGCCCTGCTTTACATCCCTACACACAACCAAGGCCCTGCTTTACACCCTAACACATAATCAAGGACCTGCTTTACACCCTAACACAGAATCAAGGCCCTGCTTTACACCCCTACACAGAATCAAGGCCCTGCTTTACATCCCTACACATAACCACGACTCTCCTCAACAACAGTCTATAGACCCAAGAACCTGCTCAACAACTGACAAAAGCCAAGAACCTGCCCCTCACAACATACACAACCTCATTATCCATCTTAGATATGGACTAAGGTTGGCCTTTAAATCGGCATTTATTGCTATGTGTACATTAAAATACTTTCCTGAAATATACTAGTATTTAGGTCAATAGGTTGAACATTTACTGTCTTGACTCTATATGCTGGCAAGTAGAATGTTTATTTGGTTTAGAATATATTGTATAGGTATGCATGTGGGTTGTAGCATGTACCGTGAGTGACGTCACGCACCTGTGAGTCCAGTCCCAGAGCCACCAGCATGAAGAAGAACAGAAACGACCACAGTGGGGCGACCGGCATGCGCGCTATGCCTTCTGGGTATACCACAAACACCAGCCCAGGACCTGGAGAACAAGGGCATAATTATATCTGAACGTTACCCTGCAAATACGTTTCTGAACGTTACGCCCCACATACATAATTATATCTGAACGTTACCCTGCAAATACGTATCTGAACGTTACGCCGAACATGCATAATTATATCTGAACGTTACCATGCAAATACGTATCTGAACGTTACGCCGAACATGCATAATTATATCTGAACGTTACCATGCAAATACGTATCTGAACGTTACGTCGAACATGCATAATTATATCTGAACGTTACCATGCAAATACGTATCTGAACGTTACGCCGAACATGCATAATTATATCTGAACGTTACCATGCAAATACGTTTCTGAACGATACGACCCACTGACAGAATTATATCTGAACGTTACGACCTCCTTACGTTATCATATCTTGACGATACGTCCAACAAACGTTATCTGTATCGGTTCACCCCGACAATCTGGTTTTAGTTTAACACCCTACCCTACATATAAGGTCGAATCTATTGCTCTAAAGCCTAATTTTACTCTGAACCCTAAAGGCAAACCATGTGGAAACGAGACTCATGGAATATTTGCATTTGTCTAATAACATGCATGTATACTTTTAGATTAATATAACTGAAGTGGGTGAGCGAGTGAGTGAGTATGGTTTTACTCCGCTTTGAGCAATATTTCAGCAATATCACGGCGGGGACACCAGAAATGGGCTTCACATATTGTACCCATGTGGGGAATCGATCCCGGGCCTGACGAGCGAACGCTTTAACCACTAGGCTACCCCGCTGAAGTGAATCACAACAACATATTGACGCATCTACATCTACTCCCAAGAGCAGCAGCAGTGACGGCTTACCATCCACGGCGACATCCTTCACGTCCTGATTGGTGGTATGCGCCATGAACCCGAGCATGGAGAAGATGACGAAGCCGGCGAACACGCTGGTGCCGCAATTGATGAGGGAGACGATGACGGCATCTCTGGAACATCAAACATCGACATCAATATGGGGTTTCCACATAAGTTAGATGTTGTAGATATTGTATTAATTAATATGGCTAAAATTCTTGAAAATGTTCGCTCATTACTGCATGAAGACAAATAGATATATAGTTAAAGGAGATTGTTTGATACCGTGGACGTTAACATGAGAGACGGTTTCATTCAAATACTTCACACCCAAGCTGTTTGTTTCCTATCATACAGTGACAATCTCACGGGTGACCCAATCAATGCCATTTCTGGTGTCCTCCGCCGTAATATTGCTGGAATGTTGATATTAAAGCGGTGTAAAACCATACCCAGTCACAGGTGGCCATGTCCATTCCCTAAAGAGTTGCGTCCCTTGCGCATGCCAGGAAGTTGTGTCAGAACACTATCCGAGACTACGGCCGTGATGTAACTGACAATTCTGTTCAAAGGGGCGTTAGACTCACAGAACAGCCTCGTTTCTCAAAGATAACTAGATAAATTCATTTTGGTTGGCGACACACGACAAAGTTGCCTTCGTTGAAACTCTTGTTATGACTTCCACTGGCATTCGTCGCCCTGAATGATCAGGCTACATGTAAACTCTGTCAAAAAAGAAACGCAACCCCTGTCCTCAGATATGAAAAATTCGTTTGAATGAAGTTATTGCTTCCAAACTAAATTTTATTCGAATGTATTGAAATGATACAAGTAATTAATGAAGATTACCATCCAAACAACTGCATTTGTACGCATAAGTGTATTTTATTGCTTATTCCGTCACAACGCATGAAATGACCCTCATGGTGACTTCGCACAAAAAAAAAACACATGCAAATCATGAAAATGGCAGTTAATGTAGGGGTGTATAAAAGCCCATGTGCTTCCGTATTATATTCATTCATTTGTCGCCGAAAAGCTGTGTTAAAAATGCCACGATTGAGTGCTGCCGACCGAAATATCGCCATTGGTCGTGTTCAAGCCGGAGAAAGTTTTGGAACTGTTGCACGGCACCTAAATGTTCACAAAACAACGATATCCTGACTTTGGAGTCGCTACAACAACTTCAATTTGACCAACGATCGCCCGGGAAGTGGAAGGCCAAGAATCACGACCCCCCTTCAAGATCGGTACATCCGGGTCCATCACCTGCGTAATCGGCATGCCCTACCAACCGTGACTGCCACACAAATACCAGGTTTGAGGAGAGTGTCAGCTCAAACGATTAGGAACCGTCTGAAAGAAGCGGGTTTACGTGCCTGTAGACCAGTTGTTGGACCTGTACTACGCCCCCTACATCGACGCCGACGACTCAGGTGGTGCAACAACGTAAGGATACGGACTTTACAAAACTGGAGGCGAATCTGGTTTTCTGATGAATCACGTTTTCTTTTGCAACGTCACGACGGAAGACAGCGTCTGTATAGGAGACGTCATAAAAGTTTAGCGCCCATCTGCGTCCGACAGGTGGACAGATTTGTCGGAGAAAGCGTCATGGTTTGGGGAACCATCTCATACAACCAGAAATCTGACTTGGTGATCGTTCCAGGGAACCTGACAGCCCAACGTTACATCAACCACGTGTTAGAGCTTCACCTTCTCCCGATTATTGACCAACAGACACAGATTTTTCAACGGGACAACGCCCGGCCTCATACTGCACGTGCAACAATGAACTTTCTGCAGAATTCCAACGTCAATGTCTTGCCATGACCCTCTAAATCACCAGACCTCAACCCTATTGAACACCTGTGGGATACTCTGGATCGACGCGTACGTCAACGTCAGCCGCCGCCACAGACGCTGCAACAGCTCGCCGTTGCACTGCAGGAGGAGTGGAGAGCCATTCCCCAGGAAAGAATCCGGCGTCTTATCCGTTCTTGTCCAAGGAGATGCCGTGCAGTGATTGCACCGCGTGGTGCTCATACGAGATACTGAGACAGACGCCCCCCTGGTGACAAACTGGTGTCTGTGAGATGACTTTTGAAATGACAATTTTAAACATGCCCATCTGGGTTATTATTCTGCCAAATTTCAGACTTCTGTCTTAAATAATAAAAATGCCGTGTCGTCCTAAAACTTCAGATCAAAATCTCTAAAATACAGGGGTTGCGTTTCTTTTTTGACAGAGTTTATATTGTGATGTGGAACTATTGTGTTACTGCCGACATATGATTGCAGTACCGTTCAACAGCGGACATTGTGTTTGGCCATATGTGTTGTCACCCGTGAACCTGTGAAAATCCGGGTTAAAATTAGTTTTCAGCAACCCATGCGTGTCGTAAGAGGCGACTAACGGGATCTGGTGGTCAGGCTCGCCGACTCATCGTATCCCAAGTACATAGATCGATGCTCATGATGTTGATCACCTGATTGTTTGATTCGGAATCGATTATTTACAGACTGCAGCCATATAGCTAGAATATTGCTGGAGTGCGGCGTAAAACAACAAACACAACGAAAACATGTTACCTGTGACAGTTGTGTTTGAATGGGTTATAGCTGGCCATAGTCATGAGACTCCCGAACCCTGGCCCCAGGGAGAAGAATATCTGGGTGGCTGCCTCCCTCCACACCTGTCAACGTCAATGTCAGCGGTGTTATATATTACGTCCGCTTCGGAGAATATTTACAAACGCCGTTGTAGTTCAATGTGACAGTGCGACGTAATGTATGACGAAAACAGGATAATCTAGTTAACTGGCATTTTAGAATATAGAACAATTTTTTATGGATAACAACTTCTTTATTTCGTGAGTGCGACGTTTCGATACAGATTCTTGTACCGTTGTCAAGCAAGACAACGAAATAAAGAAGTTGTTATCCATAAATCGTACGTCTAAACTGCTAAAATGCCACTCAAACAAAGCATTTTAGAAGTTGATTCCTAAAGTATCCTGACTCTCTAAGTAAACAAGAGAGCACAATAATTCACTCTCGCCATCATCACAAATATTAACTACATGTTGTAGACCATTCGTTACTACTCGTCCCTTTCCGTAACCTCCAAGAAGACTCGTCCCCCCTTTCGATGTTTGTTATGTTCGAAAATACGACAAACCAATCAGAACGCGCGTAACGATTGCGGTGCTTTGATAAAAATAGTCCCCAGTACTTAAATCGGTCATGGTATTATGAGTTTGTTTTAAAAAATCATTAAAAATATATATCGTCATATTGAAAGTACAAAGAACGTAGCTAACAGAACTGTGATGTCTCGTGTAGTTTTTAGTAGGGATAATGCCATTGAGAGATTCAAATACACGCACGTGCGTTTGTTGACATAACGGCTCTCATGGGTGCATTTGAGTGTATTTATGACGATCTTACGGGCTTGTTTTGGAGATCATACGTGCGCTTCCATCATATTTAGGAAATGTAATTATAGATTGCTACGAGTTTCAAAACTGACTGACTGACTGACTGAGTTTACTTTAACGCCGCTTTTAGCAATATTCCAGCAATATCACGGCGGGGGACACCAGAAATGGGCTTAACACATTGTGCCCATGTGGGGAATCGAACCCGGGTCTTCGGCGTGACGAGCCAAGAATTTCAAAACAATAACATTACAATGTATATCTATATTTAACTAATCAACTTTAACCTTTAACACTGGGCTTATATTTCACATCTATGAAGATATTTTAGTCTGACATTTGGGGGATCATTCATATTTTCTTTAGCGAATTCATTTAAAATTCCACCAGGGGTATGACAGCATGAATATTCAGTTTGAGCAACATTTTAATGCCATTTTTAAGTATCTGCTTTGGGATTTCTGTAGCTGAATTTTATATATATTATATTTGCACTTTCAATAAAACAAATCCCATTTGTGATTATTTAATTCTATTTAGAAGTATAATTGGAAATATACGGTGAACAGCTGGTAATAATTACGTTAGATTATGTCTTTCTCAAACATATTTTCTCTTTTTTTTAGTTGTATCAAAGAGGTTTAATTCTTTAAAATAAATAAGCACAAACAAAAACAGCAATGCAATGTACGAGTGCTTCGGTGATATTAAATACCATTGAAATCAAACAGGAATAGAGTTATTGTTATTGTTTAAAGTAGTTCTGATGTTCATGTGCCAATATGAAATCCTTCCAGAGGGGCACGAGTCGCTATTCGGCTTGTCCCGGAATAACACGAGTTGGTCACGAATGGTTGTGGACAGATCCTATTACTACTCAATCCAATCTCAACATCACATCCCTCATGCATAATGCATATTCAGGATCCCCTTTAGACACTTTGGCTAATATACAGTGGAGAACGGCCACCGATTTATACTGCTTATTCCGAAGGGGATCCGACAGGGAATGTGGAGGTGCGGTCTTCCCATCAAGAGTTTTTCATCGTTGTAAGATTATTTTATAGATGATATTAGACATTTATAAATATGTATAGATATGTTAGAAATGGTATTCAGCAACCCATGCTTGTCGTAAGAGGCGACTAATGGGATCGGGTGGTCAGGCTCGCTGACTTGGTTGACACATCTCATCGTATACCAATTTCGAAGATCGATGCTCATGCTGTTGATCACTGGATTGTTTGGTCTAGACTCGATTATTTACAGACCGCCGCCATATTGCTGGAATATTGCTGATTGCGGCGTTAAACAACAAACAAACGAACGGAAGAAACGATGGTCTAAGCATTGAAATCGCTTTGTGGAACGGGGTCGTGTATAGGTTTACACATAAATATTTTGCCCGGGGCATGTACACTCCCATGCCAAAGGTTTGTCAACTTTCTCGACTTGCCCGCAATAACGTGTGATGTTTCAGTATTTCAAACGTGTCGCGTTGTGCGAGTTGGAAACGTATCACACTAAAACTTAGCATGCAAACGCAACGCATGCTATTTTTAGACATGTGCTAGGCGGAAGTGATTTTTGTCGTCTGCTTTCGACGTCTGCTCGAGGTAAACACAATGGGTCGTAGGGGTAAAGATCTGTCGACCTCTGTGAAAACAAGCATCGTGTCGCTAACTGAGAGTGGATTAAAGCAGTCAGAAATTTGTAAAATATTGGATTTGTCCAAGAGCACAATCAGTAAGTTTTTGAAACGTTATCGATATCGCGACAGGGAAAATATAAATAACTCTGCTCGAAGGGGTAGACCGAAAGTCATTCGGATTCGTGGCCAGACAACATTATAAAGAATTGTTAAGAACTGAAGGCGTAACAGTTTGTCTGACATTACTAGTGAATATAATACTTCAGTACTTGCACCTGCTTCAACTAGATCCATTCATCGTGAATTACACCGTTTGGGCTATGATCGGAGGATTGTTTGTAAGAAGCTAGGAATTCGTGAGGTAAATCGGAAAAAAGGTCTCCAATACTGTAGAGGAAAATTACACTGGAATGTTGATCACCACTGGCGAAAAGTAATATTCAGTGATGAAATGACAATAGTTATCAAGCCAGATGGAAAAATCAAAGTCTGGAAGGTGGCTTGGCCAGTGCCTCGGTTACTTAGCTGACAAACCTGGTCGCACTTTAAAGTTAATGATGTGGGGCTGCATAACTTACTGTGGGACCGGTGTTTAAAAGTTTGTGGCAGGCAACATGAACAGTCAGAAGTATATTGAAGTACTTGACAGGTGTTTGTGGTCAGTGATAACCAAACACTTCACCAATAAACAAGGGATGTTCATGGATGACAATGCCATCTCCGCTCTGCTGCTACAGAAGCCTGGAAGCGAACAAATGAAATTGCCCCATTTTTCTGGCCTCCACAAAGTCCAGATTTAAATCCAATTAAAAATGTGTGGCTTGTCCTGAAGAACACTGTTAAAAAACCATTGCAAACGTGAGGACCACTGATGACCTCAAGGAAGCGCTTACGACTGCCTGGGAAAAACTGCCGATTGCATACATCCATTCGCTTTATTCTTCTCTTCCACGTCGCTGTCGACAAGTTCTAATATCAAAGGGTCACATCACCAAGTATTAACTTTATTGGACTACTGTAAGGTACGATATTAATATTTAAAATTGGACTTTTGGCATGTGAGGAATAGGAGCAGGGCATGGTACCAGTGATGATATATCGAACTGACCGTGGCGTCGAGCAGTCGCTCCCACTTGGGAATAATGTAGAAGTTGACGCCGAGCATGTGGCCGTCGAGAGTGAGCCCCCGGACCAGCAGACAGATGAGGACGATGTAGGGGAATGTGGCCATGAAGTACACGACCTACAACACAGATGCCGCCAGGGTAGAGTTCGGGAGTGTAACGTAGCTTTGTACAGTACTGTATGTCATGGTGCCAGCTTGCTTGCCGTCAAAGGAAAACAGGTATAACACAATACTACTTTGGTGAAAGCCTTGGTGGAAGACATGAATAGTGTTGTAAGGGGATGGAGGTTGTTGGTACCACTGTTTCGAGGACGTCTAGTATAGTCACCATGTTCCTGTGCCTCACTGAAGAGGAAACTCAGATGGCTAAGAAGCGAGTGAATTAGGCCCTATCCAGATCAACTGATTTTCACCGTCTCTTCACCTCGTTCTTGCACCTCATTGCCTTCGCCAGCTTCCCACACCACCATGTACGCCCCTTCCACAGACACACAACCCACCTGGCCTACAGCTCCATCTTGTTCCAGAGACACACTATCAACCTTGCCCTATGGCTCCACCCCTTCCAGTGACACACCACCCACCTGGCCCCATGGTTCCACCCCTTCCAGAGACACACTATCCACCTTGCCCTATGGCTCCATCCCTTCCAGAGACACACCACCCACCTTGCAAGATGTCTGCACCCCCCTTTCAGAGACACACCACCCACCTTGCCAGAGGTCTTCACCCCTTCCAGAGACACACCACCCACCTTGCCCCATGGCTCCACCACTTCCAGAAAAAGACCACCACCGACCTTGCCCGATGTCTGCACTCCCTTCCAGAAACACACTATCCAACTGGCCCCATGGCTCCACCCCTTCCAGAGACACACCACCGACCTTGCCAGATGTCTGCGCTCCCTTCCAGAGACACACTACCGACCTTGCCCCATGGCTCCACCCCTTCAGTGACACACCACCGACCTTGCCAGATGTCAGCACTCCCGTTCCAGAGACACACTACCGACCTTGCCCCTTGGCTCCACCCCTTCCAGTGACACACCACCGACCTTGCCAGATGTCAGCACTCCCCTTCCAGAGACACACTACCGACCTTGCCCCATGGCTCCACCCCTTCCAGTCACACACCACCGACCTTGCCAGATGTCTGCACTCCCTTCCAGAAACACGCTGTCCACCTTGCCCCATGGCTCCACCCCTTCCAGTGAAACACCACCGACCTTGCCAGATGTCTGCACCCCCTTCCATAAACACACAACCCACCTGGCCTACAGATCCACCTTGTTCCAGAGACACACCATCCACCTTGCCCTATGGCTCCATCCCTTCCAGAGATACACCATCCACCTTGCCCTATGGCTCAATCCCTTCCAGAGACACACCACCCACCTTGCCCGATCGCTCCACCCCTTCAAAACACACCATCGACCTTGCCCCATGGTTCCACCCCTTCCAGAGACACACTATCCACCTTGCCCTATGGCTCCATCCCTTTCAGAGACACACCACCCACCTTGCCAGATGTCTGCACCCCCTTCTTGAGGCAGAAGAAGAGGACGAGCCAGGACAAGAGAAGGACGAAGGCTAACTTGAGGCTGACGCCGCCCACGTTGCCAAGGTCTTCGGCCTGGTCGATGTTCAAGACGAAGTTACTGAAGAAGGAACTCGATCATTAAAACCAAAATAGACACCACGATTGTGAAGATGTTAGATTTAGATTGATTAATCAGTGCGATGCAGTAAATTCTACATGTAGCGTAGTTTTACGGTGAAAAAAAACCCAGCACGTTTGTCACATATTTACTCAATATATTATCTTGCGCACACATTGAGTACAAAAGTGAAAGAATTGCCTAATTTCTCTCAGATCCTTCTTGTCAAGTTGATTCCCCAAACCGTTTACTCACGTCCAGTACTCCTCGCTTGGAGTGATCAGTCTCCAGCTCTTGGTGTCGTTGCAGGCGGTGAAGTTGCTGAGGGTCAGGTTGTATGTCAAGTCGCTGTAGTTGAGATTCATGCGACTCAGTGTCGTGTTGACGCAGTCTGGCTCCAAGTGTCCTGACACACAATTACGTCGGGTTAGTTATACATGAAGGTTACCAAGGCCCACTTGCACAAAGCGATCTTAGTGCTACGACTATCTTGAGCCTATTTTAGAGAATGGGAGTTACAATCATCGGAGCGCTAAGATCGCTTTGTGCAAGTGATCCCTGATAGTGTAGTTTTCCGTGTATCTGAACGGTCCTCTGCTATACGCCAAATAAAACCAGAATCTTCCATCGGTTTACTACGAATGCGCGTTCATAGTGAGTGATACGGCATAAGATCTGTATCATTCCTAACGTCAAGCCATATTATTTATTGTTAGCACAGTCTTGGGTCCACAACATTCGGGACCAACTCGTGTTAAACCGGGACAAGCCGAATAGCGACTCGTGTCCCTCTGGAAGGATTTCATATTGGCGTAGGAACATCAGAACTACTTCAAACAGGAACGATAACTCTATTCCTGTTTGATTCCAATGGTACTAAATATCACCGAAGTACTCATACATTGTATTGCTGTTTTTTGGTTTTGCTATTTATTCTAAAGAATTAAAACTCCTTGGTACAACTGAAAGAAAGAAAAAAAAACATATTTGTTAAAGACATATTCTGACGCAATTATTACCAGATATTCACCTTATATTTCCAATTATATTTCTGAAAAGGGTTTAATAATCACAAATGGGATTTGTTTCATCGAATATGCAAATAAAATTTGTAAAAAAAAACCCGCTACATCTAATCCCAAAGCAGAAACTCCAAAAAGGACTTTTATAATATTGCTCAAACTGAACATACGTGTAACCTTGCTGTCATACCACAAGTGGACTTTTAACTGAATTCGCTGAAAAATATATGAATGACCACAATAAGGTCAGACTAACATATTCTCAGAGAATTGAAATATATGCCCAATGTTAAAGTTGATTAGTTACATACAGATATAATATTATTGTTTTGAAACTCATAGCGATTTATACGCTTCCTAAAATTGTTGGAAGCGCACGTACAATCGCCATAGCAAGCCCGCAAGATCGTAGGAAACACCCTCAGTTGGACCCATGAGAGCCGTTATGTCAACAAACGCACGTGCGTGTATTTGAATCTCTCGCCATCAATCGCATGATTCTTATCAAAAACACTATAATAGGCAGCAAAATCCTGTTAGCTAAGTTCTTTGTACTTTCAATATGACGATATATATTTTTCATGATTTTTTAAACGATGACATAATGCCATAAACGATTTAAGTACTCGGGATTATTTTTACCGAAACACCGCAGTGATTTACGCGCGTTCTGATTGGTTTGTCTTATTTTCGCACATAACAAGCATCGAGAAGGGGACGAGTCTTCTTGCAGGTTACGGAAAGGGGCGAGTGGTGACGAATGGGGTCTACAACCGTTCGCGACACATTCGTCACCACTCGCCCCTTTCCGTAACCGCTATTCGCCTTGTCCCGGAATAACAGTTGCATTCGTAACTACTCGTGTCATTCCGGCAAGCCGGATGTTATCTTCTTGTAGGTCACGGAAAGAGGCGAGTAGTTACAAATGTAACAGTTGGTCACGAATGTTCGTGACAGGGTTAACGGTAGGGGAGACAACTCTGGTCGGACACACTGCATGAACCTTAACTGATACCTACTCATTGTAATGTTGAGTTTCTCTACGTCTGTGATGTTGTCAAACGACGGTCTTGCTGACATCGTGCATGCTGGTGTGTTCCAGTAGTTGCCACAGCTCATCCACGGGAGGTTGCCGTCGAGGTTGATGATGGACACCATGAGGTAGAACATGCTGTACATGATGATGACGTTGTAGTAGACGCACACCATAGTGCATATAATTACCACAGCAAACCCGATACCTGTGAGTGAGTGAATGAGTGAGTGAGTGAGAGGGTGAGTGGGAGGGTGAGTTAGTGAGTGGAAGGGTTAGTGAGTGAGAGGGAACGGTGACTCAGGCAGTCGCTTTGCTACAGTCTTATCATGTGTCATCTGGGGATATACCTAAATGGGAATCGAATCGGATATTTAGCGTGACGTAAGGTGAGGTGAGGTGAAATTGGGTTTAACGTCGTGCTTGAGAATATTTCGCTCATATGACGACGTGCATGCGTGTGTATGTATGTGCGGCTGCTTGTACTAGCCCAGACTTAAGCTGGTTTTATAGTGCTAGCCCACTGAGATACCATGCCGCAGTGAAGCATGAATACCCCACTCAGACACATTATACTGACTCCGAGCCGACCAGTCCTTGTTGTACCCATTAATGCCGAGCGCCAGGCAGGGACCAACAAGTACCATATTTTAACGTCTTTTGGTATGACGCGGTCGGGGGGACGAACCCGCGACCTTCCGCTCTCCAGGTGGACGCTCTAACCACTACACCACGGAGGCGGTTACCCAACCGTCATTGTAGCTCTAGCCATACAATCAGAGAGTTGTCCTTGTAAATGTCTATTTCATCTTCTTACAACAGCTTTTATTTGACTGTTTGCTGCATACATCATGAGAACATAAATGGGTTTTCTTTGACTAATAATAACATGGTTAGGAGCAGATTCCCCTCCACCATGTGCGGGTGCCCATGGGACCTCCTGGCTAGGTGATTATAATTTTGTTAGTTGTTTTATGCTGCACTCAGCCATATTCCAGCTATATGGCGGCGGTACGTAAATAACAATGGACAAGACAATCCAGTGATCAACATAATGAGCATCGATCTACACAACTTGGATACGATGACGTGTGTCAACCATGTCAGCGAGCCTTACCACCCCGATTCCGTTAGTCCCTTCTTACGACAAGCATGGGTTGCTGAAGACCAACTAAGTCAGTCAGCCTAGAGGCGACTTATTGGAATGGGTGACCATGGTCATGGTCGGTCACTTGGTTGACTGCATGTCATAACCCAACGGTGTGAGTGAGTGAGTGAGTTTAGTTTTACGCCGCTTTTAGCAACATTCCAGCAATATCACGGCAGGGGACACCAGAAATGGGCTTCACACATTGTACCCATGTGGGGAATCGAACCCGGGTCATGGGCGTGACAAGCGAACACTTTAACCACTGGGCTAACCCACCCCAACGGTGTGGATCGTACCTCTTAATATCACTGACCTGTCTGGTCCAGATTTGATCACTAAAAGCTGTGTTAAAGAAACGTGTTAAACAAACAATATACAAACAATATGATACTCACCCATGAAGAGCGGGTTGACCCTCCAGATGGTGATCGGCCCCAGGGAAGCGAACTGTCCCAGGGCCATCTCAAAGAAGAACATGGGGAGTCCGGCCAGGGCCAACATAATCACGTAGGGCACCAGGAACGCCCCTGGAGAAGGAAGTACATCTTAGCACCACCGTATACAAGAGTCTATCACTGTGGTATCACTGGTATGTACCGCCATATAGCTGGAATATTGCTGAGAGCGGCGTAAAACTATACTATGCTGTGGTATGTAAACAATATACATGAGCATTAATCAAACACTAACCAGTTTTATTATATAAGTACGAAAACACTGCATGCTGTTTTATGTTTTTATGCCGCCTATTTAAATGGTTACTCTAACATAGTTTCTCTGATCAACTCAAAACAAAACTGAAATTGAAATTTGGTAACAATTTAATTGCAGTCGTAGAGGATTACACCAAAACGTGAATAACACATTATGCGGGAATAATGGTCACTATGACTACGCCAAAAATCAAATTCTCAAAAAAATAATTCAAATTCTCCCACAACAATAAGGGGGTACACGGATTTTTGGTAAAAAACAAAACATTCAGTGTGTGATTGTTTAAAAGATTGTGAAAAATATCTATCATAATTTTGATGTTACAAAGAGCATAGTTAGCAGAACTGTGTTACCTAATTCGAAGTTTTTAATAAGGAGAGGGCCATTAATGATGAGAGATTCAAATACACGCACATGCGTTTCTTATCTGACGGCTCTTTAATAGAGTGTTTACACTGGCGTTCTTGCGGCATGTTTTGGAGATTTTACGTGCGATTTTTGACATCTTTAGGTGATGCAATTATATATATAGTTTCGAAACAATGTACATGTATTTATATATTACTAAACAACTTTATTTTTTAAAGACTGCGCTTACATATCACGTCACTGGGGGATATGTTAGTGTGACGTTTCGGTTGTTAATCATATTTTAATTCCACCTCGGGTGTGGCAGCAAGGTTTCCTTCCTGCAAGTACAGACAGTTTACGATATGTCTCTCCACGAATTCTTCAATTTGATATATATTGTAAAGTCATTTTTGTTTATCTGTTTTGGGACTTATTAAAGCTGAAATTAGATGTTGTTTTGATTGCGTGTTCATGAAATAAACAATCCTATTTGCGATTCTTAAACCGTATTTAAGAAATATACATTTGAGGTGAACAGATAATAATAATTGCGTTAGAATATGTTTTCAACAAAACATCATCATCATTGTTTAAAACAGCAACAATTCTTTATTAAAAATAGCAACTTTCGAGTGCAGCCTGGTTCCCGGGGTCTGTTGCGCTACTCTTCGACACTGACCCCGGGACCAGGCTGTTTTCGAGTGCTTCAGTTATGTGTATTAGTGTTGGAAATAGGAAATAGAGTTGTCGTTCCTGTTTGAAGTAGTTCTGATGTTCATACGCCAATATCGAATCCTCCCAGAGGGACACGAGTCGGTATTTGGCATGTCCCGGAATAACACAGGTGTTTCACGAATGGAACCACCACTGGCGACCACATTAGTACCCCCGTTCCGATACCCCCGTTCTCGTACTGGCCACCAAGCAGAATCCTCTGCCATCACTCATGGAACATGGAACATAGCGACTTCCACAAGACCAATGCATGTCCTCAAGTTGCTGATGTCTCGGAGCTAGACTAAGGCTTAGTCTCTGAATATATATATATCATTTTGATAGTAACAAACAAGCCCATTTATATTGAAAAGGAGCCCTAGGGAGACCAGAGATTCAGAGGAGCCTGCACCACGCTATATGTTCCTGCCTGTACACATCTCTTAGAAAAAGTCGTCAAGGCCAACTTGCATAAAGCGATCTTACCGCTGCCACCATCTTAAGGCTAGGTTAGAGTATGGGAGTTACGATCATCGTAACGCTAAAATCGGTTTGTGCAAGTGAGTCTCCCTCACACCAGCAGCCTACATCGTCCTTCTGATGGCGTTGGTGAGGAGGTAGGACTTCACTCTCCATTGATGACGCACTGCAGTTGCGTCTTTACATAGGAATTAGGATTCGGTCAACACAGTCACTGGTCTTCCCCAGTTTTCTATGTCGATCCTTAACTTCATCGGTGACCACGTGCTTCCTCAACACTCGACTAGTAACCGTGCTATTGATGTTCAAGTGAGCAGTGATGTTGTGACAGGACTCCCCAGTTTTGTGCACGCCAATAACCTGTCATCGTGTATTTTATATGTCTTGTCATGTCAAGAAATGTAAATGTTTAGTACTGTCTAGGGCTGCGCAATATAACCGGTTTACAGGTATTTACCGGTTCAGACATGAAAACGATACGTATTGCGATACGCTGATCGAAAACCGGTATCTTGACATGCATTCGGAAAACTTCGTAACACTCGGAAATCTTCGGATATTGCCTTGTTTCATTCATGCCAATTATTATTTACATTTTTATTTTGTCAGGATTAAAAGTTTTTATTAAAGCTTAATCAAACATGATGATTTTGTTTTGTTTTTGCTTTATAAATCAAGCATTAACTCGAGTATAAGTAGTTTTTTGGTTGAAAAAACTTCTTGCAATATATTGCAATACATATCGCAATATATGCTTTCGCATCGCAATATATCGCAATATGAAAATTCTCTGCAATACCCACCCCTAGTACTGTCGTGTTTTAAGTCTGTTCAGAAAGCTGTTGTGCATTCTGATGACAGGACATTTATACCCAAATGTGCTTGGCACCTTCGCAACACACCAACATATCCCAAGAAAAATGCCACTCCCGTCTCGAAATACAACCTGTTAGTTTTGTCATGTTCTACTTAAAATCAACACTATTATATTCTCAGTAAGATCAACAACGTTCCATATGTTCATGTTCTTTTTCACGTATGAGTTTCATGTAACTCCGTCTTACAACTGACCGCATGCCGGGTTGCCGTCAGAACATAACTCCCATGGTTACTAAGTGTTTACTCACCCCCTCCGTTTCTGAAGCAGAGATACGGGAACCTCCAGACATTGCCAAGTCCAACAGCGTATCCCACACATGACATGAAGAAGTCGAGCTTCCCACCCCAGTTGCCTCGCTCTGGCTCCACCGCAGCACTGTCTCCTGCCATCTGAAATACATACAATGTGTTTACGGGCGCTTCCAGTAGTGCTCATTTCGCACCGTATCCATAGTAGTATCTGAACATCGATACGGTGACTCATAACTGAATATTTGTCAGACACACCATGCAGCAATGTTGCTCTAGCGGATTAGTTACAGAACGCCGCCATATAGCTGGAATATTGCTGAGTGCGGTGTAAAACTAAACTCACTCACTCGCTGTTAGAGCTAGCTGTAATCCTTGATTATGTGCACTGAGTATAACTTCAACCTTACCTCACGAAGGCTGTGTTGAGAACTTGTTCTTTTGTGTCATATGAACACTGGTTTATATTTCATGGTTTATGATGGTGAAAACACTCAAAAAGTGTGTATTTGCTTTTTTGAGATCACGTGTCCGTCAGAGGCACGTGAAGCCTCTTTGACCTACTTAATGCAATAGACTATCACAGCTGTTAAAACACGATGTGTAACTCTTTACAAGATTAAAACCACCTTATAATACAAGAATCACATGTGATGTTACATTCCAGGGTCACATGCGACATTACGTTAGATGACAGGAAATAATTTTTAATTTAAGCGTTATACATTTTATGTGCACCTAATACACGATAATGCATATCAGCTCTGGACATGTGTTCAATTCCCACGCTGGACAAATAGAGTTCTTTGGAGTACGTCAGCATACTAGTTTCACATATATAATTTGACACATGCAACAATGTAAAAAATAATTTTGAAATAATGATAGTAATAATGATAATAATTTTCATTATTATAATAAGGTGGAACAGCTGTTTCTCAACGACGGACACTGTGCTAGTGGTAGCCAGGAGCTTGAAGTGACCCTCTTTGGGCTGGAGCATCAATACAATCCGTACTTACCGTCAGCTATGATTTACCGGTCTAACAAAGTTTAACGAGGTGCAGTTTGTGCTTCAGCAGGACGAGTTGCCGATAACAATACCTGTGTTTATGCAATACACATTTACAGTGCCAAGGTGAAGGTCGATGTTTGTTATCTCTGTTTAACAGAAAATACTCCACAGCTCTGTCGTTTTAACAAAATCAACGCTAAAATATCCCACAGGGTGGACATGGCAGCGTTGTGGTCTCACCTGCCACTTTGTTTGCAATTGCGTTCAATATGGCAGATATCTAAAATCCCAGACTGTAATGACGTGTGCTGGTTTCGTCAGTACGGTACCCGTGTTCGTGTGTTCCACCAAAGTGGTAATACTCGTAGACCTGTATCTCTTTGAACCTTCCTTCCAGAAGGTGGCAATCTGTAGGATAATCTACATACTTCCAAGGTGTCGTTGTACTCACTCACTCACTCACTCACTGATAAATCAGGATTTTTGAGGGAAATATTCTGATCAGAAGTTTCAAAATTTAACTTGTTGGATCGGCATTTTAGAAGTTGGTGAGTCAAATATGAAGCATACAACTTCAGAGAGAACTTTTAGCTTGATAACGGCATAAGAATCTTCATCGAAACGTCTCCCTATGCAATAAACAAGAAGTTGTCATCCATAAAGTTGTATACCCGTGAAGATCCGTGTTAGAATTGATCTTGGGTAAGCCATGTTTGTTGTGGCGACTAACGGGTGGTCAGGCTTGCTGACTCGGTTGACACATGTCATCATATCACTGCTGTTGATCATTGGAATCTGGTCCAGACTCGATTATTTACAGACCGCAGCTATGTAGGTTGAATATTGCTGAATGCGGCGTAAAACTAAGCTCACTTACTCACTCATAAAGGACCCAGAACTTCGAACGCTGCCCCGATCTCAAGAGTCAACAGTGGACATTTGATAAAAAACTTTCTTGCATTAAAATCCTCCAATGAGTAAACAATATAACTTTGAAACGAAAGGAAACTATATTTCACAACCGCTACATATCAATGACGCAATCGTATTTTGTGGGCAACAGCATCTCCCAACACTCTACGTTTATACACTCGTGGGAGATTGCGGTTTTTCATTGAGTAACTAAAAATTTTCCGTTAGTTTTAGTGCATGTGACAACACATAGCCCTGGAGTGATCCATACCCGTCACTACACGCTGGCAATACGGGTGTCGAGGTCAGGGGGCCATTCCGGGTGTCATCAATCAGCCGAGCTTACCCCCCCACCCTGGATACATACCGAGGTGACCAGGGTTCCCATCCCACGCAGACACGACGATAGTGTATTGAGAGGGTCTGGGGTGATAGGGAGGGACGGTGAGCGACGTCTTTATGTTCCCAGATTTGTGTCATACCCGTGATTGTATGGTTCAACAACATAGTAAACCCGTGACGCCTGCGTTACTTCGGGCTTTACTCCCACATAAGCCCGACCCGCTGTGATGTAACTAAAAGTAGTATTAAACCAGATGTTAACTGAAATATTTATTGATATTACAAATTCGAATTTTGGACATCATTTTTGATATCCGAAGTCTTAAGTGGTTTCAATTTGTGATATTATCGAATTTGTGATATACATAATTCGTTTCATTTCGAATTAATAATGTGATTTAATTTTCTCAAGCACGATGTTAAACCCAATTTCACCTCACCTCACCTAGATATCATCATCGATTTATTGACATCACGAAACAGGGAATAAAAGTAAAAGGGGGAAAAGGTGCCTCATAGTTCCTGTGGAAGGGTATTTGATTTAATCATTATAGGATATCAATAGTTACATCACAAGTTCTTATACCAAGTCTCATATCTGTAAACCAGTTCCCTCTTTCAACAGTTCTCACCCTTTGATGACACGATCTTCATAAAAGTTCTCACGACAATCACGGCGTTCTGAGAGACTGGTGCTTAATCTCAGAATACATATTTGGTTGTTTTATTTGTTGTTTAACGCCGCACTCAGCAATATTCCAGCTATATGGCGGCGGTCTGTAAATAATCGAGTCTGGACCAGACAATCCAATGATCAGCAGCATGAGCATCGTTCTACGCAAGTGGGATACGACGACGCGTGTCAACCAAGTCAGCGAGCCTGACCACCCAACCCTCTTACAACAAGCATGGGTTGCTGAAGACCAATTCTAACCTGGATCTTCACGGGTCCAGAATATATATAATTTCGGTAGATCCAATTAACTTCAGTTGAAATGGATCCCCGTTGATCGGGGCGATTCCGACCTGAGAAAAATCTAGACTTGCTGCATTAAGGGCTTTAACATCGCTGAAAGGGCGGGGCGAAAATGAAAATGAGGTTTGGGAGGCAGGCAAGGTGCAATGAGGGTCTCTGTTCCGCTATCTCCCCTGCACAAGGGCAGAAGGGTAGCCCAGTTGTTAAAGCGTTCGGTCGTCACGCTGAAGACCCGTTTTGATTCCCTTATGGATACAATGTTTGAAGCCCATGTTTTGTGTCTCACGCCGTGATACTGCTTCATAACTCAAACACTCACTCACAATGACTCATCATCTAAACACAGATGATGACTGATCATTTCTTGACAAACTTCGTCCACTGGTTTGGTTGGTATGTATTTGCCTTCTGTTTATGTTTGCGAAAGACAAAATTTAAGGTGAACAAATGACCCATAGATAGAAAGGGAGGAGATGTTGAAATGTTGACCTCATAGCGACCTCATGGTGATAACAGTCGAGTGTAAGTGGACTTTGATTTACAATATGTGAAGATCCTCCAGATTGTACTTGACAAGTGTAGGGTCGTCTTGTCATGATATTACCATCCACGTTATCTCACCATTGTAAACGACTAAAAATGCAAAACGATGCATAAACTATGCATTTGAAACATGTTCCGAAATGGTTACATATTAGAGGTGCCATGCCTTTGGGACACATCAGAAATGAAATATACTGCCAGCAATAAAACGCAACTCAGAATTCATGAAAATTATATTTTTTCAGCATGACTTTGGATTTGATGCTTTAACACAATTGTTTCGATTTCTTGAATTGCGTTTTATTTGCTTGTCAGTATATATTAGGAATCTTCGTATATTTGGGAACTTTATAGAAGAAAGAGGTGCGAGTGAGTGAATGCGTATGTGCGTAAGTGATATCAACCACGGAAAGTCCAATGTTATGCTGTTGTAATATATGTAATATGTAATATATATTACGACAGCTCGTATATAATACACCAGGTATTCTTTTTATAAGCAAGGGTATATCAAGGTACCAACATAACATTATATTTATGATTCAGTTGACGTTAACATTCTTTATTAAAATAAGCGTTACCGTAAGAAACATACGTTTGTCGTACGTGGTGAGTATATGGACCACGTGGTTAGGTTCGGAAACGTGATTCATAGCGTGTCAGCGTAACCCAACGGTGGACTTTGTACATAATATCAATCACGGGTTTATCTGGTCGATTATTCACAGTCAAGCAATCCAAGTCAAAACATTGATTACACAACAGTCTCGTTTCCTGCTGACTGGGTTCCGTCCAATTGAGCAACTTAGTACAATAACCAGTCCAGAACTTTGCGACAAATTCATTCAACTGGATACATAAATATTAATCAGTATTATTTGATACATCTAACCACTTGTATATTGCAAACACTACGCTCCTATTAATCCTTGCAAACGCGTCGTGCAGCGTGCCCTGACAAATGGAAATCTGGAAATCGTGGAATTGTCAAACGAGGCTCTGCCTCTAGAAACGTTTGGCGGTCTGGTACGGACTTGGTATTATATCAATCACATTGTCTGTGACAAGACTACACTGGACAAGCGCAAAAAACACATAACAGGTGTAACCAGTGAGCCAGATGCATTGTGGATAATTTTACGACCTCATCGAACAGGGGCAGTCCGTGACGTCTTAGTTAAGGTCATGCTGCTACACCTCGACATAAAATACAGAAATACGATGATGTTATTAAAGTTTGAAATTAAAATTAACCTGTAAATACCATTTTCTTATGAAACACATAATTGGAATGCAGTGTAACCAAAGTTGTATGTGGTGTCTCTTTTGACTTTAACACGAGAAAATTCGGATCGTCTGAAAAGTAGGTCATTGTCTGAATTGGTTAATGAGACTCATGTTTCGGTTTGCATCACTGGAATATCACTGAGTACAGTGTGACTCAGTAAACAAAGTAGTTAGTCGCACAGTTCAATGTCGCTGTCAGAGGCAGGGTAGAAGAGTAACTCGTTGGGTCAGTGACTATTGACCACAAATCCCCAAGTGGAGTACGGCCGTGTAGAAGCTCGCTCTGGAACGTCCCCAGCTTCCAGTTTCTAATGAGTGGAACTTTCCCCAGGTTATCTTACTCTGACACTGTGTGAGCACAGATTTCATTGAGATAAGAGTTGCAAGGTCGTTCATTCAAGTTGTAAACACGATTACGCTACTATGCAGTTGGAGTGAAGTGTGCTGTCACGTGATTTCCCCCTTCGTGTTCGCGCTACTGGAAACATTCGAGCGAGTGCGTTAATGGAAAGTCTTGGAGGTTTACCTTGAAGATGCCCTAATATAAGATGTTCAGTTTGAATTGTACGTTTCTAATATGTTTCTAAAGATTTAAATGTTAGTTTTCAGTTTTCACAAAGTGCACTGTCTCATTATAAATAAGGGTTATCGGCAACTTGTATACTGAAACACTCTGAAAACGCAACGCCCCTTAACGAAGTAAAAGCAATGTGAACCTTTCAAATGTGTGTCCTGTTATTCGTAACACATTGGACACTACAGTGAATGAGTGAGTGAATGCTTTTTATGCCGTCAAACTGAAACATGAGTCTCATTAACCTATACAAAGAATAACCTACTTTTCAGCCGATCCGAATTTTCTCGTGTGAAAGTGAACATAGACATCACAAACAACTATGGTTACACTGAATTCAAATTCCTTGTTCCATAAGAAAATGGTATTTACAAATGAATTTCAATTTTAAACTTTAATAACATCGTATTTCTATATTTTGTGTCGAGGTGTAGGCAGCATGACCTTAACTAAGACGTCACAGACTGCCCCAGTTTGATGAGGTCGTAAAATGATTCACAATGCATCTGGCTCACTGGTTTGTGTTTTTTGCGCTTATTCAGTGTAGTTCTGTAACGCACAATGTGACTGATATAACATCAAGTCCGTACCAGACCGCCAAACTTTTCTAGCGGTATAGCCTCGTTTTGAGATTTCCACGATTTACAGGTTTCTGTTTGCCAGTGCTCACTGTACGACAGAGCACACTGCACGACATGTTTGCAATGATTATAAGGAGCGTAGTGTTGCAATATACAAGTGCTAAGATGTATCAAATAATACTGATTAATATTTATGTATCTAGTTAAATGAATTGGTCTCAACATTCTGGACTGGTTATTGTACTAAGTCGCGCAATAGGACGGAACCCAGTCAACAGGAAACGAGACTGTTGTGTAATCAATGTTTTGACTTGGTCTGCATGATTCGTGCCTCATTTGGGAAAAACTAGTGTCTGGAGACAGAGTTACTTTTTCATCGACCAAATCACAGAAAATGTCCACCCGATTCAAGTCGGTTTTTACGACCTGGCAGTGGAGACGACGTCCGGTCGGGACGACAACAGGGACAGCCCTAAATAGCCACAGTTGTCGTCTACGCCATATTTTTGAGCCAACATTGACAAGGATGACATTGATGTGGACTAACGATAATAATTATTGTAAGACCACACGTATATAACTTCCACCAGTAAGAGAGCTGGCGGGCGAAAACATGAATGGGTGCATATACTCTCTCAAAAAAGAAACACATAGGTGATATTAATATAGGAAATTTCAAACATTTTTCAAAATTGGTGTTTGATTGTTATAATTTCGCCGTTATAATATCGATTTGTGTACATGGAACGAATGCACAGAGCGAACACGCATCTTCGGAACTTAAATGCAGGTTTACGTTCGAAAGTGTGGACTTGCTTGAAGATGTCATTTAGGAAAAGTGGTTCGCAATGTGCACGTGCAGTTCTGAAGAATCGTGAGCAGGGACATTGCCTATATAAGGCGTTTTGTTTTTAGGCGGTCATCGGTGCTCAACAGGAGAACATAACAGATGTTGAAGACAGCGCCCAACTGGGGACGGACGCCTTCACTTATTGAACTTTTTATAAGCTATACATGTTAATAGAGATTTGATCCTTATTCTGTGAAATGTAGCTGCAATTGATCCAGAATTACATGTGTTATCTCCCTTTAACAGTTTAATTCCGTGAAAATACGCCTTTGCGTTTCTTTTTGGGGAGAGTATAGAAATCAGATCTTTGAAGGACATTCATTCCTCAACATTGTTAAACATTAGTCTCAAGTTATTTGAAAATGTACATTTACTTCGAAATATTAAATGTGCACGAAGAAAGATGAAGCTGACCTCTGTTTTTATGAGTGTTGAGGGGAAAGAGTATATCAGAGCATACATTTCAACAACGGAAGGGAAAATTCAGATTAGAAAACGTTTTATCATTTCACATCGGAACGACAACTCAGGTCTGTTGGGAAACGCAGACAAGTTGCTGACATGCTAATCATGACATCGGTTTGTGGTAAGGTACACTATTCTCAGGCAGTACATCATTGTTGTTAGTTACAGTATGCAAGGTGATTAAAATCTCAAAGTATGGTGAGACGTTTCACCATGGATGTATTAACCATCACGGATCCTGTATCATATAAAGTATTTAAGGAAAACATCTCGTCATGTGTGCAGTGAAGCAGCTGAGAAAAAGACATTATCTTGTTTACTTAAGTTCATATCGGCCTCAGATTATCATCTGTTGTTTAACAAAGTCCAACCTCTATAGCACAGTCATGTGTTATCTAGGACATGCAGCTGATTGTGGAAATTAACCGGTCTCTCAACACTGCTACACTGACACACTTGACAGATACCAGTCTCTTCACAACATTAGACACATACCAGCTTCTCTATTTCACTTGACATATGCAAGGCTCTCTAATAGACCAGACTGGCGCAGGGCTCTCTAATACACTAGATAGACGCAAGACTCTCTCATACACCACATAGACGCAAGGCTCTCTAATACACCACATAGACGCAAGGCTCTCTAATTCTCCAGATAGACGCAACGCTCTCTAATAAACCAGAAAGACGCTAGGCTCTCTAAAACACAAGACTGACACAAGGCTCTCTAATTCACCAAATAGACGCAACGCTCTCTAATACACCACGTAGACGCAAGGGTCTCTAATACACCACATAGACGCAAGGCTTTCTAATTCACCAGATAGACGCAACGCTCTCTAATAAACCAGAAAGACGCTAGGCTCTCTAAAACACAAGACTGACACAAGACTCTCTAATTCACTAAATAGACGCAACGCTCTCTAATACACAAGATGACACAAGGCTCTCTAATACACCAAATTGACGCAACGCTCTCTAATACACCACGATAAACGCAAGGCTCTCTAATACACCACGTATAAGACGCAAGGCTCTCTAATACACCACATAGACGCAAGGCTTTCTAATTCACCAGATAGACGCAACGCTCTCTAATAAACCAGATAGATGCTAGGCTCTCTAATACACAAGACTGACACAAGGCTCTTTAATATACAAGATTGACACAAGGCTCTCTAATACACCAGATAGACGCAAGGCTCTCTAATCGAGATAGACGCAAGGCTCTCTAATAAACCAGAAAGACGCAAGGCTCTCTAATAACACAAGACTGACACAAGGCTCTCTAATTCACCAGATAGACGCAACGCTCTCTAATACACCACATAGACGCAAGGGTCTCTCTAATACACCAGATTGACACAAGGCTCTCTAATTCACAAGATAGACGCAAGGCTCTCTAATACACCAAGACTGACACAAGGCTCTCTAATACACCAGATTGACACAAGGCTCTCTAATTCACCAGATTGACCCAACGCTCTCTAATACACCAGATAGACGCAAGGCTCTCTAATACACCACATAGACGCAAGGCTCTCTAATACACCAGATAGACGCAAGGCTCTCTAATACACAAGACTGACGCAAGGCTCTTTAATACACAAGATTGACACAAGGCTCTCTAATGCACCAGATAGACCCAACGCTCTCTAATACACCACATAAACGCAAGGCTCTCTAATACACCAAATTGACGCAAAGCTCTCTAATACTTAAGACTGACGTAAGACTCTCGAATATACCACATAAACGCAAGGCTCTCTAATATACCAGATGGACGCAAGGCTCTCTAATACACCACATAGACGCAAAGCTCTTTAATACACAAGATAGACGAAACGCTCTGTAATAAACCAGATAGACGCAAGGCTCTCTAATACACCAGATAAACGCAAGGCTCTCTAATACACCAAATTGACGCAAGGCTCTCTAATACTTAAGACTGACGTAAGGCTCTCTAATATACCGGATGGACGCAAGGCTCTCTAATACACCACATAGACGCAAGACTCTATAATACACAAGACAGACGCAACGCTCTCTAATAAACCGGATAGACGCTAGTCTCTCTAATACACAAGACTGACGCAAGGCTCTTTAGTACACAAGATTGACACAAGGCTCTCTAATTCACCAGATGGACGCAACGCTCTCTAATACACCACATAGACGCAAGGCTCTCTAATACACCACATAGACGCAACGCTCTCTAATAAACCAGATAGAAGCTAGGCTCTCTAAAACACAAGACTGACACAAGGCTCTCTAATTCACCAAATAGACGCAACGCTCTCTAATACACCACATAGACGCAAGGGTCTCTAATACACCACACAGACGCAAGGCTCTCTAATTCACCAGATAGACGCAACGCTCTCTAATAAACCAGAAGAAGCTAGGCTCTCTAAAACACAAGACTGACACAAGGCTCTCTAATTCACCAAATAGACGCAACGCTCTCTAATACACCACATAGACGCAAGGGTCTCTAATACACCACATAGACGCAAGGCTTTCTAATTCACCAGATAGACGCAACGCTCTCTAATAATCCAGAAAGACGCTAGGATCTCTAAAACACAAGACTGACACAATGCTCTCTAATTCACCAAATAGACGCAAGGCTCGCTAATACACCACATAGACGCAAGGCTCTCTAATACACCACATAGACGCAAGGCTTTCTAATTCACCAGATAGACGCAACGCTCTCTAATACACAAGACTGACACAAGGCTCTTTAATACACAAGATTGACACAAGGCTCTCTAATTCACCAGATAGACGCAACGCTCTCTAATACACCAGATAAACGCAGGGCTCTCTAATACACCACATAGACGCAAGGCTTTCTAATTCACCAGATAGACGCAACGCTCTCTAATAAACCAGATAGACGCTAGGCTCTCTAATACACAAGACTGACACAAGGCTCTCTAATTCACCAAATAGACGCAACGCTCTCTAATACACCACATAGACGCAAGGGTCTCTAATACACCACATAGACGCAAGGCTTTCTAATTCACCAGATAGACGCAACGCTCTCTAATACACAAGACTGACACAAGGCTCTTTAATACACAAGATTGACACAAGGCTCTCTAATGCACCAGATAGACCCAACGCTCTCTAATACACCACATAAACGCAAGGCTCTCTAATACACCAAATTGACGCAACGCTCTCTAATACTTAAGACTGACGTAAGGATCTCTAATATACCAGATGAACACAAGGCTCTCTAATACACCACATAGACGCTAGGCTCTCTAATACACAAGACTGACACAAGGCTCTTTAATACACAAGATTGACACAAGGCTCTCTAATGCACCAGATAGACCCAACGCTCTCTAATACACCACATAAACGCAAGGCTCTCTAATACACCAAATTGACGCAAAGCTCTCTAATACTTAAGACTGACGCAAGACTCTCTAATATACCACATAAACGCAAGGCTCTCTAATATACCAGATGGACGCAAGGCTCTCTAATACACAAGATAGACGAAGGCTCTTTAATACACAAGATAGACGAAACGCTCTGTAATAAACCAGATAGACGCAACGCTCTCTAATACACCAGATAAACGCAAGGCTCTCTAATACACCAAATTGACGCAAGGCTCTCTAATACTAAGACTGACGTAAGGCTCTCTACTATACCGGATGGACGCAAGGCTCTCTAATACACCACATAGACGCAAGACTCTATAATACACAAGACAGACGCAACGCTCTCTAATAAACCGGATAGACGCTAGTCTCTCTAATACACAAGACTCTCTTCGCCCACATCCCTAATTGCCCACATCCCAATTGGCCCACAAAAACATCAGAGGTTAATTAGGGTCAGACAATGCACCCCTACTCTCATAATGGGGTGTCCTGACAAGGATTAGTCTAAAATCACAGATCTGGACTTGACAAAGTGCTCTTGTCTCAGTGTTGTGGTAGTCACACAGGATGGAGAGGCAACTTAGAGAAGATTTAAAGTATATTTCAATTTTGTCTAAATAAAGTAGAGAGTATTATTAATTAATGTATCTACTAATCGGAAATAACTTCTCTCTCCTTTCAATTTAGTAACTCACTGCAACCCTATAAGTATGGTAGTTTGCAAAGCATGGGCAGTCTCTAACCTACAGAGAAAGCAGAGTTCACTCTAATCACAGAGGAAAACAGGTTCTACACGGAGGTCACAAGTATCGACTGCACGTTGACAGACAGGTAGCCACTCACTGGAAGTGTATCATCGACAAGTGCAAGGGTAGATGCAGCCTTCTCCCTGCTGCCAAGCAAGTCTCGTGATACATACATTAGATTGTTTAACTACTTGAAGGACTCTGTGCTTGCTATTGTCGGCGTTGAACTTTCTCCCTCCGTTGTACAGACTGACTACGAAGCTGCTGCTATTGGAGCCACTGAGAGAGTCTTCCCCGATGCAGAAGTCCGTGGATGCTACTTCCACTTCACCCAGGCGGTTTGGCGGCAGGTTTCAGAGAAAGGCCTTGTGAAAACCTACAAGGACAACCGTGCCTTCAACAACGTGCGACGTGCTGCTTTAATCCCCTCCTCCCAGTGGATCAGATCCAAGATGCCTGGATGGAAGTATTGAACCAGTCTCCCGACGTTGACGGAATCGCCAGTTCAACGACTACATCACATCTACATGGGTTGACTACTGACGCAAGATTCCCACCTCGCATTTGGAATCAACATGTAGAAACACTGGGCCAGAACAAACAATCGGAACCTGGACAGCCGCCTGCACAGACTGCAGCAGCAACTGGAAACTGGCAGAAGATCACCGCTACAGTTTCTGGACGCGGCTGGACACGCCTGATCAAGTTTGAACTGAACATTATGAAACTTTGTTACAGAAATAAAAACAAAATGTAAATTACTTTTGTCTTCATTTGCCCACATCTCAATTCGCCCACATCTTCAAAATAGGAGAGTCCATTCTTCAGTCATAGGTATGACACAAGTTGATCATTATGTAATCCCTAACCAATATGTTGTTTTAAAACTGTGGGCGAGATGGGATGTGGGCGAATAGAGAACATGCCCTCTTTAGTACACAAGATTGACACAAGGCTCTCTAATTCACCAGATGGACGCAACGCTCTCTAATACACCACATAGACGCAAGGGTCTCTAATACACCACATAGACGCAAGGGGCTCTACGCCACAAGCCCGATAGCAGTCGCTGTACACCACAAGACTAACACCAGTGTCTAAATAACTAGACAGATACCAGTCTGGATGTTGCTGGAAAAGAATAATTCTGAAAATGCGAAAAAAAATAAGACAAAAAAAATTGGTTCCGCATTTTCTGAGAAACAAACTCGCCTATATAATAGCTCTGACAAAAATGAAAAACAAATATGCCGTATCAAGCACAAATAACATAACGAAACGGAAGCTGCATAGTTTAGATATAAGAAGTAAATAATTCATATTGAAGGACTAGTTCCTTCCTACACCAAAAACGCCTGTCCGCATTCACCCAAACAATATCAAATGATCGACATCCATCATACGCTAAGATTACTCTTTTGTTTTGTTTTAATTTCCATTTTTCAGATTGCATTTTCTTCGATACAGATTATGTTGAGGGTAACATCGATCTGACAGTTCCATGGCTGTGGGGTAGAAAGTGGTTAAAGTGTTCGCTCGTCACGCCGAAGACCCGGGTTCGATTCCCCACAAGGGTACAATGTGCGAATCCCATGGCCTTTGTCCACCGCCGTGATATTGCTGGAATATTGCTAAAAGCGGCGTAAAACCACACTCACTTGCTAATTTACCAGTTCCATATACAGGTTGTGCTTCGATACTGTCTCAGTGTGTTTAGTTTTTGTTTAGTTGAATACCCCCCCATCACAGATAGGACTCCTCCGTTTTCAGTGGGGATTATTTATATCCGTGTTCCTGAGACAAGATCTATGATGGTTATGTATGGTCATCTTGTGTTTGTAGTTCGCAATTATTTGGTCACTGGCAATATTCGCATATTAGATGACTTCTTCCCATCGGACAAGCCGTTTCAACTACATGTGTTACTGTTTTAGATCAGCTACAAAGAGAGCGTTCGAAGATACCACAATTTTAAAAGGTACATTTATCATGACAAATCCCCTAGCACTTGTTTGGAAGTTCTTTGTCTAGCAGTAACAGTTTCTTAATCCTTTCGAATTTATCTTTAAAGCCTCTTTTAATCATATATGTAAATACTTCAAAAATGAGAAATGTATCTTCAAATAAATCCTTTTTCACATTCTGCGAAATTAAGTCATGTAATATTTTGCATTCAATCTATAAAAGTAAACCTGAACCAAATAGAAAAGGCGTTAAAAACTATTTATTTATTCATGTTTGTGTTTATCTGAATTTCTGAGAACGCTTTTTGCAAGTGGTGACTTTTTAAGGCACTATATTACATAGTTTTTTTAACCAAGAGACATAAGACGGCAAATATACACATAAACACAGAGTTTTAAAAAACCTGACACGTTTATAAAAAATTCTAAATGATTGTTTTTGATTCAAACGATCCGTTCTGTGATATATCTGCCATGTGATCGTTTTAAAAGAAAATCTCACAGATGCGTTCATCAAACAAAGCATTCTGAGCAAAACTTGCATTTGATCAAACATATGGCCCAAAAATGTCCATCTTACCTTCAGTTACTCTAAGACCTCGGGGTTCTGTCCAACCTGTCTTAGTAAATGCTCGGGGGCCACTGATAGAAGAGCCAGGTGCAAATAACGCTCAGATACGGCATGCCTCCCCAGGTATGTCACTGTCCACTATTGGATACGCGGAGACCGGTTACAGTGCCAAGGTGTGAGCAAGGGAGGGTCTGCTGGTGGAGGGCGTGGTCAGGTAACTACTTGGGTCGGTGTTTCTGGGTAGGCGAGGGAGGGAAACAGGTAGGGGTGATACCTTTGGTGGCGACGGAGGGTAAGAGGTAGGGTTGTATCTGTGGGTGGCAAGGGAGGGTAACAGGTAGGGGTGGTACATGTAGACGGAGAGGGAGGGTAACGGGTTGGGGTGGTACCTGAGGTGGCGAGGGAGGGTAACGGGTGGGGGTACCTGTGTGCGGGGTAGGATAACAGGTAGGGTGGTACATGATGGGGAGGGTGACAGGTAGAGGCGGTACATGATGGTGGGGGAGGAGGAGGTAACAGGTAGGGTGGTACATGATGATGGGGAGGGAGGGTGACAGGTAGGGCGGTACATGATAGTCGAGGAGGGAGGGTGACAGGTAGGGTGGTACATGATGGTTGAGGAGGGGAGGGAGGGTGACAGGTAGGGTGGTACAAGATGGTGGAGAGGGGTGACAGGTAGGGTGGTATGATGGTGGGGGAGGAGAGGGTGACAGGTGGGGTGGTACATGATGGTGGGAGAGGAGGGTGACAGGTAGGGTGGTACATGATGGTGGGGAGGGAGGGGTGACAGGTAGGGCAGTACATGATGGTTGAGGAGGGAGGGTGACAGGTAGGGCGGTACATGATGGTGGGGAGGGGAGGGTGACAGGTGGGAGGCGGTACATGCGGTACGTGATGGTTGGGGAGGGAGGGTGACAGGTAGGGTGGTACATGATGGTGGGGGAGGGGAGGGTGACAGGTAGGGGTGACAGGTAGAATTGGTACATGATGATTGGGGAGGGATGGTGACAGATAGGGGTGGTACATGATGGTCAGGTAGATGGTCGAGGAAAGGGAGGGTGACAGGTAGGGTGGTGATGTTGGGGAGGGATGATGGTGGAGGAGGGAGGGTAGGGTGGTACAGGTAGGGTGGTACATGATGGTTGGGGAGGGAGGGGTGACAGGTAGGGCGGTACATGATTGTGGGGAGGGAGGGTGACAGGTAGGTGTGGTACATGATGTTGGGGATGGGAGGGTGACAGGTAGGGTGGTACATGATGGTGGTACAGGAGGAGGGTGACAGGTAGGGCGGTACATGATGTGTGGGGAGGGAGGGTGAGAGGTAGAGGGTGGTACATGATGTTGGGGGGAGGGAGGGTGAGAGGTAGGGTGGTAGAGGTGGTACATGATGTTGGGGAGGGAGGGTGACAGGTAGGGTGGTACATGATGGTGAGGGAGGGTGACAGGTAGGGTGGTACATGAGGGTTGGGGAGGGAGGGTGACAGGTACATGATGGGGAGGAGGGTGACATTAGGGTGGTACATGATGTGTGGGGAGGGAGGGTGACAGGTAGGGTTGGTACATGATGGTGGAGGGAGGGAGGAGGGTGACATGATGGTGGAGGGAGGGTGGGGTGGTACATGATGGTGGGGGAGGGAGGGTGACAGGTAGGATTGGTACATGATGATGGTAGGGTGGTACATGAGGGAGGGGGTGACAGGTAGGGAGAAGGTGGTACATGATTGTGGGGGAGGGAGGGGTGACAGGTAGGGTGGTACATGATGGTGACAGGGAGGAGGGTGACAGGTAGGGAGGCGGTACATGATGGTGGGAGGAGGGGAGGGTGACAGGTAGGGTGGTACATGATTGTGTGGGGAGGGATGGTGACAGGTAGGGTGGGTGGTACATGATGGTGGGGGAGGGAGGGTGAGAGGTAGGGTGGAGTACATGATGGTGGGGAGGGAGGGAGGGTGACAGGTAGAGGGTGGTACATGATGGTGAGGGGAGGGTGGAGGGAGACATGACAGGTAGGGTGGTACATGATGGTCAGGGGAGGGTGACAGGTAGGGTGGTACATGATTGTGGGGAGAGGGAGGGTGAGAGGTAGGGTGGTACATGATGTTGGGGGAGGGAGGGTGACAGATAGGGTGGTACATGATTGTTGGGTGAGGGAGGGTGACAGGTAGGGTGGTATATGATGGTGAGGGAGGGAGGGTGACAGGTAGTGGGCATACCTATTGTTGTCCGATGGAGGGTAACAGGTGTGGTGGTGGGGGTGGGGGGTTTGTTGGTATGGCAAATGGAGTTGTTATGGCAAATATTACTCACAATTGTTGTGTGCCTACTGCGTATTAGAAATCCCCAAACTAGACAGTATTAAAAAGGCAGCAAACTGGTTCAAGACTACAGGGAAGATAGCAGGACACTGCATATTGACACCTGCCAGGAATCGAGGCACTGGGTCCGGCTTCACAAATGATACTATAACTACGACCATCGAATGTCTGTGTTGAAGCGTGAAAGTTACGACCACCTTGGAGCTACAATGGCTTAGTGGCTGGGCGCGGTTGTACAAAGCGGTTTTAGCGCTAAGGGGGTCATAACATGAACTTATTGCCTACAACGACACATTCACAAGTGATATATAAATCCAACAGGGAATCTATATTTATTTATATGATACTGTTTATGCATGAGTATATATTCAGAGTCCCGTAGGCCATACCTAGTCGGAATACCACTACTGTATCCATTATATGTAAGCAAATAGTGCATATAACATGCATGTCACACACACACACACACACACACACACTCTCTCTCTCTCTCTCTCCTCTCTGTCTCTCTCTCTCTCTCTCTCTCTCTCTCTCTCTCTCTCTCTCTCTCTCTCTCTCTCTCTCTCTCTCTCTCGCTGAATTCATGTAAGGAAGCATTCGACTCTGTGCCGAGAAATAAGGTATGGATTCTTTGTGATATAAATAAACAACAATGTCTGGGAATATTAATGTCTGGATGTGATTAAGTCCTTCTTTTATATGAATATATGAATAAGCTGCATGAATTCATAAAAACACTTTGCACATTGAACACTGTTAGAACTGACGTTACTCAGCCAAGTTTACATTGCAATATGGATAACAACAACTTCTTTATTTCGTGAGTGCGACGTTTCGATACAGATTCTTGTACCGTTGTCTTTCGTCGCACTCACGAAATAAAGAAGTTGTTATCCACAAAAACTTGTTCTATAGTGTACATCTCATCTTCTAAAATGCCACTCAAACAAGTTTACATTGTGTAAGGGAAGTAACTCACATTCATAAATCGCGGGTTCTGACGTCACACAAATGTGGGGGAATCCCCTTCTATGCTTGTACGGAGTGTTTGTCTTCCCCAAATCAGCTGCTTAAAGTGGTGTAAATACTCATTATTATTATCATTCCTTGTTTTATTGCTTCTTCTCGAACACTTGTTTCTGTTTTCAATAAAACTAAAACATATGTCTGTGTGTGATCATGTGACTTCCGTCGTAAAACGAAAGAGAAAGTAGAGATTTCACCGATACGTCACATTACAAAGAATGGGGAAAGATATGCAGATGTGTCTCAGATTTGGTCAGGAAAGGACTTAAAAGCGATCTTTGAGAAGCAGTTTAGAATTTGTAAGCACCCATCCTAGCTGTCAGTGGTAGTAAACCGAGAAAAAGAACGAAGAGGACGGCAGGTTGCCGCTCAACTTGTGGAGGGTGGTGAATAACAGAAATCACTTCCACAATGGAGAAGACACTCCTAGTTGTCAAAGTGAGTACACTTCATTTGTGATCGCGCGCCTGTATGTATGTTGTCACACTTTTGGGGTAAAATATAAGTAAATACGATTAATTATTATTTGTAATTTTGATAGTTTCATAATTTTAGGGGGCGGTGGGATAACCTAGTGGTTAAAGTGTTCGCTCATCGAGCTGAAGACCCAGGTTCGATTTCCCAGAGGGTTAAAATGTGTGAAGCCCATTTCTGGTGTGCCCAGTCGTGCTTTTGATAGACTATTGCTAAAGTTGGTGTAAAACCATACTCATTTACACATAATTTTAGATTTCTAAACATTAATATAGCATTATTTTCTTTTGGAAGTAAACAAATATATTTATGTATATGGCTCAAAACCTATGGGCTGGTGACTGTTAAATCCAGAATTGTGCAAATACAGGTGATTTCATTCAGTCAGGCATTAGAGTGTTTTCAGTTTTTGTTAGACAAGTTTGTTTGTTTTTCACTAGAAAGCTGTAATAAGGACAACTGTACATACACACACACACACACACACACACACACACACACACACACACACACACACACACACACACACACACACACACACACACACACACACACACACACACATTTGCATAGTGCCGATATCCAGCTCAGCTCAGCTGCTCAAAGGCGCTTTGTTTTTCCCTCGTTCACTGGATGTCAATCTCAACGGCACATCGTATTGTCAATCTCAACTCCCTGGGGAGCATACAACTCTTACAGCCACTAGGCGCACCGAGTTAATGGGGCATTCCATCCTTACGAGGTACCCATTCACAGCTGGGTGGACTGGGACACATAGTCACAGTATTTTGTTCAAGTTTACTGCACGTTGCTGTACCCGCAACTGGGTGTTTGCACATATTCATGTGGCCACCATCTGGTCATATACCAACGGATTCGTGGGTTCTTTTAAGTGCACAGGGTTGTGTACTGTAAAATAGGGGTTGTGACAACACTGAAAGAGTCTGCACACAAAGATGACTCCAAGGTTTTTACACCCGGTCACAGGTGGGCTCGATCCCGTCACCTCAAGCTCGCTGGATCACTAGCCTGGCGCTTTAGCCAGTTCGCCCACTTCGCCCCCGTACTGTACTCAAGGAAAACCACCCAGTGTCATAAGAATCAGGGTTGTGGAGTAGCCAAGTAGATAAAGTGTTCACTTATCATGCCCAAGATCTGGGTTCAGTTCCCAACATATTTGAAATGAATGAAGTCCACTTGTGTCCCCTGCTGTGACATGGCTGTAAAATTGGCATAAAGTCATATTGTCTCACTCATCTACATTGATCAGGAGCTGCATTAGGTGTTTACAGCCCCAGTGAGTTGGGTCAAATGTTGCTTTAAGCAGAATTTCAGTTATATCACAGGCTCTTGATTAACTGTTTTGGAGGTAAGCCTAAAGTGGTGTCAACAAATCAAGGCTATGGAATGTGACTCATGGATTCAAACCCCAAAACAGTCTCCTGGTGAAAATAAGGGACAAAACTCTGTACAACAAATTGTAGTATTCAACACATAGTGTTAAGAGGGTGGTATAGTTGAGTTGTTTAACGCCACACTTAGCAATATTCCAGCTATATGGCAGCATTCTGTAAATAGTTGAGTCTGGACAACACAATCTAGTGATCAACAGCATGAGCTTTGATCTATGCAAATGGGATATGATGACATGTGTCAACCAGGTCAGCGAGCCTGACCACCAGATCCCTTTAGTTGGCTCTTACGACAAGCATGGGTTGCTGAAGACCAATTCTAACCAGGATCTTCACGGGTCAGGTAGTTGAGGGGGGTATGTGGTGGAGAGGCTGGGAAGTTGGGATCTTTGGTTGTTAAGATGGTGTAGAATTGAGATGGTATGAGGTTGAGATGGTGAGGGGTTGAAAGGTTGTAAAGAGAACAGGCAGTGATACATGTGCATTTAGAATTTTGAGACAGCAGACATTTAGTTGCATGTATTCCTAAAACCAGTTTCGGAAGTTACTGGGTACCATGCTAGGGCTAATACCAATGCTGTATGAAAGCCAGCAAGTCTACTTTCACTTTCACAGGTTTTCAACTTAATCTACTTTCACTTTCCCATAATTTCAACTTTCTCTATATTAAAGAAAACCAAGTTCTATGGATAGTCAACTTCTTTATTGCAATGAATCTGACATTTGCAGTTGACTATCGATAGAACCTTGTTTCCCTTCATCTTTACAACTTCTAAAAATGCCTCTCAAAGAAGTTTCTCTATTTTGGATAAGAAGTAAATTGTTTATGCTAAGCATCATCATCATTTTATAGTAAATATTGGACAGATGCTGGGCTTACAATACAGCTGTGTCAGGGAATCTGTCAGAACGGCCATATCACCTCTCTGATTCAGAAATACACCACAACAAAGGCAGGAAGTCACGAGCCAACAAGGATGGAGTAGCTAAACAGAGTGTTACAGAAGTTTAGGTCCGTCATTGCACTTTGACAAAGACAATAACTGAGCTGTTTCCTTGACAGACTTAACGCTGTACGTCCATAACCGGTTGGAGCAGCACTATAGGCCCCCATCCAATAGATGGTTGTCATTTGGAACATGTGAAACAAATACATCTTTGTAATGTACGTACACGTCAATGCTGCTCAGCCCTGCTCAGCCCTGTGTGTGATGTGTCATGTTAGCAAGCAGGCGTGAGGTGAGTGAGTTTAGTTTTACACTATATTCTAAAATAGCGCATGGTCTCTGAATATATATAATTTTGATAGTAACAAATAAACCCATTCAAATTGAAAAGGAGCCTGAGGGAGTCTACACTTGCTTCATGTAGGGGTTTACCATTTATAACATATGTTATATTTGGGATTACACTTTCACAGTAAAGTACAGATTCTAGTATTTTGGGGGGCTTGAGTCCCATCCAGGATTAAAACCCACACCTTCAGAGTCAGGCACCTAATCGCCAGCACACAAATCCCAAATACAGCAGAACATGGATATAGCGAACACAGATATAGCGTACAAACGCTATATCGAACAAATTTAAAAGTCCCGTCAATAGTCCTTTATAATATCATTAAAATTATACGCGAATAACAAACTCATGAGTAGCAAATTAACGGCTATAGCGAACTGATTTACTACCCCCAAGACCCAATTAACAACGTGATTAGCGAACTCACTCAGTGTCAGCTCAGTGTCAGCTCAGCCACTTAGCGGTATACATCAACCTTGTTGGCGGCAAATCAACATTGTTTGATGGTCATTAATTAATTAACAAAACAAACATGTCGTGTTTAAAAGCTTGACTGGTATACAGGTCTTCGTTCACTCTCGTCACTATGGCAGGCAAACGTAAAGCTATCACTTTTGACACCAAGCTTCAGATAATTCAGGCTGTAGATTCAGGTGTAAAATCTAAGACAAACATCGCTTTCGACTTTGGCATTCCAAAATCCACTCACAGTTCCATTATTAAGAATCGCGAATCTATTCTTGCAAAATCTGTGTCTTGAAGAGTACAAGCCTGATAACATTTTCTATGCTGACGAAACTGGCCTCTTCTACAAAATGAAACCAAACAGAACTCTTCACTTTAAATCTGAAAAATGTAGTGGGGGAAAAAATTCTAAAGAGAGAATAACATTGTTGGTGGCGGCAAACATGTCCGGGAGTGAAAAACTTAAGTTGTTAGTCATAGGGAAGTCAGCAAAGCCTAGATGCTTAAAAAATGTACTCAAATAAAGATTTGTAGCCTCAGCATATACATGTCTCTACATCTCTACAATCCAAGATGGCGGTCAAATGTAAATAACGAACAACGGATATAGCGAACTAAATTTCTTGGTCCCTTGGAGTTCGTTATCCGTGTTCTACTGTATAACATATAACACATTGTAGGGAAGGCTGGCGGTTGGGAAAATGATGTGGTTCACGGACTGTGAGACAGACTAGCAATATTCCGGCAATATCACATGGGGAACACCAGAAATGGGCTTCACACATTGTACTGATGTGGGGAATCAAACCTGGGTCTTCAGCGTGAGAGCGAACACTTTAACCACTAGACTACTGCATGCAGGTTGGAAATGGTTGTAACTGTGTAGTGTTTCCCACACTTGACAGAACCTGCCTCAATGCTCGGAAGACACCATGACCAACTACCTCGAGATCATCTGCGACAATGGAGTGGAAGACATTCACTTCTATGATGATAGGGTAAAACACATCGCCTTGGTTACCATGGAGAATGAGATTGAAGGTAAGGGACTGTATTTTTATACTGAGGCTATGACCAGGTAGATTAGCCATGGTATAACCGTTTTCGGTCTTGTTGCCATGGTTTCCTTTGTTTAAGGTATAGGTATATTGGCCAGTACACCTATACTTTTACCTGATCTATAATGTGCTAATGTTTTTGTTGGACTTCCAGCAGGAGTGAGGGGTATTTTGTATAGACAACATACAGAGGCCCAGATAAGCTGCGTATCCGGGTAAAATATGCATAGAAACTTTCCAATTACACATTTAAAATGTTAGATACGCAAAGAGTTTAAAACAAATGCGTGCGGAATATATTTATTAAAATAGCTTGTATTATGAAAAAGACATTGATTGCTATCAAGTTGTACTGTTAGTATAGGACTAGTGTTGTACTGTCAGTATAGGATGAGTGATTTTTTATGAAATCATTTCCATTATATTTAAGTTGGTTTTGATTAGATATGACGTAAGGCAGAACATACCTGCATAGTAAACTTACTCAATGACATAATACTTAGGTGAGTAAAATGACTGAAATACGCACATATTTGAAAGCAGTGGGTAACTGAAAATGAAATACCCACTCAACATTCATAATACCTACTCAAAAAAAACCAGTGGGTTTTGTACCCACATGAGCTAATCTTATCTGGAGCTCTGAACATAAGACAAGTACAGTACATGGGTGTTTCATGACAGACAATCTGAAGTTACTGGTACCAAAAACACGAACGAAAGTGCATAAAGGATAACAAAGCACAAACCCCAAACATCTTTTATTTGACAGTTTATTTGTTGTTTGCATGGTCACGACGGAGTCAGCATTCACATTCTTACATTGATCGATGGAGAGCTAAGGGCATAAATACAAACGTTTATACCTTAGTACTCATATATGTGTTGCAAGCTCAACCCCAAATGTCTGTTGAGATTTCTGCAGCTCTTCTCCACTCACAGGATCTTAAAACCTTTGTTTAAGTAGTTGTTTGTATAAATTAAAGTGATCCCTGTCAAAGACACTTTACACAAAGTGTCTAATTTGTATACAAAACAAAATGGGTTTTTTTAATTGTCAACTTGACTGGAGTGAGGTGAAGTGAGGTGAGGTTTAATAGGTTTAACATCGTACTTGAGAATATTTCGCTCATATGACGACGTGCATGCGTGTGTATGTGTATGTGCGGCTGCTTGTATTAGCCCAGACTTAAGCTGGTTTTATAGTGCTAGCTCGCTCAGATACCCTGTCACAGTGAGGTATGAATACCCCACTCAGACACATTATACTGACTCACAGCTGACCAGTCCTTGTTGTACCCATTAATACCGAGACAGATCACATCAGAAAGTGTGGGTATATCTCTCACACACAGTAGATTTACAGAGAATGCTCACTTTATGTGTCACTGTCTGAGCTTGATTATAGCGGGCAGTTTTTTAACTCCTCTTTCTTCAACCTTGAATTGTTAATTTAAAGATAGTTCTTTGCTGTCACAGATATAGCACTGTACAGAGTTTAATAAGACATCTTTATTAATAGCTTCGTTGACACATGTCATCGTATCCCAGTTGCGTAGACCGATGCTCATGCTGTTGATCAATGGATCGTCTGGTCCAGACTCGATTATTTACAGACTGCAAACATATAGCTGGAATATTGCTGAGTGTGGCACTGAACAAGAAGCCAAACCAAAAAGTCTTTATTAATAGATTTCAGCAGCTGTCAGAAAAAGACCAAGAAACGTCGTATTGAAGGGCAGCAAGTGACACTGGTGGAAGTGTCTCCACCTGATGGCATCATCGTTAAGGGACTACCCCCAGGGATCACAGAGGACACCCTCAGGTTCTACTTCGAAACCCCCAAGGCGGGTGGGGCTGATGAGGCAGTCACTGACAGTGTCATCTTGAAGAACCTAAAAGTAGCAACCGTCTTGTTTAATGACACAAATGGTAAGACTCCTTGGTAGCTGTGTATAGTAAGAATCAAATCACATGTTTAAGTGTTACCTTTAATGAATATATACTGAGAGAAATGAATAAAGGATCACAGGAAAATGCAAGTGTTCCTCTGTTATTTTCCAGTTTCCATCGCCACAGTGCTATTCAAAGCTTGAGAACTGGCAAATATTAAAGGAACGCATGAATTTTCCTGTGATCCCTTATTTGTTTCCCTCAGTATATACTATGCCATTATGAAAAAAGCACTAAAATATGCAAGGCCACAAATTTCCGTAATTTGACGTCATGGTAAGGTCACCATTCTTTCTTGCGTTATGAATTCTTTGAACCAAACTACCTTGTTTGAGATGCGGAAAAAGGCCCAGATTTATAAAAACTTGGTTGGATGGGTGTTAGATATTTCCTGGTAACTACCATGGGTGTAGTGAATGCATTGTTTTTAAACGTACACCCATAGTGCCAACAATGTTTGGACATGTTTTCATTTATTATCTTGGACTGTCAACAGAGAAATTATTATATGGAATAATGCTGAACACAACAGGTAGAATGACAGGGATCCAGTGCTGTAAGGTCTTAGGAAGAAATAATGCCTGGAGACTCAGACCTGCAGTGATATGTGGCCCTCAGTATGTTACACGATACATACAGATGTGGTGTGTGGTGGCGTGTGGTCCTGTGCATAGCGCTCAGGTCACAATCGGTTGAAGTTAAATGTTGGGTGCAGAGAGTCCTTGGATGGGTGACCGTGTTTGGCAGCTTGACTCCTGAGAGTTTCTAGGACTTGAGTCCTGCCCCACAAAGAAGCACATGTTATACATGTGGTCTCACCCTAGGCAAGTGAGTTTGTTCAAAGTAGCCTCTGTTCACCCAACAGAAAATGGGTACCCGGTGAAATAAGTCGTGAGACTTAACCTGCTTGCACCTAACAAGCAGCTTGGGTTATCTCTGGTAATAATCATCAGATTGTGCGCTTCGAGCAGGATATCTAGCCTGCCTCTGAAAAGGCGCGTTATAAATATTCTCATTGTTAATATAAATCTGTATGATATATGATCATATATGATCATACAAAGTATGTCTTTGTGTTAGGGTGTTCTGATATGATGACACTGCAGTAATACATATACTGATGATATGTGTATGATATGATTCATATAGTGTCACAGGGTTATATTTCATTATTCTATTTAGTTCACATTCTCTCCCCTTGTCTACTTAAATCACAACCCTGAATCATTTGTTCTCAAATTTCGGACAAGAGAGATAGGATATTGTAGGGGAGAAAAATATAGACTTGGAGGCACTGTGCTGATTCTACTATTCACAGCCAACTAGGAAAACTTGAGAATCTACATAGACTGGCTCTTGTACAGTGTCTGTTACTGGTCACAATATCTTATCAATAAAACTTGTAATGTATTGTATCATATGTATTGCGATATTGGTAAATCGAGGGATTGTATTGTGAGCCTTGTATTGCTGTATCATTACATCACTGGTACATGTGTGGATGTTATAGAAGTCAGTCTCTGCAACTATATAAAAGTAGTGCATGAGCTATGAGCTGTACGTTGGACTGATGCTTCATGACACAGGATCCTGTGATAGTTCTGTCTTCACAGTCTACAACCTGTCTCACTTGCACTGTTTGCAGTTGTGCAAAGTGTACAGGACTCACACTTACTTTTTCTGTTTGTTGACAGTTGTGCAAAGTGTACTTAACAAGGACTCAAACTCACTTGCTCTGTTTGTTTACACTTGTACAAAGTGTCCTTAACAAGGACTCAAACTCACTTGCTCTGTTTGTTTACACTTGTACAAAGTGTACTTAACAAGGACTCAAACTCACTTGCTCTGTTTGTTTACAGTGTACTTAACAAGTACTCAAAGTGTACTTAACAAAAGGACTCAAACTCACTTGCTCTGTTTGTTTACAGTTGTACAAAGTGTACTTAACAAGGACTCAAACTCACTTGCTCTGTTTGTTTACACTTGTACAAAGTGTACTTAACAAGGACTCAAACTCACTTGTTCTGTTTGTTTACAGTGGTACAAAGTGTACTTAACAAGGACTCAAACTCACTTGCTCTGTTTGTTTACACTTGTTCAAAGTGTACTTAACAAGGACTCAAACTCACTTGTTCTGTTTGTTTACAGTTGTACAAAGTGTGCTTAACAAGGACTCAAACTCACTTGCTCTGTTTGTTTACAGTTGTACAAAGTGTACTTAACAAGGACTCACACAAGCCACAGAAGAACAGCCCAGCGGTTGAGATCACACCCTACTACCGGGCATTCCATGAAGATGTGCTGGAGTACCTCAACAATCTGCAGCCATCTTCAGCCTCATCTTCATCATCAGGATACACAACGCCAGAAACTGGGAGCCCCTTGACCACACGTCGCACTGAAGAAACCTGGAGTTCTCTGACTGCTCCCAAAACTGAAGATACTGGGCGTCCTATGACTACACCTCGCACTGAAGAAACCTGGAGCTCTCTGATTTCAGCTAAAACCTCTTCAAATCCTGTGAAGTCACAGGATAAAGGCTGGACTTCACCTGATGCTAATGGTCAGTGGATGAGTGTATTTGCTTCTTCACCCACCGATTCCACATCTGCTATGGAGAGTTTGTCGAGCATGACTTCATTGACTGGTGCTCCATATCAAAGTGAACCTACATTGGAAGCATCACATCCTCAGGAGGAACGATCTCAGAACCAAGTCATAGAGGTTACACAGGTTTCTGAGCTTGTTAAGTGTCATGAAGCACTTCTCAGCAGTGCTGCTCCTCCAGACAAGCCCCTGGACCAAATTCCAGAGTTTATGTCAATTGTTCCTGAGCTTGCTAAATGTCATGAAGCACTTCTCTCCAGTTCTGCTCCTCCAAACAAGCCCCCCAAACCAAAGCCCAAACCAAAACCAAAACCCAGACCAAAACCCCAACCAGCTGATGTTCCAGAGGAAACCATTGGTAAAACATCTGTTACTAACTTTAATGAGGCCCATGTAAAGCTCTTAGAAGCCTCAGGATTAGAAAATGAGTTTCCCAAATGTAGGTTGACCTTTAAGAATGGCTCCATCAACATTGAAGGCCCTGAATACATACTACAAGAAGTGACACTGAAGCTTTATGAGAAGAACCACAGCATCTCTGCTTCTACTCATGAAGTTTCCCCGGTGATTGCTGAGATCTTGATGTCCGAAAATGGCAAAAGCTACCTAGAGAATGAACTGAATGTGTGTGGGACTTCCCAGTGCTATGTCAAAGGTACCACCATGCACTGTGTGTCTTTTTCCGAGTCGGAAACCTGCACGATGATAAAGGACTTGAAGAAGCTGATTTGTCAGGAAAACGTGCACTTTGATCAATCCCACGTGCACTACTTGAAGAGTCCAGAATGGAAAGCAACGCGTGACCGATTTGAGAAAGAGATGAAGGTGAAGGTGACCCACAATGCTGGTGGGAGCAAGCTGACCATTGATGGACTCAACGGAGATGTGAAGCTGGTGAAGGGGGAGCTGCTGGGGGAGCTGAAGCGACATTCCCACACTTCCAAGCAATTCGAGATCAAAGGGGCCAAGGCTAAGTGTATGAAGAGCTTCTTCCACAACAATATAGCAGAGATCAAGAAGAAGTTCAGGTATGTTTGGCGACTGGGGGGCATCATGAGATGTGTGATGATACATAAGAGACACTGTTTATGCATCTTTGATATACAAGTAGAAACATGTTCCTGGGTAGATCCATATACTATGGTCAGCCACAAACCTCAGAATGGTTGTTGTTGGGGAAGACTGAATTGTGACCAAAAAACTGATAATGAGAGAGATTAACATGGATGGTTTGACAATAACAAATGACGGATAATATTGTAAGATGATGGACAGAGTACGCTGATAAGGAAGCCAGTTGAACAGCATTGAGAGTGTGTAGGTGGGATACTTGAATTGAAGAGATGGATTGTAATGAGTTTGTACAACATTGACGGGATGATGTGTTTGTTGTTTAGTGCTGTGTTTGTTGTTCAGTGTTGTTGTTGTTGTTGTTGTTGTTGTCCAGTGTTGTTGTTGTTGTTGTCCAGTGTTGTTGTTCAGTGTTGTTGTTGTTGTTCAGCTCCCAGGGAGGAAGAATGGATGAAACAGGCAGTATGTCCAGCCTCCACCTTAAACTGGAGGGATCACCGAAGGATGTGGATGACAAGATGAGAATGCTGAAGCAGCTGGAGGACAAAGTGTGGCATGAACGTCTACATCTGGGCAAGGAGGTGGCCAAAGAGAAAGGTCAGTGTGATGAATGAGTCATACCAGTCATTCTACATGCTAAACTGTCTCATGGTGTGACAGGTGTTAGCCACCAGACACAAGACACAAGCCATGTGATGTTACTGGAAAACAAGAACACAATTTATCATGTAAGCATATTTTTTTCCGCTACCTGAATGGTCTAGCGGCAGTCACGTGACCGTCGACAGAAAAGCATATTGACTCCAACCCAGGTCCGACCAAAAGTCATATTGACTTGAGTTATTAAAAATAGATTTTGACGTAAAGCTATGACGTCATTCTATTGTTTACATGTCACAGTATTTTTGACATAACGTTATTGGTCTGAAGCGAAAATAAAATCACTTTTCTTGACTAAATGGACATGTTATGGTTTTTAGAAGCTTTTTGTTTTTGTAATTACATAATAAAACAATTATGGACTGGTGGATTCGGTACAATACCTGTCTTATGGACCCGCGGTCAATAATGCTTGGTATTGACCTCATCAACAGTATATAATTGTATAATATTGTCTTTGCTTGGATAGTTGGGCTAATAAGTCCTGAGTCTTACCGTATATGACCGTCAATAAGATGACCCCATGGATAAGACGACCCCCAAACTTGACCCTTAAAATCAGTGTCAAAATGGTATGTTTCATGCATAAGTCGATCCCCCGTGATGGTGTCCTAATCGCGGCAAACACAGACCACAGACAACTGGCAGTTACCAATAATTATAACTTTGGTCCACATTATTCAAAGAATTCACTGTCATATAAATTGTGTCTACTCACGGATCGAAACGAAGTGTAGAAAATGCATAATATATTTTGCTTCTCTAAATATCATATTTATTGTAGCAACAAACTGGCTTGCTTATTTTACCCCATTCAACAATCACGAACTGATTACCGCCTCGTTTTTTATTGACTGCTAGTTTACAGTAACATCGGTAAAAATATGTGAATTTAAATCGCTTCCGTATTTTACCCCATTCCATGTGCATACCACGTTCATGAGGGTCCGTATAACCTTAGTGTTGATTATATATATTTTACATAAAAACTGTAAATAAAATTACACAATGCTAGGATATATTTCTTTGGGTTAAATAATAGTAGTCTGTATTATATTTTACTGATTGATTATTTTTATTATTGTGCATGTTTGAACTTGTACACCGAGAAACGTGTGCACAGCTGATTGCTATTTCCGGCTTTGTGTACGAGACAAATACGCACGGTAATCTTAATTAATTTATAGAGCAAAAACTGTAACTAAAATTACACAATGCTAGGATATATTTCTTTGGGTTAAATAACGGTATTCTGTATTATATTTTACTGATGACTGCGTCAGAATTCGTCCCGTTATATTATTGTGCATGTTTGAACTTGTTCGCGGGGAAACGTGTGCACAGCTGATTGCTATTTCCGGCTTTGTGTAATGGAGACAAATACGCACGGTAATCTTAATTAATTTATAGAGCAAAACTGTAACTAAAATTACACAATGCTAGGATATATTTCTTTGGGTTAAATAACGGTATTCTGTATTATATTTTACTGATGACTGCGTCAGAATTCGTCCCGTTATATTATTGTGCATGTTTGAACTTGTTTGCGGGGAAACGTGTGCACAGCTGATTGCTATTTCCGGCTTTGTGTACGAGACAAATACGCACGGTAATCTTAATTAATTTATAGAGCAAAACTGTAACTAAAATTACACAATGCTAGGATATATTTCTTTGGGTTAAATAATGGTATTCTGTATTATATTTTACTGATGACTGCGTCAGAATTAGATCCCCGTTATATTATTGTGCATGTTTGAACTTGTTTGGCGGGAAACATGTGCACAGCTGATTGCTATTTCGGCTTTGTGTAATGCGAGACAAATACATACGGTAATCTTAATCCCTGCAAATAATACAATGCCCAGCAAAAACAACTTATAACTTAAAAGGTAAATAATCTTGTCTAGTGATGTTTAATTGCAAATTTGACGTCTCTACTGACAAAGTCGTCTTCTGTTGTTTGTTCACGCGAAGTGATACGATGTTGTTTTCTTACCCCTGGAAAAAAGTTTGACGAAAGCGTAACCCATGGATAAGACGACCCCCTTCTACAGACTGCTTTTTTTGGTCCTCAAAATTCAGCTTATAGACGGTCATATACGGTACTTGGAGGAGTTAAAGTCAAAACTTTGTTGTGGACATAACACGTCACAGAGACCACAGTTATAACATTGGTAGCAGATCTCTTAATGCTTGTACTGAGCTGCACATTAGGGACACCAAGTAGCCTTTCATGACTTGAGGGTAAGCTGGTTCAGTTTAGCATGGTTGATCATGTTCATGTGGTATATATAGTTTTCCAGACAACCTTCTCATATAATGTTGAGATATTTCTGAGTTTCGGTTTGCATGAATTTGACTAGAATCATACATAACAGAGAAATATGGCTGGAATATGGCTTCATGATCGTTATTCATTTATCAGAATATGCAACAACTAAACTTGTATCTAAATGATCGTTATTCATTTACAATGTGTGAAGCCCATTTCTGGTGAATATGCTGGAATAACTAAAACTAAACTCAGTCTGTCAGTCTAAATGTTTCGTAGTATGTCTGTTATTCAAAATACCCAAGGTTTGACATCACCCTCAAATATTATGTGAATAAAGGCAAGCTTCTGTACCGATGTACCTATGTCATTAAGTCAAGAGTGAACATTGTCTAAAATACCCTGTGAATATTCTGAGTAGCTCCCCAGATAATAACCTGGATGTCAGACATGTTTAATTGAATGTCAACAAGCACAGATAGCCAGGACTTTGTTCATAATATCAATCACTGGTCTATCTGGCCCAAACACCATGTTTACAAGCTGCTATGATTTAACTTTAATGTTGCTGAGCATAGTGTTAATAACAAACCCAGAAACAAACAGAAGATGTTTTAAGAACATGTTCCAACATTTGCCGGATATCGCTGATGGTTTTCAGACTTGAACCTGCTCATCCGAGGTATACAGAGAAGTGACCCGAAGGCCATGGTGGCCTCCTTCGAGGCTAAGCATCCATGTTTCCTGGAGCTGTATCTTCCTGCAATGAAATCTACACCAGCATCTACAACAGCCAGTAGCGGGTATAGCACTCATTTCTGGTTTTTCCTCAATAATTCATTCTGTAAACATTTTTAATTGGTATGACAAAAGTATTTGATGTTATTTCTTATTTAAAACATAGTATATTTGAAAGGTTTTGTATTGTGCATCACAAACCATGTTTGTTCTTTCTCGTTTGTGTTATTTTTATATCTGCTAAATTAATAGTTAGTTGTTGCTCTTAGAATCAGTTTTCAGTATATCGTGAATGTATTTCTTGTTTAAAACAAGACTCAGCCTAGTTGTAGAATGTTCTTTTGTTTTGTATTGTGATAGATACGAGAAGCTAAGTCGAAGTCATTCACTAGAGAAGCTGAATAGTTCTGACAGCCAGACGGAGACAATACGCATCTTTGAAGATCACCGTCCATCTCGTCACTTTGAGCGTCCGATTGCCCGACCAGCACCACAGTTGACCTCTATCAAAGTTGGAAGTATAACAGTTTCTGTCCACAAGGGTGATGTGACCAACGAGAAGGTAAATAGAGTTGATGAAATAAGATTTATACAGATTAATATAGTATGATAATTTTCAATTTCATAACTTTGTTCGATTTATCGATGTAAAATTATTTTGAATTAATAATAGAAACGGGCAGATAAAACTCCAAGACATGAACATTTTTTGCCCTTTGTGTAGTATACCAATTGTTGAATATGAATTTCACTTTTACCTGTGTGCCCATTTTACCTTGACCTGCGTTCCAGTCTCATACCTCAATATTATCACATGTTCCCAACTCGCGAGAAAATGTTCCTGTTATTTTGTTCCACTAATCTTAATATCTGCAATAATTTGGCAAAATATATACATTTCTTGCTGCTAAGAAACATAATTCCTTTTTCAAAGGGATATCTGTAAAACAATATTTTAACTTCATTAATGTTCCCAATATTGCATTGTACATGTGTTTATATACAGAGCTCATGTAATAATGGTATTCCATCATGCTCTGTACCGGTATGATGGGCCGGTGGCCCCTTTACCTGAATAAAGCATCATCATCGTGACTCTATATAGATTAATGACTACTTGTAGACAATGTCCGCTCTGTCATTCAAATGGTGTTATTAAAAAATGTCACAAGTTTTCGTGAAAGGTCCTGGAATAAAATCTAAGCATCATTAATTTCTTTGGGACCTTTCTTCACAGTAAAATGGCTAATAAAATAATTATTTTTATCTTAGCTGGCTGCAAGTCCAGTGGACTAGAGCTGATGTTTGTGTATTGGGTGTCTGGGGTGAACATCTCACAAATCATTATTCCACCAATGATGACCCACCATTTTGTTCAAGAGGTTCAAATTTGATGCCGTCATATTGAAATAATCTCTTTATGGACATTTTTCTGCCATTTGTAAAAAATCATATACTTTGGGACGCGTATATGGTGTTCTGTTGAAACCATATTTTGATCTTGGTTTGACCTTTGCACTTTGACTGAACTAAAACTTCATATGGCTCATACACAACCATTTTGTTTCTAAATGTCATAAAATTTTGGTTCACAAAAGAAGGGCATGACATCAGCTCTTGCATATTTGTTGTAAACATACTTTGCATCTTTCAACCTAAAAAGAAATATAGTGGAGTCTCAGTAAGTCAGTATTGCAGATATCTTGCCAGCAACAAACATAATAAAGATAGACTCTCAGCATTTGATAGGCGAGTGAAATGCTGAAATTGTGCAGTTTTGGGGGACTTAAAAACAAACAAAACATCTTCAAGTGGCTTTTTAGAGCTATAATAACAATGAAAACATATGGATTTTAATTTTTCTTATCCTTATTTGGCACAAACTTGTATTAAAGAAGTCATAATTCGGAACTCTCATTGAAACCATGCAGAGATAAACAGAATCATGGAGACATATATTTGCTCACTGACACACGTTTTTCTATGTTGTTCTGTCAGTGCGATGTCCTAGTGAATGTGGTGTCAAAACTTCTCAAACTGGGAGAAACAGCGGTATCATCTGCTTTCATGAAGTCTGGAGGTGCAGAGTTTATTCAGGTATGCAATGACTACCGATCTGTTGACTGATGATCTTGACACAAGATGTCGTGATAGGTATAGGTGGAATATCATCCATCATCGTGCACTATCTACAAGTGCAGGGGTGCGTGTGCAAGCACACACACACACACACACACACAGACGTACACCCCCCTCCCTTTTGTCCTGAAAGTTTATTAAATGACTAAATGACTCTCGTGAAAATGAAGTGTGCATCCCTTTCTCAAAAAGCTGTATCTGCCCCTATGTATAACGCCACACTCAGCAATACCACAGTTATATGGCAGTGGTCTGTAGATAATCCAGTCTGGATCCGATGATCAACACCATGAGCATTGATCTATAAGTATTCCAGCTATATGGCGGCAATCTGTAAATAATTGAGTCTGGGCCAGACAATCCAGTGATCAACATCATGAGCATCGATCTACACAATTGGGATATGATGACATGTGTCAAACAAGTCAGCGAGCCTGACCACCCGATCCCGTTAGTTGCCTCTTATATCAAGCATGGGTTACTGGAGATCAATCAAACCCAGATCTTCACAGGGAGACAAGTCTTTGAGATAACCCGAGTGTAAACTGTCTACAGTCTAATCTACAATATCTCTGAAGTGTAAGTCGATGGTTCTGGTAATTTCTAGGTGTTCTACTCTCCTTTTTCCAAGCTACATCAGCTACATAATGTTACATTCGCTTTGCATCAACATAACACCAGACCAATTTTATTTCTTGTTTTACAGATTTTTGTCCTCAGAAAACCTTAAAGGCAGGATGGAAAAAAAATGAAAATAAAATCTCCAGTCAAAGTAATATTCCTTCTAAATACTCAAAGTATTTTACTTCTGGCAATTTATGAAGTGTATATGGGGCAAAAAAAGGCAAAAAACATCTAAAAAACATTTTTCTTGTTACATTTTTGGCCAATAAAAACATTAGGATTTATTTTTTGAGCGGGGAAAATCAATTTTAATTTTTTTTCTTATTCTTGAAAAAATATGACAGGTGGATCTGTAAACAAGAAATACAATTTTGTCTCTCCTTTTCCCAAGCTACATCAGCTACATAATGTTACATTCGCTTTCATCAACATAATGACAGTATTGAGGGGAGACTACTCTCATTGACTGCCACATCTCAATAAAATGTATAGAGCAAGATCCCACAGGGCCTAACTCAGATATTTCCAGAAGAGATCTTGCTTAGATATATTTTTTAATTTGAATAGGATGTTTTACTGTAAGGATGCCTGTGGATGTATGTGTTTGATTTTACATTTGAACCAATACGAGGTGGACACAAAAGTATACACTGAGTACAAAATTCAGTGGTCAAGTGAACATCACCCTGGCTATTACTCCTTGAACGATATAAATCATACGCTCACATATTTAAGACAACTGTTTTCTGTTGCAGCAATTTGACATGACGAAGATGAGTTATGCTCCTGGCAATATCATCCAGACACCAGCATGTGGGAACCTGTCTGCCAAGAAAGTTTTCACCATTGTTCTGGACAAGTTGGAATCCTCCTAAATCCAAAACTGTAAGCAGGATAGTTAAATGTGGAACTTGGTTAAAGTGCTGATGAAGTCATTTTAAACAAAGAAAAGCTTTCATTATCAGATATGTGGGGGCAATCTGTAAATAACATGTTTGGACCAGACAATCTAGTGATCAACAGCATGCTCATCAATCTACACAATTGGGAACCGATGACATGTATCAACAAAGTCAGCAAGCCTGACCACCTGATCCCATTAGTCGCCTCTTACGACAAGCATGGGTTACTGAAGATCAATTGTAACCTGGATCTTCACGGGTCCTGATACACTTGTCCAGTGCGATACCTGACTTTCTTCATACACTGTGATAGTGTCAATGATATCTTTCTTGCAGGACCTCAAAGCTCTGATTGATGTGTGTCTGAAGACGGCTAATGCTGCTTCGTTCACCTCCATCGCATTTACTGCACTGGGTTCTGGGAGGCTGCTCCATTTCCCAGAGAAGTTTGTGGCATCGGCCATTGTGTCGACTGTCAGAAATAATTCTGCACTACAAAACCTGAAGGTGAGGTGGATGATAACTGATTATCTTTGTGAGGGTGTTGATAACTTTCATCATGTTGTAGTTTCCTGTAGTGCTAATATCAACAGGTTCACAATATTTTAGTGACGAGCATACTGTTCTATTCTGAATGTAGATCTACAAGAGTGACTAGTATAGTAAGTGAGTGAGTATTGTTTTACGACGGCACACCGCATAATGGAGTAATTCAAACACTTTTGGAACAAAACTATGATGAGCTATAAAAGTATAAATGCAATTACTAAGACATATGTACTTTACAAAATAGCTACATATGAAAATATATATTTATGCTTGCTTCTAGATCTATTTTCAACTTAACATGGTGTAAATATCAATATGTGTTTTTATATTCCTTATTTATGGTACATGATATATTGCAGAAGTTTTATGATGGCATATTAAAATAAATGAAAGTAAAGATTATTGAGAGACCATATATTTATTATGTGACTTATCAACTGAACCCAATATATTAAGTTATTATTCATACCTGGTATGTCTTGAAGATATGGATCATATATTGTTAAGAAATATTAACCTATTTTGGGGTATTTTTTTTTTTTTTTTTCGCAGATTGTTAAACTTGTGCTTTACGACAGACCAACCTATCAAAAGTTTCTGGATGAAATCAGTCCAAGACCCTCAATGAGATATTCCTGTGAGTATCCTATTTCAACAATTCCAGGGCATTGTTTGGTGTCCTTGTGTACCGCCCTGTGCTGAGCTTCTTCTTTATGCATAAGTTCATCAGTCTGAGTAAACTTAGGTTCAGTATTATTCGTTTAACTGCTATACTGAGTCTAACAAACCCTAGTAGAACAGTGTGGATGATGCAGGCGGGGACAATAAGCCACATTCCTACTTCGGACCCCCATACAAATTACACATCCTATCACGGGTCAAGCTGTCCCTCCGCCGTGCCCAGTAACGATACTATCACTCCCCCGTGGAAGCAGCGGGCAGAAAAATTTGGGTTCACGTTAGAAGGCAACCAAGTATCGTATGAACACCCACTCTGTGTTTAACTACTGACCCCGGCTGCACGAGGCCCGCCGTACCAAATTTTAGTAAGATAACATAAGAGAGTGCTACATATAAAACAAATTGATACGATTATGTGCAATATTGTTGATGAAAATGCTCAACCTATCGTTAAGAGTTTTTGGGGAGAAGGGCAGGGGATATTTTTTTAATGTTTCATGCGGCAGAAAGATGTGACGTTTGATTATGATCTATTTTGTGACATCATGACTGCACTAGGAAGTGATGTCATGAGAACAAATGAAGGTTGCTGGGGGGGGGGGGGGAGTATAATTGTTGTTTGTAATCAAAAGTTATGTGATAATAGTAGTTACTACCTGGCTTAAACCGATTTAGGTAAGTAATGATAAATCGTATTGACTATTATTGTCTGTCTTTGACTTCAAGCAGTTCAGGCAATATTATATATTTTAGTTGTGTTGATTAGGAGTATTTGCAAATGCTGATCATTTCATGAATGTTTTTTCATAATTCCTGTTGTGTGCTGCTGGTCCAATAAGTAGAATTACTTCACCTGGAGGTGTGATTGAAATTACACTAGTCTGCTTTGTTTCCAGTTAGTTTTGCTGCCCTGGAAGAAGAGTTCTCCGACGCCATACCAAGGTGAGCTTTCCTGACACAGTCCTGCATGTTCATCTTGTTCGTGTTCATCGTCTTCATCGTCTTCATCATGAGGGGTGGTCTTATAGCCTATTGGTTAAAGTACCCACATGGGTACAATCTGTAAAGCCCATTTCTGGTTCGCCTGTCATGATATTGCTGGAATTTGCTAAAAGCGGCTTGAAACAAAATTCACTCACTTACTCTTCAGCATGTTCATTTTCTTTGTGTTCATATTCATCTTGTTCTTGTTCATCTTCATCATCTGGGTAGCCTAGTGGTTAAAGTGTTCGCTCTTCACGCCGAAGACCCAGGTTCGATTCCCAACATGGGTACAATGTGTGAGGCCCATTGCTGGTGTTCCCCGCCGTGATATTGCTGGAATATTGCTAAAAGTGCTATAAAACTAAACTCACTCTCTCACTCATGTTTATCTTGTTCATTGTGCTCATCTTCATCATGTGTTCATCTTGTTCACATTCATCATTTTCATCTTTTTCATTGTGTTCAGCATGCTGTCACACTGTTCATTCACCTTTCACAGTGAAAGAGACAACAGGCACCTTTTTTGCATTTGACTACGTCCAGAACAGTTTCAGTATGGACAAGATATGTAGATGAACAACATCTTTATTAGATTTAGGGGCTACATTTAAGTGTATATACAGGAGTGACTCTCAACCATACTCTGTTCATCACTTCTTGCTAATGCCGTGAAAACCAACACCAGAATGTCACTCCAATAGAAGTTGTTCTTCATACATCTTATCCTAATTGTCACGCCGAAGACCCAGGTTCGAATCCCCACATGGGTACAATGTGTGAAGCCCATTTCTGGTGTCCCCGGCCGTGATGTTGCTGGAATATTGCTAAAAGCGGCGTAAAACCAAACTCAGTCAGTCAGTCAGTCTTATCCCAATTAGTACTCCAGCTTCTAAATGCCTCTCAAAGACTGACTGACTGACTGAGTTTGGTTTTACGCCGCTTTTAGCAATATTCCAGCAACATCACGGCGGGGGACACCAGAAATGGGCTTCACACATTGTGCCCATGTGGGGATTCGAACCCGGGTCTTCGGCGTGACGAGCCAACGCTTTAACCATTAGGCTACCCCACCGGCCCGCCTCTCAAAGAAGAGTTTCACTAGTTCATGTGCCTTCACCATCGTATGGCTGGCATGAGATAAACTGAGAACTTTCCCAGCATCTGGAGCCAATCTTTTAGCAAGCTGATGACACAAGATGACATTTCATATAATGTACTGATTTACCTATATACCTTGAGAAAATCATCTTTAGTCAAGGATTTGAAAAAGTTTTAAACATCTAATATAAATCATTGCATATTTACTGTTTGATTTGTTTGTTTGTTGTTTGAAGCCCCACTTAGCAATGATTCCAGCCATATGGCAGCGGTCTGTAAACAATCGAGTCCTGAACAGACAATCCAGTGATCAACAGTATGCACATCAATCTACGCAATTGGTATACGATGACATGTCAACCAAGTCAGTGAGCCTGACCACCCGATCCTGTTGTCTTACAACAATTATGGGTTGCTGAAGACCAATTCAAAATCGGATCTTTACAGGTCCATTTCTATTGGGTTTGTCCCAAACTTGAAATTTTTAACCACAGTTGCAAGACTTTTCCTCTGGTTCAAGCATATGATATTTATAATCATAAAAGGACTTACAAAAATGTGTATAATTATTTTATTTCAGAGGCAGTGGCATGTCAAGCAGTAAATCTATCATGGACAGTGGCACAAAGATCACAGTGCAGCAAGGGGACATAACCAGGTTCAGGGTAGGAAAAGCTTCAATCAGTGTCCCACAAGGTTTAAATTGACTTACAAAACGGCAAGTCTAAAAGACCTATGATTAATACTTCAAGAGTGGAAATACAAGGATTCTGTAAAGTAATGAAAGAGTGTTATGCCCTGCACTTTAAGACTTAACACACTAAACAGTGATCATAAACTAGGCAATACTAACTTTAGTTCGTTATAACCATTATACACATTTTGAATAAACTATACAGGAATGGGCCAGGACCAAAAAACGGTATGTTATATTCAGCAGATAGTAGGGGTGGGTATTGCCAATAGAATTTTCATATTGCGATATATTGCAATGCAAAAGCATATATTGCGATATGTATTGCAATATATTGCAAGAATATTTTTTCAACAAAAAGGTACTTATAATCGAGGTAATGCTTGATTTATAAAGCAAAAACATAACAAAATCACTATGCTTGATTAAGCTTTAATAAAAACTTTTAATCATGACAAAACAAAAATGTAAAAATATTTGTCACAAATGAAACAAGGAAAAGAACAATTTAACATCAACACAGTGGTTACTAGTTTGAACTAGTTTCTCCACTCTCTAAAAAAAGCCCTGAGATTTTAGACAGCAACTTGACCTGGTCAGGACATATCAGAGATCACTGGTCAATTAATGAGTAAATATTTAAAACATTCTAGTCCAAAACAAGAAACACTTGAACAAAAATTAAGAACAGAAGTTCAAACCAAACTTACATTGGTCGTCCTTCCTGAGAATTTCACTTTACCATTGCATATTTTACATACCGCATTACTCGCATCAACAGTTCCATCTAACTTTTTCAACCCCAAACCATGCCATCACCTTTGCCCTAGTATTTGGCACCACAATATTTTGGTCGTTGTTGGGCGTCAGCATTTTACAACAATCGCATGACTTTCTATGTGAAAAAAGGAATTATCTTCTAATGAAGGGTGTTATCGGTGCAATAAAGCAATCTGATAAACTTGGTATCCAAATCTGATAACTATGCAAATTACGTCAATCCACGAACTACTTTCACAACTTCATACAGGCCATGTGAATCCTAAAACGTTTAACATTTCATTGATGATACGGATTAAGAGGCACAACTGAAAGGCAATCGTCTAAGAAAGGTACCAACCAAGGATTTTGATCTATCGATCACAATACAGACAACTAATCGATTCCATCAGAAACTAATATTGATGAGGTGCTTACCCGCAATGAAAACCAAGCCCGATTTTGTTGTTCTTTTTAGACAGAATGATCTTATCTTAAGCATGAGTTATGTTTGCACTGTATTAGCGACTAGTCACAACCATATGCAGCCGTCATGAACGACCTTCACCTTGGTGTACTGCTAAGTATTCTTACGGGAATGCTCGATTCTCTTCATATACCTTCACGTACCATTTGCTTTTTTTTTTTCAAGTAATTTTAAGAATGACATTATATGATAAAGAGATTATTAACCGAGTGTTTTCGTGTCATTAAAGGCTCGCATAATACATTTTTTATTCCTAATATATGATATTAATGATATGGAAACACACAAGGTTAGTAATCTCTATATATCCAAAATGTCTGAGTGTTACGAAGGTTTCGAAATGCATGTCAAAATGGATCAGCGTAACGCAATACGTATCGTTTTCATGTCTGAACAGGTAAATACCGGTAAACAAATTATATTGTTCAGCCCTAGCAGATATTATGAAGCAGTTTAATGCAATTTACTGTGATTACTTTAATTGAATGTACTGAATATTTCATGTCACAATTATGTACAGTGAATATTATTGTGTGTCCTTCAGGGCATAGAATATATTGTTGTGAGTTCATTCTGTAGGTTTGTGTGATATTTCTGTGTTACTTAAAACCTAGTCTGTCTCACAGTCCCTGAACCACATTAATTTCCCTACTGCCAAGCCCTCTCTGCAGTGCTAAAGCCCTAAATAAAGCAAGTCTAGATTTCCTCAGGTTCAGGAATCTGAATCTCTGGTCTCCCTAGGGCTCCTTTTCAATATAAATGGGCTTGTTTGTTACTATCAAAATTATATATATTCAGAGACTAAGCCTTAGTCTACTTAAAACCCTGGGCTGATGATAAATTGTTTGAAGTTCACCCAAAGCGTGTTGAGATAAACCTTTTATATAACTGCCGATTTAATTGTGTTAAAGTGACTTTGGAACACAACTCGCATCATGTGTTTAAAATGCCAGATTAGAATGTTTACCTTCAATATCTCATCATGTCAGTTAAGTTTTGTGGATGAATTCATGTGTGTATATTTTGTTAACTCTGTTGTCTCCTATGATGAAACACAAGGATTAACAACTGTACAATGTTTTCACAGGCAACTGTGCTGGTGAATATGGTAACTGATGACCTTGACCTTAGATCTACAGCTGTGTCTCAGGCCTTTACACGTGCAGGTGGAAAAGCATTTGTACAGGTTTGTTGATTTTATGTTAGGGACTGGACATAGACTTTATATACTGGGCAAATAAAAATGTATGATTTGGGAACGATTTAGGAAGTGGTGAATTATTGTAGGACGCCAATCTCAGATACCCACCACCTCTAATAAGTGACCATGAAACAACCATTAGATCAAGCATTTGGATTGGACAATATTTATGTCTGCATTCCACTTTTCAAATTTTTAAATCAACTCTGTGACAACTATCAGAGATTTAATATGTGATTAAAAAGTATTAAAAACTTAAAATTGTCAGCTACAAGCATAGTGTTTACGTCATCCACTATATGTCCCATGGTGAGTCTGTTTGGTATATGACTGGCTTACACTGAAGGTTTAGGCCATCATGTGTAGAAGTATGTGTAACATAAACTAGGATTATTCACTCATGACAGGATTTTACATATTTGTATTGTCTGACAATTGAGAAATTGTGACTGCATGTTCTAAAAACAAACCTAATTTCTGGAAAAAAAAATATTGATCAAATTTTCCTTCTTGCAGTTCAGAGTCCATGCCAAAATTTGCAATGCAATAATTGACCAAGGTGTTCAGAGCAACTGTTTTTTGCTGCTCACAGAGATTATCTTTTCGTACTTTCCAGGCATTTGAGATGGAGAAAAGCACCCCAGAAATCTCTGGCATCATTGTGACACCAGGAGGTGGCAACCTGCCCTGTAGCTATGTGTATCACGTGATCCTCAATAAGTATCATAGTGGTTCACAACAGGTACAAAAACATCTCTTCACATTCATCCCATTCATGCCATTTGTGATAGTTATTATCCCCCGCAAGGCGTTTTGCGGGGGGTATTAAAATGGACTCCATCCGTGCGTGCGTGCGTCCGTCCGTCCGTTCGTCCGTGCACATTTGTCTTTTCCGGAGCAGAACTCTAAAACCGTTCAATATTTCTTTACCAAACTTGGCACATAGATAGATCTGGTGGTGTACTGGTGCCTTTTGGTAGTTTTGGAATTCTGAATAAAATATTTTTGGCGTTTCCATGGCAACAAGTTCGACTTAGACTGAAATTGGTGGTTGTGCTCTTTTCCGGAGTAGAACTCTAAAACCGTTCAATATTTCTTTACCAAACTTGGCACCAAGATAGATCTGGTGGTGTACTGGTGCCTTTTGGTAGTTTTGGAATTCTGAATCAAATATTTTTGGCGTTTCCATGGCAACAAGTTCGACATAGACTGAAATTGGTGGTTGTGCTCTTTTCCGGAGCAGAACTCTAAAACCTTTCAATATTTCTTTACCAAACTTGGCACATAGATAGATCTGGCGGTGTACTGGTGCCTTTTGGTAGTTTTGGAATTCTGAATCAAATATTTTTGGCGTTTCCATGGAAACAAGTTCGACTTTGACTGAAATTAATGGTAGTGCTCTTTTTCGAGACAGAACTCTAAAACCTTTCAATATGTCTTCACCAAACTTGGCACATAGATAGATCTGGTGGTGTACTGGTGCCTTTTGGTAGTTTTGGAATTCTGAATAAAATATTTTTGGCGTTTTCATGGCAACAAGTTCGACATAGACTGAAATTGGTGGTTGTGCTCTTTTCGGGCAGAACTCTAAAACCTTTCAATATTTCTTTACCAAACCAAGACTTGGTGCCTTTTGGTAGTTTTAAATTCTGAATAAAATATTTTTGGCGTTTCCATAGATCTGGTGGTTGTGCTCTTTTCGACAGAACTCTAAAACCTTTCAATATTTCTTTACCAAACTTGGCACATAGATAGATCTGGTGGTGTACTGGTGCCTTTTGGTAGTTTTGGAATTCTGAATCAAATATGTTTGGCGTTTCCATGGAAACAAGTTCGACTTTGACTGAAATTAATGGTAGTGCTCTTTTCGAGCAAAACTCTAAAACCGTTCAATATGTCTTCACCAAACTTGGCACATAGATAGATCTGGTGGTGTACTGGTGCCTTTTGGTAGTTTTGGAATTCTGCCAAATATTTTTGCGTTTCCATGGCAACAAGTTCGACATAGACTGAAATTGGTGGTTGTGCTCTTTTCGAGGGCAGAACTCTAAAACCTTTCAATATTTCTTTACCAAACTTGGCACATAGATAGATCTGGTGGTGTACTGGTGCCTTTTGGTAGTTTTGGAATTCTGAATAACATATGTTTGGCGTTTCCATGGAAACAAGTTCGACTTTGACTGAAATTAATGGTTGTGCTCTTTTCGAAGCAGAACTCTAAAACCTTTCAATATGTCTTCACCAAACTTGGCACATAGATAGATCTGGTGGTGTACTGGTGCCTTTTGGTAGTTTGGAATTCTGAATAAAATATGTTTGGCGTTTCCATGGCAACAAGTTCGACATAGACTGAAATTGGTGGTTGTGCTCTTTTCGAGACAGAACTCTAAAACCTTTCAATATTTCTTTACCAAACTTGGCACATAGATAGATCTGGTGGTGTACTGGTGCCTTTTGGTAGTTTAAATTCTGAATAAAATATGTTTGGCGTTTCCATGGCAACAAGTTCGACTTTGACTGAAATTAATGGTAGTGCTCTTTTCGAGACAAAACTCTAAAACCGTTCAATATGTCTTCACCAAACTTGGCACATAGATAGATCTGGTGGTGTACTGGTGCCTTTTGGTAGTTTTGGAATTCTGAATCAAATATTTTTGGCGTTTCCATGGCAACAAGTTCGACATAGACTGAAATTGGTGGTTGTGCTCTTTTCCGGAGCAGAACTCTAAAACCTTTCAATATTTCTTTACCAAACTTGGCACATAGATAGATCTGGTGGTGTACTGGTGCCTTTTGGTAGTTTTGGAATTCTGAATCAAATATGTTTGGCGTTTCCATGGAAACAAGTTCGACTTTGACTGAAATTGATGATAGTGCTCCTTTCTGGAGCAGAACTTTAAAAACCTTTCAGTACTCTCCTTCCACTTTTCTATATACACACCTAAATATTTGACATAATCAAAACTCGTAGACATAATCATGACGAGTATTTTGCCATTGCGTGGGATATTGATGACTTTGTCTTCTTGTTCATTTTAATCACGGTTTTATATTTTGTTGGGGAATGTATACCCAGGCTTGTCGTAGATGTTTACCTTGGGACAGAAAGACAAACCACATTGGTTTGTTGCAAACGGAACAAGAATCATTATCAAGCCGTATCAAGTGCAAGTCACATCCAATAAAGGGAGCAACTCTGTACATAGAATTGTAGAGCAATACACTGGTTAACCACCTTACCCCTTTGTAAAACAATACACTGCTCTGCAAAACAGCTAACAGCAAAGACAAAATGTCAAAGCTGCCTCTCAAATCTTAATGAGATCAAATACCAGATACAATTAATGCTCTATCAAACTCAGATAATTTAAGTTATAAATAAAAACAGTTCAGCAAGGAAGTATGGATACAAAGTGAAAAGTCTAGATTTCAGGTCCTGGGTCCCAATCTACAAAGCGTTCGTAAATTTACGACCTGTCGTAACTCTATGCTATCATAGGCTTATGAATGCCATAGCGTTACAAACTTTTTGAACAGGACCCTGTACACTAACCTTTATATGACAAATCTGAGCACAGCAAATACTCACATTATTTTGCAATTTTCAAGGAATACATGGATATTATCCGTGAGTGCTTCAAGTTGGCGGAAGGTTACAACACAACATCGATTGCCTTCCCTTCACTGGGATGTGGGGTACTCCTCAAGTACCCTCCGGACTTTGTGGCTTCTTGTCTTATAGACAGTGCCAAGGCTTCCTCAGTAGCCGTGAGTACTTGCTTCTGCTGTGACACCATATCTAGATGGTATCCTGGCACTTAACATCACCACACAAACAGGGTTCATTTTACGTGTGCCAGAGCCTATTCTGTCAACTTTAGTAAAGCCTTGAAAATTCTGAGGCACTTTTAGATCATGTCAGACATCATCGAAGAGAGCTCATAGCATAATCCTGTTCCATCTGTCCACAACCCTTTTTGAAAACTGAATTCTCCTATTTCCCTAACAACTTTGCAATAGTCTTCACACCAACCTTTTCTCCTCAGAAACCATTGAACACACAGCTGTCATTTTTTGAAAGATCAAACCATTGTGAAGAACTGTCAGAATATCCACGATGTTTTTTTGTCATAAATATGTCAAAAAGAGTTGAAATATTCAGTTTAGTTTGCACTATGCCCAGCATACTTGAAAGACACCCGCTTCATGTTTAATGGTGATCTTTGTTTGTCTGCAATGGGTCCCATCCGGGATTCATATATACACTCACTCTCTTTGTTTCTAAATAAAACAAAGGTAATGATGTAACACATTTGTTGTCATGTCTGTTGGTCTCTTTGATCTCATGTCTTCACTCACAGGCAGCCATTGTTAACCATCTTTTTCTTTGATCAAAAACTTTGGGGAAGATTTTACCAGTGTCATATAGTAGCCAAACACCACTGTCTTTTTCTTCAGAGCTTGGGTTATGAGAATTACACCCCATGTTGTAGATATTAAAAATGAAACATCAAGGTTAATGTCAGAATCCTTTCAGTGAATAAAGTCTTTCATGGCCAAGTAGGCAGAAATAGATGCCAGGCTTTCAAGGGCATATATAGTACATGAAAGAAACACAGGTTCACTGAACTCTTTGTAGCCAAATGACATTTGTTGATTGGTGGTGGGGTAGCCTAATGATTAAAGCCGAAGACCTTGGTTCACTCCCCACATGGGTACAATGTGTGAAGCCCCATTCTGGTGTCCCCCGCCATGATGTTGCTGAAATATTGCTAAAAACGGCGTAAAATTAAATTCACTCACTCATTCATGCTAATTGGATATTGATAAAAAGATAATTGTATTCTGTTTTGAACTATGTTTTACTGGATTTTTGTTGGTTGTCGTCAGTAAAATCTCTGCAAAGGGAATTAATTTAACCGTGGATGCAATATCATGTTTCCATGGTTACCAGAATGGTCTGTTGTGACTATCTGCCCATTAATTATGCATTTGGAGGTTAACAGCATGGTGCCAGAAGTATCTCTTAAATGTCACCCCAAATTAGTTTCTCATCCATCCATCCTTTCTGCAATACTAAAGTCCTAAATTAAGCAAGTCTAGATTTCATCAGGCTCTGAATCTCCCTTCACTTGGGCTCCTTTTCAATTCAAAAGAAATTGTTTGTTTAAAATTATATATATTCAGTAACCAGACCGTAGGGCTGACGGTGAATAATATACTGTTGGGGAGGGATGTCCCTTTATGGTATTGTCTCTGTCTAAAGAAAGGCTTGGAAAATGATACAAGAAGGAAGCTGTGATTTGTAGAAAGTAAAATTTTGATTCCTCCAATTGTAATGTTTTGTCTGCCTGGACTGAGCCATTTGGGACTCAATATGTGAAGTTGTGTGGTATGTTTGCAACCAATGTCTCTGTGAAACAGTGATCTTCTCTCTCCAGAATGTGACTTTTGTGGTGTATGACCCGCCCACACTCCAGACCTTCATGGATCAGCTGACTAGTGGCAGTGCACAAGCAGCATCATTACGATGACTCTCACCACGACACGGATGACTATGCCACACTCAGGCAAATCGCTAGGTCTTCACAAGAAGGTACAGTGGAAGCTGTATAATCCAACACTCACTGGGACCAGGGAAAAATGTCAGATTGTACAGCGTGTCGGATAGTTCAATGTCCCCTTGCTTGAATACTTTACAAACAGTACCATACACTATACAGACATTTCTCTTGAAATATACAAATGTGTCTGTATGAGTTGAGAGGTTGTGTTTATCTAGCTGCCTGATCAAAAGTTCACAATTGTTTATTAAAATAAAATTCCGAAATTTTTCTTCCCTCAAAGTCCAAATCTTGAAGTAGATCAACACAAGAAGGGAGATAACCATTTTACTTCATTTTGAAACAACAGATATTATTCTTCCTTATTTTGTCACGTAAGCTTTACTTATGGGGCAAGGGATTTTCTGTTAAAGTTCATTTTGCACTGGCCATGTTTATTAACTAATAAGAGTTAAACACATTTTGTTTAAAAAATCAAATTGATTGGCCACACTTACAAGACATTCTATTACCTAGACCTAGGGAAAAAATGTCATTTGAAGGCGTGAGTGAGTATGGTTTTGTGCTGCTTTTAGCAATATTCCAGCAATATCGCAGCGTGGGACACCAGAAATGGGCTTCACACATTGTAGCCATCTGGGAAATCGAACCCGGGTCTTCTGGCGTGACAAGCGAACGCTTCCACCTCGAGGCTACCCCACTGTCCCGTTTTTGAAGGAGGCTTTCTGTTGTATACTTGATGTTCACATCACTACAGATATCTGACTTCCATAGGTAACCTTGGAGGGAATTGTCACCTGACTGACTCATACATGGTGTATTGCCAGTATGGCTAGTGCTGGGGTAAATAGTACCAACTAGCTCCACACTGGCCCCGTTCATGACATCATCTGTGTCGGCTGTATTCCACCATGATAAGAATAAACAATTGCCATCAGTTAATCGCATCCAACAAAATGGGTATTTAGGGGATAGTCCCTGAACCATATCAGTAGAAAACATAACACATGGTCCCGGGGGAGCCATTCTAGGAAAAGACAGCCATGACCGTAGATCAGCCGATCGCCTAGATAGCCGAGGTCCTAACTTGACCCTTTAAATCAGTATCAATATCAGTGTACATAACCTGAACAACCAATCTTAAGTCATCATGAAAGTACAATATAAGTACAATGCAAACCTGTCACAGTTTACCAAAATTAAATCCTTTATACCAACCCTTACAGGACGTATTCCCACAGCGGAGGCCAAGACAGCTAGTGTTGTGATATACGGAAAGGATAAGAAGACGTGCAGCGATGCCAAGGCAGCTCTTGCCCAACAACTGAAGGATAATTTCTTACACGTAGAGATTATTGAACATGAAGATCTGCTGAAGCTTCACAAGAAATCTATAGAAAGCATGCAGTCCACAGCCAAACATAATGGAATATGGATAAAGTTTCCCAATCCCGGTAGGACATTGTCAGAGCTCTCTGCTATCTCCCCTTCATTCTGTATTGTTTGTAAATTTCAACTGAATCCATATGTGACACACATGTTCTTGTATGTTTGGTAAGTTTTGTTTCAAGAAGAATCAGACCATCTAAGATTTGCATATGTAATTTGTTTCGGTACCCAAGTGACCCTTGACCCCCAAAATTCACAGCTCACAAATGAAACCATCTAACACCTTTATTGCGACATTATCATCGCATGAAACCCATGTATCAGTCATTTCTAGCACTGGCTAAAAGATTGATAATAGGAAATATCATCGATAGGAAAAGTTATTAATGATTATCATTATGAAAATTGTGTTATCGAAAATATCATACTAAACTTTTGTGATAGAATATAAACATTAATTTAATTTTCTCACACAGAACACAGAATTAGGACTTTATGTATTGCTACTTTTAAATTATGTTCAGGATGCTGTTTTGTTTTTAATCTATGCATTTATTTGTTTGAGATTTTTTTGTACATTAAAGTCTGATATTTATCGATAATTGATCGATTTTTCGTTAAGATTGTCTATCTCTATGGTCTATAGCAATAGCCAGCCCTCGTCTTGTCTTCAAACAAAACATGTGACTAATTCGTTCCTTGTGTATCTGCAGACAAGAGAAGTAAAAAAGGCAAACCACTACTGAAGCTGAAAGGAGAGAAGCAGTGTGTTCTTCTGGTGAAGGTGAAGGTCCAGGAAATTCTTCTTCAAATAAGGAAGACTGAACACAAACCTAAACCTACAAGAGGAAATCTAGGAACGAGGGAGTTTCTGGCAGAAATGGGTTCAATGACTGAATTTCAGACACCTTCCTACTGGACTCAATTCAAAAATACTCAATCACTTGCAGATATCATGAAAGGTTTATTTACACAAAGTCCAAAAAGCAGTTATTATCTGGTGAAAGTGGACAAGGCAACGTACAATGCCATAGACACACTTGTTCAGAAAACCTGGGATTCCACACTGGTTGGTCATGGGAAGGATGCTGCAAATCTTACTCACAAAGCAATCAAAGTCACAGACATAGAGAGGCTTGAGAATCCAGAATTATTTAAAAGATATTGTCAAAAGAGGTCAACTCGGTTTACTGACGCTTGTAGATATGGTTATAACTGCACGCCAATTGAGAAACTCCACAATTCAAAAGGGCCTGTGTTGACTTCGATACAGAAGATTGATTTACTGACGAAGGACATGTATTCTGAGGTCAATGAATACTACTTTTTTCATGGCACAAAAATTGACAAACTGCAAGCAATTTTGACCAGCGGATTAGATTCTCGAGTTGGCAACACTCTTGCAATGTTTGGAAGTGGAGTCTACGGAGCTGAAAGTTCAACTAAGGCAGACCAGTACACCGGTATGTAATCTTTGGTTTAATATCTCAGCAGTGTGTAGATAATACTCAGCCGTGTCCCAACTATATCTCAGCTGTCCGTAGATAATCCTCAGCAATGTCCCAGCTATATCTCAGCAGTCTGTACATAATCCTCAGTAGTGTCCCAGCTATATCTCAGTAGTCTGTAGATAATCCTCAGCAGTGTCCCAGCTATATCTCAGCAGTCTGTAGATAATCCTCAGAAGTGTCCCAACCATATCTTAGCAGTCTGTAGATAATCCTCAGTAGTGTCCCAACTATATCTCAGCAGTCTGTAGATAATCCTCAGTAGTGTCCCAGCTATATCTCAGCAGTCTGTAGATAATCCTCAGCAGTGTCCCAGCTATATCTCAGCAGTCTGTAGATAATCCTCAGAAGTGTCCCAACTATATCTCAGCAGTCTGTAGATAATCCTCAGCAGTGTCCCAACTATATCTCAGCAGTCTGTAGATAATCCTCAGCAGTGTCCCCCTCAGCACTATATCTCAGCAGTCTGTAGATAACCCTCAGTAGTGTCCCAACTATATCTCAGCAGTCTGTAGATAATCCTCAGCAGTGTCCCAGCTATATCTCAGCAGTCTGTAGATAATCCTCAGCAGTGTCCCAGCTATATCACGGCAGTCTGTAGATAATCTCAGTAGTGTCCCAGCTATATCTCGGCAGTCCATAGATAATCCTCAGCAATGTCCCAGCTATATCTCAGCAGTCTGTAGATAATCCTCAGCAGTGTCCCAGCTATATCACGGCAGTCTGTAGATAATCTCAGTAGTGTCCCAGCTATATCACGGCAGTCTGTAGATAATCTCAGTAGTGTCCCAGCTATATCTCGGCAGTCCATAGATAATCCTCAGCAATGTCCCAGCTATATTCTCATTTCCTGAGACTTCTGAGAGTTTCTTGGACTTCAGGCCTGCCCCTCAACAAAACACATGTGATACATGTGCTCTGACCCTAGGCAAGCGAGTTTGTTCATGAAGTGCTTCTGTTCACCCCAGCAGTGAATGGGTACCAAGTGGGATAAGTCATATGACTGTTAACCTTCCAGCACCTCAAAGGCAGCTTGGGTTATCTGGGTAATAATGTGTCAGCGCCTTGAGCATGCACAAGTGCATGTAAACAGATGCTTTATAAATAGTCATTATTGTCCCCTGCAGCAACGCGGCATCCGTCAGCGTCTGTCCGTTCTTTCCGATTCTTGTTAACGTGATATCTCATGAACTGTTGTACCCAATGTCTTCAAACTTGGTGACAGCCTACATTGGGGGAGATTAAGCAGACAGTAGTCGATTTTTATGACCTTGACCTTATTTTCAAGGTCGCCATGACACTTTGACCACTTTTCAAACTCTTGTTAACATGATATCTCATGCACTGTTGTATCCGAGTGTCTTCAAATTTGGTGAGAGCCTACATTAGGCAATTATGCAGTCACCAGTTGATTTGTGTGACCTTGACCTTATCTTCAAGGTCACCACAACACTTTGACCACTTTTCAAACTTATGTAAATGAGATATCTCATAACACATTGCACCTAGTGTCTTCAGTTTTGTCGACAGCCTACATTGGGTGATTATGCAGACACTATTTGATTTGGGTGACCTTAACTTTATGTTCAAGGTCACCACGACACTTTGACCACTTTTCAAACTTATGTAAACGCGATGTCTCATAAAACATTGTACCCAGTGTCTTCATTTATGTCTACAGCCTACATTGGGTGATTATGCAGACACCAGTCATTTCTTGTATGTGACCAAAAAATTAAAAGTAGAAAATATGTTATAAATATTTCATTCTTCTTTAGCTGCAGGGGATATTGCCATATTAGTGGCAAACACTTGTTATTATTATGATGATGATTGTGGTTTAGGATTGCATCCAACAGTGTTGCATCATTCATTGCAGATGACAAGACAGCGAGAAAACAAGGATCAAGCAAGCAGATGATTCTGATGAGGATGACTCTTGGAGAACCATTCATCACAAATGACAAAAACTCCCCAAAATATCCAGGCAACAGGATCTAACTTCCACCTTCATTCTGTTAGATACAAAACACAGGAATGAATCATGTGACCAAAATCATGGTCAGTGTCATTCTGTTATTGGTGACGGATCGTGGCTGTTCCGAGAATTTGTTGTCTACGAACCGGAACTATGTTACCCAGAATACATCATTACATACAACAGGATCTAACTTCCTTACGGGACAACAATGCATTCCATGTTCACATTATTGCAAAGAAAACGGACACAAAACATTATGAATCAGATTGTGATACATTCTAGATTACACCAATCCCAACTGAACATTAGTCTGTCTGCTTTAAGGCAAGATGGGTTGAGTTTTTTCACCTGTGTCTATTGATGTGATATAAAAAAAAATGATATTGTGTTCTGATGTCTGTTAAGTAATTTGTGTTAGAAGTATGATCAAATATGGTGTGCTAACATTTATTGAGAAGAAGAATTCTTTAGTTATGTTCATACAGATGGAATGTGAAGGTCACACTGATTGCAGCCTCTTAAGGACTCTTACCCTTCATGTGAGACTTGTCTGTGTAAACAGTCTTATTGGTGCGACAATACAGTACAGCATCGTGATGTGAGGTACAAGGTGAAATGCATACAATTTGTTTCATTGCAAGTTATATTGATGTAAGAACATTTGATTAATAATATATAGAATATTTTTTTCTCCTCCTCAATATCCCATATTTGTTAGTGAAATTTGAAAACCATGATCCAGGAAGAGACTATATACTTGTGAAATATGTGTCAGACCCAAATTATCAGGATACGTATCGTATCATGCCTCATCATATTGTTTCGCCTCTTGTATGTTTATTTGATACAAGCTACATGTACTTAGTTTAGGTGCTGTTGGACAAGATCCTTCAGCCTCTCTGCTGCTTTCTATTGCACAACTCTTGCACTGCTGCTTACATTCGAGTACAAGAGGCTCCTACTGGCTGGGACTCCTATTTGTCTGATGTGTCTGTAGAAGCTGAGATTTCTGAAAATGATTCCACTTCGTCCAGGGTATATCAGTATTTGTTGCTTGTGTTGTAATGGGTAAGTGTATTGGATAAAAGTACATCTTTTTTATTTTTAAATTTTGTTTTCATACTTTGCTTTCACTTGCCTAACGATATAAGTGTTATCTTAAATATGAATAAATTATTAATACCCATTGTGTAAGTTTTTAATTATTTATTTTAAATTTCAGTTTTAGAAATATAAATGTTTCTTTTTGTTTTAGGTTGAATCCGTAAATTGAATGTTTATAAAGGTTCCTCATCTTAGTATGATTCGTTTGTTTACAGTTAGATAAATGGTAATTTACTGAGCAACATTGGAAATGCACCACTCTAAAATGCACCGATGATGCTCAGATATCATGGGTACATTACAGTCTAATGGGGATATTTCGTATTATATGCATGGTGTGAGACTTTTTCTTAAATGTGCAACTGTAAGAGCCTTGCATTTGAGTGAGTATATTGTAAATACAATGTGATACTCATGTTTGATAATTATAATTTATAGTTCTACATATATAACATAAAACATGGCCGTTATTATCAAAGAGATTTCATTTTACAGGATTTAATCTGTTTATATCCAGGCCTGTGTACCACATATACATTATTTTATTGATGATGATGATGAAGAGGAGGAAGAGGTTGGGGATTTCTAAATTGATTATTCTGGAATATGGTTGGTTTAGATTGGTTGGTTTGTTGTTTAACGCCAGACTCAGCACCATTTCAGCCATAGGGCGGTCTGTAAATAATTGAGTCTGGACCAGATAATCAACAGCATGAACATCGATCTACGCAAAAGGGATACGATGACATGTGTCAACCAAGTCAGCAAGCCTGACCACCCAATATACAACAAAACCTCTTACGACAAACATGGGTCACTGAAGACCCGGTAAATTCTAACTCGGATCTTCACAGGTATGGTTGGTTTTAGAGAATTGTACATAATGAGATCATTCTCACAGCTGAGTCTCTGTCTGCTGAAGTATCACAAAATCCTACCTTTTATTGACGTAACACTGGGTCCTCAATTTGTTATTGTGAAGCCATTTCCAACCAGCAGAGTAGTAGATAATAATAATTATAATACTAGTGCATAATATTGCGTTATACTCCACGCTGATTGCATGCTCGAAGCGCACATTAAAAGTCTAGTTAAATAAAGCTCTTTTAAACGGATGGGTCTTCAGAAAAGTTTTAAACAATTCAAAAGTTGGAGCAAGTCTTATTTTGATAGGAAGTTGATTCCATTTTGTCGCTGCCAAGTGAGAGAAAGAGTGATGCTTGTAGTGTTTTCAGAACAGAGGAGATGTTGTGCTTGCGATCTGAGATTCTCAGTGGTCTGTAAGGCTGCAGTACACAGGTACTCTGGTGCATCACCAGCAATATTTGTATGCAAGGCACAGGAATTTGTAGAAAACAATGAAGACTTTGGTGAATGGGAGTTATATGATCATGTTTGAGAGTCACAATTCTTGCCGCAGTATTTTGTATTATCTGGAGCTTATTGATTGTTATCTGAGGAGCACCCCAGAACAGGCTATTGTAGTAGTCTACCTTGGAAATGACTATGACAAAACAAGGATGATAGCAGACTCTTTGTTGAGATACCTCCTTATATTTCCAATATTTGTAAGCTGGATGAAGCAGCTTCTGCTCGAGTTGTTGACGTGGTTCTCCAAAGATAACTCAGGATGGACACATAGATCTTTAACTACATCTGCTACCTGCATGACACAAATCTCCATAGGCATGGAAGTGATATAAACTTTTCCACTATTTTGATATTCACAGTTTTCACCATGGCTGTCTGTTCTTGTATTTAACTTGTCTCTGCTCTGCAACTCCTCCCAATTCCTCCAATGAATTAAATATGAAATGTGAAAGAAGGTGAGCTTCTGCCCGTTTAACGAATGTATTGGACCATATATATGTGTATGACATTTCTGTATCTGTTGCTGTAATAATTGGAGGAAGTCAACTGTTGAAAAGGTGGAACAAAATAATTATAGCAGATTTGATTAATTAGCAAAGATGACTAGAAAGCTCGGTTCTATTGTTTTTATCAGTTCATTGTAGGCGGATAGGATGAGATATCCTTGGTCTCTGTTGATTGAAGGCTTCCTCCGATTGTTATTGTGTTATTACAAATATCCAGTGTTATTGTTGTTAATCCCTTTCATGCATACCGTCATGTTGTCTTACTTAAAGGCACAATGTCACAAATTTTCAACGATATTTTGGCCTATATTACATATGTTGAGGCATATGCACTCACTTTAGCTCCCAACTGATCCCTATAATAAAAGAATTATTATCCCTTATGACTTGCCTGAAATCGATAACTGAAACTTTGAGGCGAACAGCTTCCAAACAGAGAACACTTGCCATGTATGGAAGGTAAACAATTGCTCCGTACATCGAAAACTCCCGCATGCGGTATTGTTGGTGTTTGCCGAACTGGTTTCAATCACAAGTTGTGTGTACAATATTCATAAAGAGTGCTCTAAGGGACATAACTCTATGGTGTTGCGCTCAAAATAATGTTTGGACGGTAGAGGGTACGAGAGTCGACTTTATGCAACATTACATTAATTCATTCCAACTTTTGAATTTAATATTGTAATCTAAATACATAATTTTGGGGGGGAATAAATTATATGGTGGCTTCCCAGAGGGCTGATAGTATTATTGAGAGCAATACATTATTTATTTTCAGATAACGACATTGTGCCTTTAATCACTGTTAGGTGTATATAAGTCAGTTCTGTGCTGTGAAATACACATTATGTCGTAACGCACGTGTTAAATCTCCAAATCATCATCACCATGCATACTTCACTCTTGCTTTACAACGGTATAAGAATATATACTGAAACGTTGCATAATAAAATAATAAAGACGTTGTCATCCAGAAAGTGTCATACCTTTCTTCTTATTCATCAGCTTCTATAATGCCAGTCAGACATACCTGTACGTTGCCAGAGGCTCTGACCTGATTCTCAATACGGCCATCACATTAGACAAGGAGGTAGGGTCAATGCCCTTCTGGTTTGTATAACCATGGTATTTTGTATGGAAGTGTATTGGGCTAAAAAATAATGATCATGTTCGTGTATATTTTAATCTACATAGATCATACCTACATCTACTACACAGTACTACTTACACAATATTTTCCACCACTTTCATCTTTGTTGAAGACATTAATCTGTGTGGATGATACTTTTCTACCTCACATCTACGAAGATGATACTTCACCTATGTGCATGTTATAATCTCCGAAGAAGAAAGTAGGATCAACTATGAAATTATCAGAAATGAACAACTGCTTAATTAATAATGTCTGATTTGTTTGACTTTCTACCTGAACATGTTTTTATTGACCAAGGTACAATCTAAATGTGAATAAAAGTAAAACTTCATTGTGATGTGTGTCCATGTTACTAAATTACATGCAGCACTCTCTAACAATCATAATAAAAAGAGTACAGAATGCCCCCAAACTACAAACAATCAATTAGTGGTCATTATTCAAAATTTCAGCGAAAATATATTTCAACCATAACAATTTAGGAAGGGCTGGCTACCACTAAAGATGATAGAGATTGATAATAATTAACTAAATTTTGATTGATTATAAATAAATATCGGAGACGTTACTTTGAGCAAAAATGTCTGACAGAAATTACTATATTTCACAACACTGGTGAGCTGGTGAGTTGTGACATGTTTTTGCATGTATTTTTAACTATAACAGCTTCCTGAACATGATTTAGAAGCAGACCATGAATAAAGTCATAAATTTGCACATTGTGTTTCCGATTATCGATCATTTTAGCCAGCCCTAACTTTAAGTCATACATATCACTTGAATATATTGATTCACTATTTCTCCAGTATGGGAACTCACTTAAGAATTAAAATATGTAGGGGAATCACTCAAACTAAAAAAACAAATACACCTCATCATCCTATCACCTCGTAATCATGGAAGGAAAAAGTTTTGCTTTGTGTTTCTATTTTATCGCTGATAGTTTGACAGTTGATCTGAGGATGCTGTCAAAGGACAAATGAAATGATAAGATCAACATGCTTCTTAACCTAGAATTAATAAAACAGTCATTAAATGTCACCTAAAAAGAAAATAGAAATGTTTGTTGAACTAAGTATTTGCAACTTTGGCTGCAACTTCACAAGACAATAGTACTATTGTATTGTAATCCATAGATGTTTTTGGGGGGGACTGGCACTAATACACACCCAATATTTTGGAATAATTATAACTAAATTCATTGAATGAAATCCTCCAATTGGTGGGGAAAAATATTAAATGAAGTATTAAGATTGATTGTACCTAGTGCATGTAATTCATGAGAAATTCTTTTCATCAAGGGATGGGAATAATTGCTTGCATGTCCAGAAAACCGTTAGGATACAAAATGCCTGCACCTATTTCTTTTCTGTCCTGAACAGACTTTATGTCCTTAATAACCATGCTAGTTATAAGAAAAACGGCTTTCATGGGCAAGAAAAAGATTCTTTTAAGTTCAAAAGTAAATCTCATTGAGCAAAGCTGTGAGTCTGTGTGACCAAACACACCTTTTCATCATTTACTAAACTTTATCTACATCTCCAAACATGAAGCATACAACTTTAGGGATGACAACTGTGGCTTTCAGTGTAGATTCTTACACTGTTATCAAGGAAAAGTGATTGTTGATGATGTTGACTGCTACATCTCCATGTTGATGTCTTACATTCTAGAAGTTGGTGAGTACAAAATCTTCAAAGAATCCAACTTGGGTAGAAAACTTCGGAAAACATTTGTATTGTTATAGTCCAAGAAATGCATATGTTTCAATGACCAAAGTCTCATCCTCATTCATATGTACATATATGATAACCGCAATTTCTACAAGTTAGGCTCCAAAATGCTCTTATGATACATTGTCCTTGTGACACTTTATGTTAGTGTTAGGACGTAACTCCTCTGTAAGATCATCAGAAACCACTGATCCACAGTAGGTGAAACTTCATGTTTGTTCCCATCAATGATGTCAAAGGAAATTGGTTATTGTGTAACTTGGGTTCCAGTTTTCAAAACATATATTTTTTAGCTTTGTATTTAATCATGCTCTTAACTTCTTAAAATAATTATTAGATATTTGGCTAGATTACCATCTGCCCAAGATGTATAAGGTGTTGTCAATATGCTGTGCAGAGTTGTCACCCTTTAACTTGCCAGGAACCAGTGATTGTTGGTTAGAACCCCAGTCTGCCCCGATTATGTGTCTGGGTTTGTCAAACGTCTGAGACGGGCATTACAGGGGCGACTTTCCCATAAATCCAACAAGCTGTGATATAACTGGTCTATGTCTTTTAGCCAACCAACTCACCCCTAGTATTTCTGAAGATGTTTTGAGTGTTAGTATTGTCCGAAACATTTGTTTAGTGTCTGTTTCGTTGACACTTAAAGCTGTTGACATTGCCAGTACGGTGGCACTATATTCTTGTATTTTAATTGAAAAGATCATATGACTGACAGACATTTAGCTTTATTCATGTTCTTCCCTTTCATGAATGTATGTTAGTTGAATGGCCAGAGATGAGTGTGGCACTGTATCATGCATCATAGAATCTAATAGAAAGGTAATTGTTACTCATCTTGTGAAATTCTGCTCCTGCTGTTGTGTTTGTGTACTGGCCATGATCATAAACTGTGTGGAGAATGGTCACCTTCAACGGGGAAAAGTTAAGTGCTCATTGTTACATTTCAGTTTTGTAGTTTCATTTTATGTACATATCAAGATTGGTTGGTTAGTTTGTTGTTTAATGCCTTAGTCAGCAATATTCCAACTGTACGGTGGTGGTCTGTAAATAATTTAGTCTGGACCAGACAATTCAGTGATCAATAGCATGAGCATTGATCTACACAACTGGGATATGATGACATGTGTCAACCAAGTCAGCGAGCCTGACCACCCTATCCCATTAATCGCCTCTTACAACAAGCATGGGTTACTGAAGACCAATTCTAACCTGGATTTTCACGGGTTTACACATCAAGAGAAATTGAACACAAAAAACTTGTGAAAGGTTCTGTTACCGAACCCGCTTCTACATTTCAGATACCAGATCTGGTCACTTGTTGTAGAAACCTTGTGTATTTGTTACCTGTGTATCTTGAACATGGATTGTTTCAAGAAATTTAATCATTGTATCATTACTAGTATTTTAATTGTGTGTTGAAATTATCATGTGTTTGGAATACTAATTGCATAATGCAACTGTTTTTTTATAATAGTTATCAGCTAAATGTTTTAATAAATGTTTTATTTTATTTTAAAACCTACTTAGATAAAAGGAATAAATTTCTAGACAAATATTTAAAACATCCTGTTAATATAATGTCTTCAACAAATATAAATGTTATAAATAATAACATGTAAAATATATATTTATGAATGTAGGCCAGTGGCCTTTTACTGAATAAAATGTCTGTCTGTCTATCTGTCTGCAACTAAATGTTGTCTCAATGAAAGCCCTCTACATGCATGTGGAGATGTTTACAAGCCACAAAGTTTTCAAATTCATTCATGTACTTGTTTCAGACTGGACATGCAAGTAGTTGTCCTGTTTCAAAATAATTCATAAAATAACGAGACAGTGTCATCCATATCCCCAACCATCCTTGCAAACTTGCAATTGTAAATTATAATCTCAGAGGCAGAGGCCTATCACAATTACATGAATGACTGGTTATGATTTCAAAAGAACTCAAAACAATTCAAAAATGTGAAAAACAATATTCAGTATGTTAGTTAGATATTATTGATAATCATTTGCAGTTACGTTTATGTAAGACATCAATATTGATGTTAGGCATGGTAAAAATATCAATTTCTGAACTTGACGCTCCAACTCCATCAGTGAGTGAGTGAGTATGATTTTACGCCACCTTTAGCAATATTCCAGAAAAAATCATGGCGGGGAGACACCAGAAATGGGCTTAACACATTGTACCCAAGTGGGGAATCGAACCCAGGTCTCAACTCTATCAACAAATATTTCCCTATATGGTGTATAGAAAATGACATCCTTGCATCGGAAAGTGGTTTCCGAAAAGTGAGGTAAAATGGGTCGCGGGGTGTCACGTTCAAGACTTTTTCAACACTTACACATTGACATGCATGCTAATGTGTGGCCCAGTGGAAATCTCAATGGAGAATTACAGGAATATCAGATGAAAGTGCACTTGTTTGGCGCTGTCTCTTCACCAAGTTGTGCCAACTTTGCACTGAAAGAAACAGCGAAAGACAACAAGCACATGTTTTGCAACAATGTGATCCATGCCCTTGAAAAGAGTTTCCATGTGGATGACTCTCTCACGTCAGTCGCTTCTGACGAAATAGCGATTGAGATGTCACAGAAACTGAGAGAAATCTGCAGTAAAGGTGGATTTTGTTTGACAAAATGGATAAGTAACAGCAGAGCTGCAATAAACTAAATCCCAGAAGAGGATAGAGCCAAACAAGTTAAAGACTTAGACATAGATGATGCCTTGCCAGTGGAGAGGGCATTAGGTGTAGAATGGTGTGTCGAATCAGACACATTTAAGTTCAGGATAGCAGTCAAAGACAAACCAGCAACGAGAAGAGGCATTCTGTCAACTGTCAGCGCCATGTATGATCCACTGGGATTTGCAGGTCCTTTTGTTCTCAAAGCAAAGGGAATTCTACAAGACCTTTGCAGACTTAAGATAGGATGGGACGATGTCATTCCTATTCCTTCCCAGAAAGACTGGACCAAATGGTTGTCAGAACTACAAAGGCTTGAGGAAATGAAGATAAGAAGGTGCATTCAACCCAAGGATAGTGATCAGAATGCAATATCCAAAATACACTTTTCAGATGCCAGTCAAAAGGGTTATGGAACTGTTTCCTATTTAAGACAAGTCAGTACCACTGGACAAGTTAATTGCTCATTTCTTATTAGCAAGTCTAGAGTTGCTCCACTTAAGACCATCACAATCCCAAGAATGGAGCTATCAGCTGCGACTTTAGCAATACGAGTGGACAGCATGCTCAAACGTGAGCTGGAGATTTCAGTTGATCAAACCTACTTCTGGACAGACAGCATGTCAGTTTTAAGATACATCGCCAATGATTCAAAGCGATTCCACACCTTTGTAGCAAACAGGATATCAGTGATTCATGAAGGGTCAGTCCCATCACAATGGAAATATGTTGATACTCGAAACAATCCCGCAAACGAAGTATCTCGAGGACTGTCAATAGATGGATTTCTGAAAGATACCAGATGGCTTTCTGAGTGTCCTGAGAGTAACACTTAAACTGTTTTGAGACTGTAACTTGACAACGAGTTTGAAGTTAAGATGAAGAGCATCGACTAATATGTTTCGATTAGTTCATGCATACTATAATATACTAAGATTGTAACTCCGAGAGAATGTCCACTGTTATAACGTCTAGTTGTTTAGTCAATTTATGTAGCTTAGGAAGGCATTGTTTAAAGTAAAAAAATCGCTCTATATAATTTCATGGTAATTGTTACATTCAGATATAAGTAACAATTAGGGGCCGGAATGTTAGAGCCGAATTTTAGGCATTTGTTGTACATGCAAAATGTAATTTTTGAGTAAAATTGATATTTTATACTTATCCTGACTCATGCTCTTTTGCTTGTCTCCTTCCTCTTGCGAACATAGTGGAACACTTGTATCTCCCTAATTGAAGTTCCCTTCAATGTAAAATCACTAATTAGTACACCACGAAGTTACCTCCCTTCCACAAGCTGCCGGGAACGAGGGCCACCCCTCTACCCATGTGCCTCACTCTCTCCTCATATACTGAGCCCAACATTTGAATTTACAGGGAAATCCAAAGTGTTATTTGGGGAGGATGGGAGGGCTGACCTCATGAGTCAGGATAAGTATAAAATATCAATTTTACTCAAAAAATTACATATTTTTCCTTATCCTGACTCATGCTCTTTTTGCTTGTAGAATCCAACGGATTGGAGGTGGGAATATATAATACTTTGGATTTTAATAATTAGTGATTTGAACTGTGATGATTGTAATAACCCTATGGGAACTTCATAAAGGCACTGAACTGATGAATTCCTGCTGCTAACTTATCAGCTGCCATATAAAGGTTATTACAATGTACTTATTATGATAAAGTATATATAACATTAATACAATGCTTAAGACTAATAGACTTAAGCTTGTTAATATGCTAGTATAAACTCCTTAGAGTTTGTTAGCTAAATTACTTTTAAATTATAAACATAGTACTAAGCTTAAGATATGATTAAACTTAAGCTAATTATATAATAGCAAAACTCTTTTTAGAGTTTGTTAGTTAATGTACTTATATGATATAGACATAGTGCTGAGCTTGAGATATGAATAAGCTTTAGCTACCTATATAATAGCAAAACTCTGTAGAGTTTGTTAGCTAATATATTTTTACAATATGAGTATAGTACTGTGCTTAAGATATAATTAACTTAAGCTACATATATAATAGCCAAAACTCTGTAGAGTTTATTAGCTTATAGATTTATAATGTAACCATAGTACTAAGCTTAAGATAAGATTAGACTTAAGCTAAATGTATATAGCAAAAAACTCCTTAGAGTTTATTAACTAATATACTTTTATGTTATAACCATAGTACTGAGCTTAAGATATAATTAAACTTTAAGCTATATATATAATAGCAAAACTCCAGTAGAGTTTTGTTAGCTAATACATTTCATAATGTAACCATACTGCTTAAGATATGATGAAACTTAAGCTAATTGTATAATAGCAAAAACCCTTTAGAGTTTGTTAGCTAAAATACTTATGATATAAACCTAGTATTGAGTTTATGAAGGAAACCTAAAAGCTACATATATAATAGCAAACACTCCGTAGAGTTTGTTAGCTAATATACTTATATGATATAAACATAGTATTGAGCTTTTGAAGGAAACCTTAAGCTACATATATAATAGCAAAAACTCCGTAGAGTTTGTTAGCTAATATACTTATATGATATAAACATAGTATTGAGCTTAAGATTTGAAGGAAAACTTAAGCTACATATATAATAGCAAAAACTCTGTAGAGTTTGTTAGCTAATACAAGTTATAATGTAACCATAAAGCTTAAATTATGATGAAACTTAAAGCCAAATATATAATAGCAAAAACTCTTTTAGAGTTTTGATAGCTAATATACCTATATGATATAAACATAGTATTGGCTTAAGATATGAATAAGCTTAAGTTACATATATAATAGCAAAAACTCCGTAGAGTTTGTTAAGCTAATACATGTTATAATGTAACCATATTGCTTAAGATATGATGAGACTTAAGCCAATTAGCAAAAACTCTTTAGAGTTTGTTAGCTAATATACTGATATGATATAAACCCCAAACTCTGTAGAGTTTGTTAGCTTATATATTTTTTACAATCTGAGTATAGTACTATGCTGAAGATATAATTAAGTTAAGGTAAATATATAATAACCAACTCTGTAGAGTTGTTAACTTATATATTGTATGATGTAATAATCATAGTACTGTGATGATAAAAGAACTTAAGCAAATTATATATAGCATGTAGCTATTTAGTACTGTTATAAGATAAGTAAAAATCTGTAAGATTGACTTATCTTCTCGAGGAACTGTCAACTGTTGTGCGAGGACCATGGGATCGAATTGGTGGATACCTGAGACGTCCTCGGTGATGATATCTCTCAGATAATGGTTGGCAACCACCATATCGGATCTCAGAAAATAAAGCCTCCATTATTTCAAATAATATTGTGTAGATCAATTGTAGAAGTTAGCTCTAATATCATGAGTATTAAAAGCTCATGGAGGGTCGGATTAGGTCCATCCGTCTTGTATGCACGTAGTATGACAGTTCTGATCAAACGGAGATATAGTACGTGAGATTTCATTTTTGCGTAAGTTGATGATAGAGGAAATAATCCTGTTGTATTATTCCCTTCTGTTTGGTTCGGTGGAGATAAATTTACAGTGTTCTTGCTGGCCATCGTGATAGAATCATCGTATCATGGAGTCCAAGTATGTCATCCAGGCGTGTTCATAAACCTCACTTGTGAGGTGTTGGAACACTATATTCAGATCCCCAAGTTGGAGGGTGAAACTTCCGTTTTAATTCTCCAATCAGAAAGTTTAAGTAGGTTTACTAACCATCTAGTTGTGTTAGTAGCTTGATTATGAAATTCAGCTGTAGTCTGAGACGCTGTGGATTTAGATCCACTTGTATCCCGTCGTCTAGGTTATTCGCTGCGAAGTCCTTGACGATGTAGGTGCATAACCAGGTGTGTCTGTCCTCGTTGAACTTTATGTAAAATTGCCTGACTGCCGTGCCCTCGTCCTAACTTGACAGGGGAGGCCTCTAACCTGAAGAAAGCAGCCCAATCATGAAGGTTCAGATTAACTGGACTGTAAGGAGGCTTGCTCGTTCACTGATATATAGTTGTCACTTGTAACGTAAGTCTTGAACTGTGAACTAAGATCGACCTCTGCGTAGGTCGTTGTCCAACGCGGTCCAATCAGAACAAGGCATTTTGATTCTGTAGAATACCCGCGCTGTGATGTCACCGGTGTAGCAGGAAAAAACCTTGTATAAAATCTTGCCGTCGTTGATATTAGCATAATCGTCGGTCTTCACCGTAGCTTCCCGAAGTTACCCGAGTGACCACGTGTTTCGAGGGTTAAGGTAAACGCGCGAAACCTCCGGCGCGAAATACCTCGCTCTGTAATATTAATGCTGGGTAGGTTATTTTCCTGGCTGTCGTGAATGTAATTTCAGTTTTGAATATAATTCCGACTTCCTTATATAAAGGTACAATAAACTTGCAAGTTGTCAGCTTGTAGACTGTATACATGAATGTATCGTCATAATTGTAGAATTAAAGCTGAACCTGTACATATTTCTTCTCAGAAACTTTGACGATTATGAGTTATACTCGCTGTAACAAGGCTGCTGTTCAATTTCGATATTGAATTGTCTGCAGATCTGCGTAATGGTCACGCATGTAGATAATCGTATCGTAGTCCGGGATTGCATATTCTAGCAATCTATACGGAAAAGTTGATTTCTGTGAAGATCTCTGCAACGTCGTTGATTAATTAATATAGCGACGTTCTGTGTTGTAAATAGCCTGTGCAATTGTCTTCGCGTAGGCTTATAGACGGCATATGGCATACAGTTGATAGACAACTTATGCGATGTCTTGAACGGACTGACGAGTAGCTATATATGACGAGTGGCTAATATATGGAGACCTTGGAGATTTCCTCGGTGGACGCCGGAGACTTCGCGAAGCTCTCGAAGTATCCATTCTAGATTTCCTGTGTGAGGTAGACTTGGAGCCACTTAGCCTTCGCGACCTTCGCGAAGGTATCGAGTCAGAGCCCGATCAGTATATATATAATATATGAGCGCTTGCTTCGCAAACGACCTCTGTGTTCAACAGGAGTGAGTGAGTGTTTTGTTTTACGCCGCACTCAGCAATATGTGGGGTCGGTGAAGCGCTACTCCTCCGTGACGTCCCTTGTAACTGGTGAGGCTCTAGCTCCTTCGCGGAGGTGGCCTGGGACTTCCTTAGCGAAGTGTCTAGAATCCGATCAATATATGAGCGTTAGCTTCATACAGGGTGTGGTTCTTGCTGGTTCTGCATAAGTAGAGCCGAGTAGATCATCCTATCATCTTCAGAAGTCGTGTCACGAAATCTGGTGATAAGAATCTCATTGATCGTTCTAGATCTATTAATGCCAAGAACATACGCCTCTGGCGTTTGAACTGTTATGGCTTTATGGTAGGCTGTGTCCACATACTGTGGCACCGCAGCAATCGAGTCGATCGGAGGTAAGGTGATGGCGTCTGCCTCGTCTTCCTTTATCAGGTATGTCTGCGCCGAGTTGCCACTCTTGGAAGGTGAAGAGAGATCTAGGTTGTTTACCATCCAATATCGTATCTCAGCGTCTGAGAAAATGATGTCTCCATCATTTTCTATCCCAGCATCGCTTATGAGATGTTGATGCTCTTCTGATGGTGGACTGTGTATTTCTATCTCTATGTCGGGTGACGCTCGGGGAGAGCTGACTGTAGACTTGTGTGCAGACTTGTGTGGTGACCTGTGAGACGATCGACGTGGTGATGTACGAGAAGATCGGCGCGGTTAACGGCGCGGAGATCGTGTTGGTGATCTGCGTCTATGGGTTGACCTTCTCGGAGACCTGTGAGGAGAATGTTGATAGCTTCACGAAGCTCTTGTGTAGTCAGGTGTCCTTCGCGAAGGCCTTCGCGAAGGCCTTCGCGAAGCTTCCTCTGCGTCCCGGTCCTGGGGAACGGCGATTTGACCTTCGCGAAGGCTTCCGTGAGGTCTGATGGTCTGAGTCCGCATCTAAGGATGAAGCCGAGGAAGGTGATGATCTATCCCGCCTTCGCGAAGGCCTTCGCGAAGGCTGTACATCTGGGTCCTTCGTGGAGGTGGTCTGCGACTTCCTTCGCGAAGGTGGCTTCGTCGTGGCTGTTACGCTGATGGGGGTGCCTCTGGGGTGTCGTCTGCGTTGGAACCTTCGCGAAGGCTCAGGCCTTGGGCTGGCTGCTTCCCAGTCTGTAGTGGCCCTCCATCATGATCATGATTTGCCGCAAAAGTTCATCTGGGATGGTCTGCGACGAATTAGTCGGTGCCCTCTCTGCGATGTTAGCGGCGGGGCCCTCAGGGAAGTCGTCTGACGTCAGTGTATAGACCTCAGGCTGCATGGCGATCTCTGCTGATGTCACTGTAGCTGTCTCCGGTCGCTTCTTGTGGCGTACGTCGGGGATGATGATCGGCTGATCATCGTAGAGGCCCAGTTCAGCGGCTGGAACAATCTCGGTTGAGAAAGTCCTAATAGACTTCGTTGATTTCCCCTCAGAGGTCGACGCTGCCCTGGGGGTGCGAAGTCTGCGTTGCCTGTTGTCGACATCGGTCATTCTTTTGATGTACATCAGGTATGATGATCGGCTGATCATCATACAGGCCCAAATCTGCGACGGGAACAATCTCGGCTGAGAAAGTTCAAGTAGACTTCGTTGATTTCCCCTCAGAGGTCGCGTTGAGATGCAGTAGAAACCCTCTAGTCTTCGGCTGCGACGATGGGATGTCTGGGGAAGCAGGACGCTTCTTAGAGGCGGCGGACTACGTCCCACGCCTCTCCACCACTCTAGCGGAACACCAGACGGGAGGGGGTCGACCAACAGCAGTAGACTGGCGAGGGGTTCAGGTGTATCAGTCATGGCTAGACTCTGCATACGCGACCTATCTGCTGCGCGTCTCAAACGCAAAGTAATTATTTATTAAAGGTAGAATTGGATAAATTAGTATCGCAACTGCAACGTGAATCACATGAAACATGGCGCAGTACAGCTAGGGCATATTAAATGCGGATCAGCAGCAGAATAAAAAACGTAATGTGCAACAGTACAGAATTTTTATCAACGTAATCCACTGAAACAGCACGGCGTCCCGTGCATAAACAGTAGAAACACGACTAAATATCAATATATAATTGTTGAAAGATACTAGCTAAACCTCTATAGATCTCTATACGAGGTAACTAACTAAATATAATCAAAGGATATAGTGTGTCGGGAGACACAGGCGCTCTCACGTCCAGCTCACTGGGCGAAGAAGGAGAGAGTGAGGCACATGGGTAGAGGTGGCGCCCTCGTTCCCGCGCTTGTGGAAGGGAGGTAACTCGTGGTGTACTAATTAGTGATTTTACATTGAAGGGAACTTCAATTAGGGAGATACAAGTGTTCCACTATGTTCGCAAGAGAGGAAGGGAGACAAGCAAAAATTATTATATTTGTAACTTTGTTAGGGTTTGTGTGTGAGAGGCTGCATGTGCTTAATATATATATATTAGTTGAGACATAAGAATCTGCCAGCCCCTGCTGCCAGCAGATGTCCGAGGCTACATTCCCAGGACTGGTGACAGCTGTGGCCGACCAAGAATTTCAGAGACACATGTGGAACGAAAGAGTGTGAGAAAGGGACAGAGAGCTTTAAGATACTGAAGAAGTAAAACATGTTTTTAAGTTTCTAAGAGAGCATTATAGGATTGTGTGTTGTGGGCTTAGAGGACATACGGTTTTTCAACCTGTCCAGCCACTGTGCATTCATTGTCTAGACATTGTCTAGTCACTGTCAAATTAATGTTTAGTTAATGTTATTCTTTCATTGTCTGGATTGTATTTAGAAGAAATGTCATAAGAAAGCTTGGAACTTGAGATTAAAGGACATTTTGAAATCACTGGATCGAGTTGAAACTTTTACATCCTCTACCCCCAACAGTGAGATAATTTAAGAACTCACACCATCTGTTAATTTTTTTTAGTACAACATGGCTGGAGATAATACAATCAGCCATCTGTTCCTCAGCTGGAGGTTTTCAAGAAACCATGTATCCATTAATCGTCTTGCACCCCGCCACTGACATCCCAGAACCAGAAGACACAATTCGGCTTCACACCAAGGTTGCTGTCATGCTTAGCAGACTGAAGTATTTCCTAACCCACAACCCTGATACAGAACTTACACAAATAAAGCAATTTACTTCTATGGTTTTAATATCAATATTTACAATACAAACTTGCAGCATGAGCGAAGCTGGTGTTTCTTTTAACTGAAATGGTATGAAAGCACACAAATCCGAAAGTTTCTTTCTCCTCCACTGAAGAACAACTTCTCCTCCAGTGAAGTACAACTACACAGTCACATCACATCTTTCAGGCAGCCTAGCGGACAGGACTCCAGGGTGTGAGAACATCCCTGTATTTCTTAGGTTCTGAAAAGAAAAATTGTGTTCACTCAGTGAGTGTATATTTTAATTGCTTTGTTGTTTAATACCACACTCAGCAGTATTCCAGCTATGAGGAGGCAGTCTCTAAATTATCACGTCTGGACCAGAAAATCCAGTGATCAGCAGCATGAGCATCAATCTATTGGGGATACCATGACATGTCAACCAAGTCAGCGAGCCTGACCACCCGAATCCCGTTAGTTTCCTCTTACGGTATATTTTAATGCTGACATGCTGTAACATAGCATATGAATAGCAGATCAGCCTTCAGGTGGAAGTTTTATTTTATGAAGTTTTCATGTTATGGTGATATTCCTGCTGTCTGATAGCAATCTGTATATATAATTGAGTCTTGTCCACACAATCAAGTGATTGACATGATGAGCATCTATTTACGCAGTAGGCCTAGGGATATGATGACAAGTGTCGCCCACCATCCAAGTCCATGAGAATGACTATACCAACATGTCACACCCTTCTTACGTTACAAGCATGCATTTCTCAAGACCAAATTCTAGCCCGAATCTAGACTGGTTTTATAGACATGTTAAATTAAAAAAAACTAAGTATAGCATCCCTACTTCTGAATGGCAAAAGTCTGTTTTACATTACAAAAATTAGAAACATGTTTCATCTGACAAAACAGTCTACACTGACATCCTGTAACATTCTGAAAACATTTCTTAACTCCTACAATGCCCGTCATAAATGAAACAACACTCCTGCAATATAGGATTTATCTAAATAAGAAACACATTGTTAATATATCTTTCAACTGCTTTGATTTAAACAAAGCACAAATCGATATCACGCTAAAGACAACATCCTCTTCTACCAATTGGCTGACCTAGTTCTGGGAAGTCCTCTGGATGCTGCCTGACATAGTCCTCCAGGATCAACAGCTTCTCCTGCCTCTTCTTGTTGTTCCATGTGTCGATGGCCGTGCCAAGGTAGAACCCTGCCGCACCCAGAAGTGCATGCTTGTAGATCCCTGGAATAGAAAGAAGGTGGCTGGGGAACAGGAAGCAGGTGATCATTTTCACTGGGTAATTAACCTCTGTCTTCTTTGTCTTTGTGTAATAGTGACCACAATGCAAATGGTATAAGGATCAACACAGAACAATTACAGTAACAAATAAGATATCCATAAATTGTCTCTACTTTGTCACCTGTCAACTTCTATGAAATGTCGAACAAACAATTCACTATCAGTGATCAGACATTTATCTACACCTGGTCCCAGGTCTGCAGCAAGAAACTTTAAAAGTCACAAAATTGGAATCAACATTTCTCATACATATAACTAGTAACAAACTTTATGGCTTTGTAACAGTAACCTGAATTTCACTTATAATACAACCAGTGTAGGGAAAGAGGCATTATTGCTCAGCTTTGTATCACTGTATTGAATACAATTTCATAATATGACAAACTACCTCAGTCCTCTGCATATAAAAATAACGTGCATGCTGAACAAGAACAAAAAAATACGTTTTGAAGCATCACATAACTGTATCAACAGAAAGTTCTCTGTTCAGACAGCAAATATATTGCACTAAATGACTACAGCAAGAGTGCAGTGTACTGGTCACAGCTCACTGTAGCTCGAATTAGCTGAGGGTGTCATTTCTGGCTCTCGCTTCAGATAGCTCACATGCCTCTTTGATTAATAGGGTTAGCTGTGTAGTGATTAATGCAGGTTACACCCAATTCTATCCTTACCCCTTGCAGGCTAATTGCCACTTTATGATCATTAGGGTTAAGTACCCTTTCAGAATCAAATACCCCTTAACAATCATTAGAGTGGGGTTGGTGGGTGGTTGTTTAACACCTTACTCACCAATATTCCAGCTATATGACAATAGTCTGTAAATAATCGAGTCTAGACCAAACAATCTAGTGATCAACAGCATGAGCATCAATCTATGCAATTGGGATATGATGACATGTGTCAACCAGGTCAGCGAGCCTGACCACCCAGTCTCGTTTGTTGCCTTTTATGACAAGTATGGGTTGCTGAAGACCAATTCTAATCCGTATATTCACAGGTGTATCATGATCATCAGGGTTAGTTGTGAGGTAGGGTATCATCTACCTATTTAGCAAATATATACAACACATTTACAGGAAACGCCATCTATTTTTGTGAACTTTTGAGTTTTGAAAGGAAAACAGAAACTTTGTATGTGCAGAAAGGTAAACACTATGTGTGAATGATTTGCTAAATGAGCACTCATTACTTGTGATAGATTCTAACAACATGTTACATTTTACTCCTAACCTACATGAAACTTCGAACTCGGGACAACAATCCGATCCTTGCCTGCTCCTAAAGAGTAAGTGCTGTTCTGACACTATTTGCTGTCAGCTAATTTGCAACTGTCTGTCATTGCCAGGCTATGAGAATGTATAGATATAATCATAACACTAACAGACCATGGCTACAAATACCCTCATTTTGTAAGTCATGATCATGAAATATTAATAAGCACCATGACAATTTCTTATATAATTTTAAATGTCCAAAGAAATCAAGTAAATAGAGCTTATGGAAACGACAACTAAATAATTTCAAATATTTTGTGAAATATTACGCTGCTTCTAAACATTTGATTTGATCAACATTTGGAAGCTTGCAAGATCATCAATATCTACATTTCTAATGTGTTTTCAGTACCTGTGTGGAGTGGTTTCCTGGCAGTTAAATTCAATAAACAGGCTCCACCAATGCCTGCTAAACAGCCTACAGCTTCTCCTAAGCTTACTGTGGGCATGTTGCTGTCTGTTGCGATAGAGCAAGTTGAAGTTTGTCCAAGGTGAACCTTGTCGAAACCGGAAGGAAGTAGCAATGGTTTATTCAAAAGGAGAAATCAAATTGTTGTCGCTTGACGGTCGTATTTGTAATCTCTAAGGTAATTAATTCGAGCTACAGCCGTTGCAAACATACTACGACGAATCAATAAAACATCGTATAGCATATTATTAATTAACATGAAGCCATAGTAGTTTTGTTATCGATTTATTGCGTTCCGTTTTATTGTTTACAACTCTTAATTTTGCTAACTTCCGTTATGGCGGGTCATGAAAAACATTTAAACGAAAAGGGTTCTGATGGTCGGGAAGTTTTGGTGTGGCAATCGTCTTTGGCAAGCGCTAAACAATGCATATTGAAAAAGAACTATGGGAGAGCATTTGCTCACTTTCTCCTCGTGTTAAAGCTTTGTCCGAGCATGAAGAGTGCTCTCAAGGACGACTTCGTTCTGTCAATGAGGGAATGGACAGAGTGTCTCGAGCGACAAGGAAGGATCCATGATATGTTCAAATGCTATGACCAGGCGTGCGAGCTTTTTCCTGAATGCGAAGCAGCATTGAATAACATCGGGGCACAATTGTTTCGGTATAAAAGTGGTGTTTTGAGTGTGACAGTACTTGTATTAAATAGTAGTAAATAATACTCGTATTATGCGTCGTACAGTTTCGTCGTATTTTACGAAACGAAAGTCAGAATTGTTTGTTTTCCCCCGGCGAGTGCTAGGAAAATACATGAATTCTAACTCAGTTTCATAAAATCATTTTGATGCACATGCTAGTATAATTATTTCTTTATTAGCCATAGGAGTAGTTTGCTTTGCTTGGTGCTCAATGGGTGTTTGATGAGCAAGTGGTGCCAAACCCTAAGACTAGTAAGAATCGAAAAGGGATGCTTGATCAGAAACTGGTACCTAACCCTGATCATGATCATAAAGGGGGATCCATGATTAGGATAGATATTGGTGCAACCTACCTTAACCCAAATGCAATCCCTAAGGAGGCATGCAAGATATGTTAACTGAGAGCCAGACTCAGCTGTCTGAGCCATTAGCGCCACAGTAAGCTGTTCCCTGTAAACTGCTCTCTTGCCTTACCCATTATTTCTTACTGGGCTCATTTATGAAAAATGCTCTGATCATGACCAACTTCATAGAAAATCTCAACTGTCAAAGGAAGTTGAATGGCATTATTTTTGGGGTGATCCCTACGTTACATGAAAAATACATTTGTATGAAATTAACATTTGGGTTATCCTTAAACTAAAAAGTTGTGTTGCCAGCATAAATTACACAGATACATTTACTTTCTTGGAGAGAAATTTTTATCATAATGTTGAAAGTATTAAAACATTAAAGTAAAAGTGACAAAATCACTCTCTCTATAATCAGCTTTGAATCAAACAACTTTTGTGGCATAACTTAAAAGTTATATTTGGTGATATGTGATTGTTATCCGTACATATACAATGTGCACTATTTTGGTTCATCTTAAAATAAAACAACATTGCATAATGCATTGTAGAATGTGGGAAACAAAACCCTTCTTCCCGCTATTGTGAATACCGGGTAATGAAAATAACAATCTGTACCTAGCATTTACCAAACATCCTCTTATTTGTCCTGCAGCAGACCAAGGGATGATCCCCATCGTGTTTGTTAAAGCTGGGGGGATGATGTCAAACATGGTAAGGCACTGGTAGATGCTTGTAACACATAGATAATGACTTGCACGACAAAAATACACAGAAGATAGGTTTTTCCTTCACATTTCATATTTACCTAATTCACAGCCCAGCTAAAGGTGTACGGATATGTGATAGTTGTTTGCCGGTTTCTGGCTGGCAAGATGTCTCGTTTCCCTCTCAGAGACACAGGCAAGGTTTGAATACTACTTCATCTTTGGTGGTATGAACTACCTGGATTGACAACAATGTTATCTTGCTGAACACCCATGTTTGATCACCACATGGGTACAATGTGTGAATCCCATTTCTGGTGTCCCCTGTCGTGATATTGTTGGAATAGTGCTAAAAGCAGTGTAAAACTTTACTCACTCACTCACTCACTAATCTGTGAGATATTCAGCAGGGAGTAGTGTCATACGTGAAATACCAACCTCATCCGCTGTTAATCCCATCTTATCTAACCAATCACCACACTCAGGTGAAAGTGTACCATTAACAAATGGTGATGGACAAGTAGAGAGACCCCCAGTAAATCACCAGGTAATAAGAGTGTTGGCATGATCATTGAAATTGCACAGCACATCAGGCAATGGGAACCCATTTCAACCTCAGTAAGGAAAATCCCCATAGTGTCACTTTTATTTGCTAGGGGGGACCATTTTTCAGGATGGCTATAAATATAGGAGATAGAGATCTATTATTGCTAACCGATTGCCAAGTCCAAAAGAAATCAACATGTTTTAGTGAGTGGTGACACATCTTAGCATGGATTACTAACAAAAACAGTGTTCTGAACAAAATTTAGAGGGGGATCATGAATAAAGTCATAACTTAATGTCATCACAATAGTTTTGGTTAGATGTTATATTGTTATTGGTGACACAACTTTCATATAGAATAGATCATTATTAATCTTCCCACTGACAAATTTTCAGTGTTTTTCGCAAGCCCTAACCATTTTGCCTGTCCTGTTTTATCTTCTGTGTTGCACTATTTCCATTATTTCAAATTCCAAACACTTGTGATTACATAGGCCCAATAGTATTGAAATGTCTATAGTTGCTCCATTCAGTTTACCTGCCCCTTATATCTAGCCTTACACATGTTTTGGGCCCCTTTTACAATAAGTCCCCATTTACAATCAGTGGGGTTTGGCACTCTTTCTGAGCAAACGCTCATTTAGGATCCTTAGGGATGTTATAGATCTTTTACTTTAATCCAATACCTCTCAGGTTGAGAGTCTGATGACACCTCAATAGGAAATTGTGTCAAGTGAATCTTAAAATGAACCTTGACCTTCCCAAATTAAGGAATATAATGGCTCTTAAACCAGACATGAGTCTTCTGAACTGATTCAGCTTCATGTCTGTACCTCCTTGATTCAGAAATGATATGTTCAGTATGTGTGTCTACCCATGAAGATCGGGTCCGAATTGGTCTAAAGCAACTCATGTTTGTCATAAGAGGTGACTAACAGGATCAGATGGTCAGGCTAACTGATTAGTTGACACATGTCACTGTATCCCAGTTCCGTACATCAATGCTCATGGTGTTGATCACTGGATTGTCTGATCCAGGGTTCCGATTGTCAAAGTGTTCTGACCCGTGAAGATCCGGGAAAGAATAGGTCTTCAGCAACCCATGCTTGCCACAAAAGGCGACTATGCTTGTCATAAGAGGCGACTAACGGGATTAGGTGGTCAGGCTCGCTGACTTGGTTGACACATGTCATCGGTTCCCAATTGCGCAGATCGATTATTTACAGACTGCCGCCATATAGCTGGAATATTACTGAGTGCGGCGTAAAACTGAACTCATTCACTCAAAGTGTTCTTGGGGCAGTGGGGTAGCCCCGCTTTCGCTTCGTCATGCCTTCTGAAGGCTCGGGTTCGATTCCCCAAATGGGTACAATGTGTGAAGCCCATTTCTGGTGTCCCCCGTTGTGATATTGCTGGAATATTGCTAGAAGTGGCATAAAAGCAAACTCACTCACTCAAAGTGTTTATTAGTGTTGTGAGGTATCGTAATTATTTAGTTTATCATAGGATTACGAATGACCTGGTGATATGAACGCTTTGTGGATTGGGCCCTTGTCTCGATTATCTACAGAACACAGTCCTATACCTGGAATATTGGTGAGCGTGGCGTTAGACAACAAACAAACAAATCAGTATGTGTGTCCGAATGCTTGAATGCTTTGCTACAGAGATTTTAGAAACCTCATCACTGATTGGCTGATTTGAAACTTCACTTGACACTTCTATGAAGATGTCCTGCGAGACAATATAAGTATTATTCCCTACTAACTGTTGTCGTGTCCTGTTTGCATATACAGATTAGGCTACACAGATGAAGCAGCCCTCTACGTTCGCCGGGCACTGAAACTGTGTCCTGATTTTCTAGCTGCCAGAGAGAATCTGGAGAATATCTGCAGTCACCTCGTTGAGCGTTGGCACTTTCGCATGTTGAATGACATGACACGAAACAGGGCATTTCGTGACGGCATTGACCTGGCAGTAACACAGGGTTTCAACACAGTGCTGGATATTGGTGCAGGGACAGGATTACTCAGGTGACGTCACTACTCATTGCATGCTGATACTAATATTTACAAATTATTGTGCATGATCGAATAGTTCCAGTTTAATACTCAGCAGTTTACATCTGATGTGTTATTTCATTCATGCATACAACCAATCACCTAAGGCACCACAGTTAAGTCCCTTGTTAGCGTTAGGATCCTATGATTGTAGGTTCAAATCTCAGATCTGCCTTGATTATGAGTCTTGCTGTTTCAGCATCCTACCCATGCTCAGGTAAAATGCTAAATAACCTACTTACCTTTCCCCACATTACATGTTACTGAAGCAGTGAGCAAACCGTTGTTAAGCCCAATAAGACATTCATAACTGCTTCGTAGATTTTCAGTGATTTTACAAAATCATTGATTTGACATATTCAATGTAACATACTACGTCAAAGTAAATACAAGTAGATGTAATGTAACTTGTTTTGAACTTGGATGTGTTGAACCTGCCTTCCTGTCCATACAAATTCCTTCTATATCTACATCATTCATACTAAGATCTGGATATGTCAAATTCCTGGTTGTCTCAGAATCATTTGGGAATCCCAAGTGTCCTAACTTGGCCACCCACCCTCACTCACTAAACTTCCAATTCAGTAACTCAAACTTTTTTTCTATTCTAGTTCACCACCAGTTTGGTACCGAGAGGTTCAACTGTACATTGCAGTAGTGACCAAACACACACTCTCTCGCTCAAAAACTCACTCATCCGTCACTCTCCTTGTTTGTTCCAGTTTGTTTGCTGAGGAAGCTGGTGCGGTGATTGTCCATGCGTGTGAGGTGTCCAAGTCAATGTGTGATGTGGCATCTGAGATTATCACAGCAAACTGCAGTGCTGCTGACAAAATAAATCTCATACCTAAACTGTCCCTGGACCTTTCTATTCCACAGGACATTCCTTCAAGGTAAACACCTGTCATCAGTGGACAAGGGAGTTTTTCTTCCCCACCCCCAGTTTACCAACTGATGCAGTATGTAAAACTACAAGACCAGACTAGCTGGTATGAAGGTCAATGTCATCTGATAGTTGTTCTCTTCATTTGTTTATCAAATCCATAAACAAAGAAAATTAAAAGATATAGCATTCATGGCCACCTTGTGATCATGTTCGTTCTTGTCAAAGTTTTTCTAAATGGCTAATTGAGTTCTTTGGGGGTGTAGCCAAAAAGGACTATGGAGCCCTACATTGTTGCTCACACCTATATTTGGTTTGTATAATTATTTTTATGGGGTTTGTTTGCCAGGGTGTCTCTGGTTGTCACGGAAACATTTGATGCGGGCCTGTTTGGGGAGCATATCATCTCAACACTTCACCATGCGTGGGAACACCTCCTCCTGCCGCCAGCTGAACACACACAAGTGAGAGGCAACCCTATCATAACACGTCTGAGTTTAGATATTACCATCGTGAAGATTACACTTCTTCAATATGCCGTATCGCACAAAATGCATTGTACTTCTGACTTTGTCTGTCATTACATCCCGTACTTAACATCACAGGCAGTGATTTCCATTGATACAGTATAGGATACTGGACCTGAATATTTCATAACAGTAGCAGTGTGACCACCGTAGAGTAATCAGATGGTTTAGGCTCTACTGATGGTGTCTTAAGATGCTTTGACAGCATTGATTGTAAAGTTTATATGACTGGATTGTCTGGTGCAGAAGGAGCCACTTAATGGACTCTGTTGTGTAGGCTTGGTTGATGATGTGTTGACATGCCGAGACAGCAGGGATCGTAAAGTTAATCAAGTAATAATAGAGAATATTTGCAGGCTGTCATCATTAAGCTGAAACATTGTTGTATGCAAGGTTAAACAACAAGAATGCTTACATCATGCTCACATCTAAAAAGTAAACTGTTCACTTTTTTAAAATTGCGTTTACCTGGTTTCAGTTAGAAAAGCGAAGTATAAAAACTTGTGGAGTTTAAACAGCTTCACAGCATGACAGTGATATTGCAGCAATGTGATCCATGGGCCAACCAGCACATCAATGTCAGGTTGGAGCAGATGCTGGAAAAGACGTTAATTGTTTCATGTGTCACTTGCTGCTTCAGAAAGGAGGCCGGGTCATCCCAGCTGGTGCATCAGTGTACCTGTGTCCTATAGAGTCGAAACCATTAGGAAAGGAAACAGGTAGGACTTCTGCTTTATAAAGTGTTGTCATAAATGTTGCTACAAGTACATGTATTACAGATCCATCTGTCACCATATAGCCAAGCACACTCCCTCCATTCCCCTCTCGCCTGCCAGAGTCTGTAACAGAATAAATTGGAATTATCATGATAATGACCATTTTTGTTTTGTTTGTTTGAAAATATAGAAAAATGTACAATATATTTATAACTTTACAATATAGTTGAATTTAGTTTTAGAACTTCCTTTTAATTATATATCTTGTTTCCTTCTTCCTTTAGGGATAAAGTTAAGTTACAGAAGTGATTAAAATTGGTACAGAAGGTATTTTGCTGCCTGTTCATGTGTATTTGTTGTCCTGTGCTATTGTGTATATCTCACCAGACTGCTGTATCCTGTGCTGCCTGTTCATGTGTATTTGTTGTCCTGTGCTATATTGTGTATATCTCACCAGACTGCTGTATCCTGTGCTGCCTGTTCATGTGTATTTGTTGTACTGTGCTATATTGTGTATATCTCACCAGACTGCTGTATCCTGTGCTGCCTGTTCATGTGTATTTGTTGTACTGTGCTATATTGTGTATATCTCACCAGACTGCTGTATCCTGTGCTGCCTGTTCATGTGTATTTGTTGTACTGTGCTATATTGTGTATATGTATAGACTCACCAGACTGCTGTATCCTGTGCTGCCTGTTCATGTGTGTATTTGTTGTACTGTGCTATATTGTGTATATCTCACACCAGACTGCTGTATCCTGTGCTGCCTGTTCATGTGTATTTGTTGTACTGTGCTATATTGTGTATATCTCACCAGACTGCTGTATCCTGTGCTGCCTGTTCATGTGTATTTGTTGTACTGTGCTATATTGTGTATATCTCACCAGACTGCTGTATCCTGTGCTGCCTGTTCATGTGTATTTGTTGTACTGTGCTATATTGTGTATATCTCACCAGACTGCTGTATCCTGTGCTGCCTGTTCATGTGTATTTGTTGTACTGTGCTATATTGTGTATATCTCACCAGACTGCTGTATCCTGTGCTGCCTGTTCATGTGTATTTGTTGTACTGTGCTATATTGTGTATATCTCACCAGACTGCTGTATCCTGTGCTGCCTGTTCATGTGTATTTGTTGTACTGTGCTATATTGTGTATATCTCACCAGACTGCTGTATCCTGTGCTGCCTGTTCATGTGTATTTGTTGTACTGTGCTATATTGTGTATATCTCACCAGACTGCTGTATCCTGTGCTGCCTGTTCATGTGTATTTGTTGTACTGTGCTATATTGTGTATATCTCACCAGACTGCTGTATCCTGTGCTGCCTGTTCATGTGTATTTGTTGTACTGTGCTATATTGTGTATATCTCACCAGACTGCTGTATCCTGTGCTGCCTGTTCATGTGTATTTGTTGTCCTGTGCTATATTGTGTATATCTCACCAGACTGCTGTATCCTGTGCTGCCTGTTCATGTGTATTTGTTGTACTGTGCTATATTGTGTATATCTCACCAGACTGCTGTATCCTGTGCTGCCTGTTCATGTGTATTTGTTGTACTGTGCTATATTGTGTATATCTCACCAGACTGCTGTATCCTGTGCTGCCTGTTCATGTGTATTTGTTGTACTGTGCTATATTGTGTATATCTCACCAGACTGCTGTATCCTGTGCTGCCTGTTCATGTGTATTTGTTGTACGGTGCTATATTGTGTATATCTCACCAGACTGCTGTATCCTGTGCTGCTGAACCTTGACCTTCGGGGCATTGACCTCGTGTGTCGGACGTCGGTCAGTGAGGAGGAGCCCTACACAACAGAGAGGCTATCGTCAGTCAGGGGAGGATACCGGCAGCTTGCTCCACCGAAAGTTGCACTGAAGGTCAACTTCTGTAATCCACAGGTAAATATGTCTTGGTTGTGGCACTCGTGAAGCTCCAGGTTATAATTTGTTTTCAGCAACCCATGCTTGTCGTAAGAGGAATCAGGTGGTCAGGCTTGGTGACTTTGTTGAAACATGTCGTTGTATGCCAGTTTCGTAGATCGATGCTCATACTGTTGATCACTGGATTGTCTTGTCCAGACTCAATTATTCACAAAAGCAACATACCTGAGGCATTAATGTTGTACATATGAAAGTAGCAGCTCAATCATCTTTAGGTGATTGTGTCGACTCTTCTTCAATGGACATTCAGATTACTTTTGTTATCTGGTGACACTAAAGGTCAAGGTCACTATTTGGGGATACATTTTTTATTACAATTACAGTGTTACTTCTTATGGGTGTGTACAATATCGAAGTTAGAGTTCCATCATGTAAGTGCTATGTTTACATTTAACAAAACAAATATGATTGATTATGGCTATTCTCCTTCCAGGAAGTTGCAGCACTGCATGATGGGATTGACAAGATGGAGGAGCTGCACATAAACCAAGCAGGCAAGCTGGATGCTGTTGCCATGTGGTTTGACCTTGACCTTGACAAGAATGTGACCATCACCACAGCTCCACACATTGTCAACTGCTGGGACCAGGCTGTGTTCCCTGTCCTGGCGTCACACTTCACTCAAGTACAAGAAGAAGGTACAACACATGTTCTTGTTCTCACGCTTCATTGATCCAGCAGAAACAACTCACCAAACCAACATTTTATTTCAACCAAAGAATATTATCCTCAGAGATAGGTGCTTCTTTTTTAATAAAGATTTGTTGCTTGCAGTATCTGTTCTCAAATGTCATATCACATGTTCATGTTTTTACAGATATGTCCAGGTCTGCCTCGGTTATTTGTTGTTGATTTTCTGTTTAAGATGTGCGTGAAAACTTCGCAGTGAAAGAAGGCGACAGAGTGAGTGTGAACTATTCTTTGCAAGATGACTGTTTCCGTGTCCGTTGTCGGAAAGTGACAAGAGCTCACAATCCTTCCAGATCTGAAAAGAAGAAACATTTCCGTAAAATGGACGATGCCAGTCACATGTATTCCCTGTCTCAGTGTGAAATCTCACAGTTGAATGACATCACACTGAATAGACATTACCTGCAAGCCCTGGAAGCAGCTAGAAAGAAAATACCTCACGCGACATCGCTACTTGACCTTTCAGATGGGTTCTCTCCCCTTGGACTTCAGGCTGCATTGATTGGCTACAGTGATATAACAATAACGTCGTCATCGGAGGAAACAAGGGAAATACTGTGTCATATTGCAGATATTAATAGCATATCTCGGGACCAACTGACATTTATTCAAGCGAAGGAGATACTGGACACGGACATGGAGTTTGATACCATTGTTGTTGAGCTGTTTGAGTCAAGTGGAGTCTTTAGGCAGCAGATACTGGAGGACTTGGCACTAACACGGTAAAATTATTGTTGACTTGGAGAAAGAAAAAGTCATGTGTTGTCACCAAGACCTTCAATTTTGAATATGTGTAATATGTTCAACCTGAGATACAAATGTCTCCCTGACAAGGATAGGGAAGAAATACTTTTAATCATGAAACACCATTCCATTTTGAAAGTGGTCAAATGTTATGTTTGGGATTACAGCCGCGGTGCATAACTCTGAGAATGTGGGTTCAAATCCCAGATGGGACTCATCCTAAAAAGTACTAGAATCTGTACTTTACTGAGAAAGTTAATCCCAAATATAACGTATGTTGCTTGTTATTAGTTTCATGGATAATAGGATGCCATACAGGAACAACAGGAACAGACGTTAGTTATTGCTGTTATAAGTGAATCTGTAAGAACATTTTCTGACACCATTAATACTTAGGATTGTTCTTAAAGTCCTTTTAACTTCTCAGAGTTTTTACAGTAACTTCTCAGTGTTTTACAGTAAAATACCTTTATAACGAACTCCAAGGGACCACTGAAATTAGTGTGTTATATCCCGTTCGCTATTCACTTTTTTATATGATAATATAAGGTTTATTCGGGACTTTTAAAACAGTTCGCTATAGCCGTCAGTTCGTTATATCCATGTTTGTTATGAAAGTATTCTACTGTATTATGAAATCCTTATTGATATTATTACATACATGTAATTATCCTGTATTGCAAACTACTTTCCTGCTCTACATTTTGTAAGGGGAGGGTAGCCTAGTGGAGTAATGCCAAAGACATGAGTTTGATTCCCCACATGGGTACAATGTGTGAAGCCCATTTCTGGTGTCCCTTGCTGTGATATTGCTGCAATATTGCTAAAAGCGGCCATATGCGCTTGCTCAGCTCACTCACTTACTGTTGTATGACCCAGTGTGACCATGCGCTGTTTCAGATTGACCTCCCTGACAGGAGGGGGTGTTGTGTTGCCAGGGAAACTGACGGTGATGGGAATGTGCATTGAGTCGGAGGACTTGGCCAAGTCCAGCTTTGTTGTGACCAGTGAATACACACTGGGTTATCAGATAGCAGACTTCATCCGAGACTTTCAGGTTGTGAGATTTTACATTGTGCAATGAAGCATTTATCAGTACCATCACATTAATCATTAAAGTAGTGCCATCAAGCCTGGATCAGTACACTCATACCAATCATTAATGTAGTACTGTCAAGCCTTGATCAGTACACTCACATCAATCATTCCTGTAGTGCAGTCAAGCCTTGATCAGTACACTCACATCAATCATTACTGTAGTGCAGTCAAGCCTTGATCAGTACACTCACATCAATCATTAATGTAGTGCAGTCAAGCCTTGATCAGTACACTCACATCAATCATTAATGTAGTGCAGTCAAGCCTTGATCAGTACACTCACATCAATCATTTCTGTAGTGCAGTCAAGCCTTGATCAGTACACTCACTTCAATTATTAATGTAGTGCCATCAAGCCTTGATCAGTACCCTTACATCAATCATTAATGTAGTGCAGTCAAGCCATTGTCAGTACACTCATACCAATCATTAATGTAGTGCAGTCAAGCCATTGATCAGTACACTCACACCAATCATAAATGTAGTGTGCAAGTCAAGTACCTCACATCAATCATGTAGTACACTCAGTACACTCATCAATCATTCCTGTAGTGCAGTCAAGCCTTGATCAGTACACTCACATCAATCATTAATGTAGTGCAGTCAAGCCTTGATCAGTACACTCACATCAATCATTAATGTAGTACCGTCAAGCCTTCATCAGTACACTCACATCAATCATTAATGTAGTGCCATCAAGCCTTGATCAGTACACTCACATCAATCATTAATGTAGTACGAAGCAGTCAAGCCTTAGTAGTGCAGTCAAGCCTTGATCAGTACACTCACATCAGTACACTCACATCAATCATTAATGTAGTACCAGTGCATTCCTACATCAATCATTAATGTAGTCAAGCCCTTGATCAGTACACTCACATCAATCATTAATGTAGTGCCATCAGCCTCATATCAATCATTAATGTAATCAAGCCTTGATCAGTCAACTTGATCAGTACACTCACATCAATCATTAATGTAGTACTGTCAAGCTTTGATCAGTACACTCACATCAATCATTAATGTAGTACTGTCAAGCTTTGATCAGTACACTCACATCAATCATTAATGTAGTGCCATCAAGCCTTGATCATCACACTCACATCAATCATTTCTGTGGTGGAGGGTATGTTTACAGCTGATCTGTATGTTTTCAGGCAACAACTCACCCAGATATTGATCTTCACACCCTCACATACAAGAGACTCTGTGAGCCATTTGAACTGTTTCAACTGGACTTCAATGAAGACAGGTCAGATTCTGATCTCCCACCATTCCTTCAACAGGAAAAGGAAGTGAGTGTATTTGTGACAGACACAGGGTGTGTCCATGCAGTGGTATATTGGTTTGAGGTGCAGGTGATGGACGACATCCGATTCAGCACTTTGGATCCAAGTCTTCACTGGAGACAAGCAGCCAAGATGATTGGAGGACATGTGGTTGTGTCAGCCGGCCAGACTCAGACATTTAAACTGATACTGAAAAACAGCTGTATTGATGTTAAAGTGGCTACATGAGACAGCTGTTACTGAGTGCATCTGGAAACAGCTGTATAGATGTTAAACCAGTTACATGAAACAGCCCTCACTAAGTGCATCTGGAAACAGCTGTATAGATGTTAAACCAGTTACATGAAACAGCCCTCACTAAGTGCATCTGGAAACAGCTGTATAGATGTTAAACCAGTTACATGAAACAGCCCTCACTAAGTGCATCTGGAAACAGCTGTATAGATGTTAAACCAGTTACATGAAACAGCCCTCACTAAGTGCATCTGGAAACAGCTGTATAGATGTTAAACAAGTTACATGAAACAGCCCTCACTAAGTGCATCTGGAAACAGCTGTATAGATGTTAAACCAGTTACATGAAACAGCCCTCACTAAGTGCATCTGGAAACAGCTGTATAGATGTTAAACTTGTTACATGAAACAGCACTCACTAAGTGCATCTGGAAACAGCTGTATAGATGTTAAACCAGTTACATGAAACAGCCCTCACTAAGTGCATCTGGAAACAGCTGTACAGATGTTAAACCAGTTACATGAAACAGCCCTCACTAAGTCATCTGGAAACAGCTGTATAGATGTTAAACCAGTACATGAAACAGCCCTCACTAAGTGCATCTGTTAAACAAGTTACATGAAACAGCCCTCTAAATGCATCTGGAAACAGCTGTATAGATGTTAAAAACAGTTACATGAAACAGCCCTAGTTACTAAGTGCATCAGGAAACAGCTGTATAGATGTTAAACCAGTTACATGAAACAGCCCTCACTAAGTGCATCTGGAAACAGCTGTATAGATGTTAAACAAGTTACATGAAACAGTCCTCACTAAGTGCATCTGGAAACAGCTGTATAGATGTTAAACCAGTTACATGAAACAGCCCTCACTAAGTGCATCTGGAAACAGCTGTATAGATGTTAAACCAGTAACATTAGACAGTTGTTACTAAGCGCTTCTGAAAATAGCTGTATAGATGCTAAACTAGACACATGGAACACATCTGCTAGTTGACTTTTATGATTGAAAGAACATTTCGTGAAGCTACAGGTCTCCTAGTTGTTGAATTCATGATGAAATGGGTTTTTGTAGTAGACAGTAATTGAATATTCATGCATCCTTACCTGTATGTTGAGGTGCATCACATGTTGATGGACATATTCATGAATGGCCAATATACCTGAATGTTGAGATGCATCACATGTTGACGGACATATTCATGAATGGCCAATATACCTGAATGTTGAGATGCATCACATGTTGGACATATTCATGAATGGCCAATATACCTGTATGTTGAGATGTATCACATGTTGACGGACATATTCATGAATGGCCAATATACCTATGTTGAGATGCATCACATGTTGACGGACATATTCATGAATGGCCAATATGCCTGTATGTTGAGATGCATCACATGTTGACGGACATATTCATGAATGGCCAATATGCCTGTATGTTGAGATGCATCACATGTTGACGGACATATTCATGAATGGCCAATATACCTGTATGTTGAGATGCATCACATGTTGACGGACATATTCATGAATGGCCAATATGCCTGTATGTTGAGATGCATCACATGTTGACGGACATATTCATGAATGGCAAAATACCTGTATGTTGAGATGCAGATATTCATGTACCTGGGTATGTCCAGATCGTTATGTACATATTTAAGTGCATCAATTGTTGACAAATATGACACACTAATCAACAATAAATAAATATTACTTTACAGTACATCACCAATGGGTGGTGTATGATCTTCAACACAACCAAATGTTTTGATATTTGTTTATTCATACATCTGTATATTATCACAAATTTACAGTTTCTTGTAAAAAGAGGTGTGGAAACAATTGCACATTTTCAGCAATGTGAGACATTCCATATTTACAAAATTACATCACAAAGGGAAACAATATTATGTGTGTGGAACCTGTGTTTGTTTCATGTTCATTCTAGGATTAAAATTGTTACAGCTGTTCAGGCTCTATTATTATCGTGGAACAAGAGGTACATAGCACAGTTGTATCTGGTGCTCACACATTAACTGAGGAAATGACAGTCATCAAACTGTCTTCATACTCTGTAACTGTTGATACTATCCACAGTTACAACCTGTACAATACATTTCAATATCAGTGGGGTATTATGTTGTTTATCTGGTTATACAAGCACACATACAAGCACCCAATGCTAAACAGTTCAAATCACAATATCTGTTCCAATACCATCATGCTGGAATGTGGAATACAGATCCTTAAAATTTATTCTCTCTTTAGGACATATGCATATGAATAAAATAATAATAATACACTTATAAAGTTCTGAACTTGAAGACCTTCATTATTATTGCCCCATTCAATGAATCAGTGATCACATGATTATCATTCTCAACTCCCTGGGGAGTACACAAACCAAGCTGCCTGTGAGGTACTGGCCCATGGAGACTCCACAAGATGCAGATGTGTTAACTTCACCTGACATGTGACTGCACTGTATGAAGCACCATGTGCACCACATTGATTCTGGTGGCATGTGGTCCTGTGCATAGTACTCAGGTCACACATCAGTGGAAGTTAAGCAATGTTGGATGCGGAAAGTCCTTGGATGGGTGACCATGTTCAGCAGTTTGACTCCAGAGAGTTTCTAGGACTTCAGTCCTGCCCCACAACGATACACATGTGATATATGTTGTCTCACCTTAGGCAACTGAGTTTGTTCAAACATGCCTCTGTTCACCCAGCAGGAAATGGGTACCCGGTGGGAAAAATCATGTGACTATAACCTAGCGCCTCACAGGCAGCTTTGGTTATCCAGGGTAATAATGTGCTGTGCAAGCGTTTGTAGCAGACACTTGGTGCCTGGAATATTTAGCGCAATGAAAATAACACTCAAAATTTATTATTATTATTTCACTCATTTGCTAATATGCAGTGACGTCCCACCGATGACACACAGTGCAAATACATCTAAAAAGTGATATAAAATGCAGTAACTGTTTCAGAAGAAGGCTGCAATGATACTCTCAGTCACTGGAAACTATACATGAAAAGAGTACCAGTGTGCAGTGAACACAAATCATATCATAGATGGTTCATCAAATCACAACCTTACATTTATGGGCTACAGGGATATGTAATATAGTCTTGTGCTATGGTCCTATATTTTGGAATGATAAAGTCTGGGGGATCAAGATTTCTACTATTTTGAAACTTTTCATTTTTGTACAGCATTTCAACCCCATAATACAATTGACCAAATATACGTGTATTTTCAAAGACATTATCTCTGAATGTTTAATCACACATTCAACTGAAAGCATCTTGCAGTATGAACGCCATGTCATGAAGTATATACAAGAAATATGGTGGATGAGCTCAACGACTTACAGTAATATCACAGAGTTTGAGCAATGAATGACAATCTTCCTAGCGCAATAGTTTTCATGGGGAATCAATTGTTTCTGGAACACCTTTTCCTGAGTAATTATTAATGTTACAATTAGTCACAAACACTGACAGAAAATATTTCAGTTGCTGGTAAGTGAAACCATCTAATATTTTGCATTTTATGATGTTGAAGTTTATGTTACCGGTACTTTGATTTTCATTAGACATGTACACATGATTAGCTTAAATGATAAGATTCACCTGTTGTGAAGAGTGTTTTCAGGATTACCTGCCCTTGATGTATGTGAAAAATGATGGAAGCAAGAAACAACAAACTAGTTCATGGCAATGTTCAGCTGCTCTTAAAGCTACAATTATTGTCAGTGTAAATGTATGGTAGTCCTAGCAGCATTACACAATGATTGGCAACACAGATAATATTGCAAGCAGTTGGGATCTATGCTATTTTATAGGTGGGATAGTTGAGTACATGGAACAGTATGCTAATACGCAAGAATACTGATATCACTAAAGGGAAAATATCCTGGATGATTTGTTTAGAACTGCCACACATTCATGCATAATGTTTCAACATAAAGCACATGGTGTTGATGGAAAGAGAATCCAAATGTGGACAGAGATGATAAGCGTTTGTGATGAAGAGGAAGATCGTTTGGTCTCATATCTGAACAAGGCACTTTTCCTCCTTCAGATATTGTTCTCTAACTTACTGGCTCTTAAAGGAAATATCAAGACCCAAGTTGATCATTTGCTAGTAGATTCAATCATTCATCATATATTTTCATGGTTTGTCAATACTGAGATGAAATAATACATATTGTGTAGGCAATCTTAATCCTACAACACTTAATTTGTAATGGCTGACATATTACTGATGCAATTTGTGCCAAAACTGTTTTAGCCTACTGGCTACTTGATTTTACAAGCACCATATGTACCTGTCTGCTTTGAATATTTTGAATCAAATTGAAATCATTGCATTTGAAATGACAAACAGGTACTTTGTTGACATATGTGTCTTTTCACATTATCTCATATCTACAATAGTAACAATACATTATAACCCTAGGTTTGCACATTTAATGAAGTGTCATGGCAACTTTACGACCTGCTAAACATTTTCTGTTGTTCCTGTACCTGGTCCATTTTGAGGATTACTTCCTGTTTGTGAAATGTCATTATCAACAGAAAAATTCACATCCTCATCCTTCATGGTTTGTGTTTGATGCTGCTGTGCTTCCTTTTGTGGGGCACCTGCTACCTCACCTGAAGCAGGAATGTCAGCATCCTCATCAGAAAAATCTACTAAAGGGGGATCACTTTGTGCTGTTGTTCCCGACTCAGCCTCACCAGAAAAATCTACTAAAGGGGGATCACTCTGTGCTGTTGTTCCCGACTTAGTCACTGGATGCACTATCACAGTCTCTGTCTCAACTTTCCCTTTCACACTCTTCCCAAGTTTGTTTAAGCTAGACACAGACCCTGCTACAGCTAGGCTTTGGTCCTGGTAATCTCTACCAGCATGTGCTTCAACACTTGTGCTAAAGTCAACATAATTGTTCATACTAGCTGTTGCTGACTGATTCACGAAAGAATCGTGGGTCTGGTCAACAGACGACCCATCCCAGTCAGTTGCAACAGACTCGTTGAAGTCATTGCTGACAACTACCGGAGGTGTATGTTTGGACCCCCTTGTCTCATCATTGATTGAAGTGGCAACATTACTGGGGCCATTTAGAAGTGGCGTCCTCTCTCCACGTTTATCGTCTTTCCTCCTCCCCAGTCTCTTTTGGACACCTTTTCCTGGAAAGTGAAGAATAAACGTAGCATGTAGCAGTAGCATCAGGGGCTCTGACGGGTCGGGTACGGCAGTACTCGAGTACAAATTCCAGGACTCGAGTACCCGACAAAGTGAGATAACTCTAAATTAAACGTGACCAGTTGTGCAGTCAAAACCCAAAACCAAGTGTCGCCTTTGTGGCTCACAGTTATTTTGTACCATGTCCAAAGACCCTCCATAAATTACCTTATGAAAGAATATGCCGACACCAAAACTCAGCTTAAGGATATTCTCAAGCAGTCCCCCGGGCGTATATTTGACAACAGATATGTGGACCAGCTGTGCCACCCACGGTTACATCACCGTCATGGGGCATTACATCATAGACGATGGGATCTAAAATCATGCATTCTTGCCACTAGATGCGTGGAGGATCATCCATGATGCACTTTGTTACAATGTACAATCTTTTCAAAGAAATTCACATTTGATATTGGTTACGAAATGTGCTTTAATAAATGTTCTGATTTTGACAATGGCTTCTTTTTTCTGAGTTTTATTATCTGCATTTTGGGTTAAATCTCATTGTTACCCCAGTCTCAAAGCTTTTCAGACTCTCGATTTTGTGTATTCATAACCACTTGTTTATAAACCGCTTGACGCTATAGTTTGTGCCAGTGCTCAGTTGAGTAATGTAGCCCTGCATAGACCAATGCTAGTCAAATCATGAGTCAATGATATTAGGTTTGTGTTTCGTTAAATAACTGTCTTTTAAGGAAAGATTTTGTATAAGTTTTCAATCAATACAGATGTTATAACTTATTAGTGCGGCATTCTTGTGTGAAATATATTGATGAAAACTACTTAAAACACATGCACATTGCTCTCACTAAAATTAATACTATAATTTTCAGGTACTCGAGTCCGGGTCGGGTTTTGTAGCCCGAGTTTTGCTACCCATCAGAGCCCTAGTAGCATTAGGAGTTAATGAAGCCTCACAATTTTTACATCACCTGCCAGTTAAGACAACCATTTAGTAGATAGTAGGATCATCTATTATCAAGGCAAAACCTTTTAAAAACTTGTTTACAAATCCATTCCACTAGATGTGAAAGAAAAGTACTATAAATGAAACACGGTGTCTGGGGTTGTTTTTCATTACAACTTATCCCCTACATGACTTTTTAAACAAAATATCTTTGCCCACTCCATCTGATAAAAATGTCTGCCCTGGAGAACAATTTACATTGCTTGTTAGTTATCCCATTAACTTTAACAGAAGAATATTTAGAGTGTTGTGCAACTGACCGACGTAGCGGGCATGTTCGATGACATCATCCCTGACGTCGCGCACGTCCCACATGGACAGGAATGACGTGCAGCAGTTGCTCTGGTCAGCTTCCTCGCCCATGTACGGTTTGTGGGAGAAGGAGTAATAGTGAGCCACTGCGGCAAAAAACATCTCAATACAGATGCAGAAATCCTGAAAAAAAGAAAGAAAAAAAACAGGTCAAAAATGTATCAACACTGTAATGATCCATAAGCTTATCACTACCAAGAATTTTCGGTAGATAAATAGAGCAAACTACGCGTATGTCAAACTGATGAAGTTACATCACCTAGTTTTTCAGTCCAAACAACTTTCTGTAATATTGAGTCAAAATTCATATAATGAACTAAAATTAGTAGTCCCTGTGGTTCACAGTAATCTTTTTTCCAAATATTTCATACAAGAAGATTCAACACAAATCTGACAGAACTATTGTTGCCATCAAAAATGCATCATCACTGATAACTTGAAAAACTTGTTTTCCCATCTTCACGGGCTTGTGTTTTTTTATAAAATGGTCACCCTGTCGGTGGCTACCTGTAATCCAGTTGCCTCCTCCTTCACTGACTTGTAAAACAACCATGGCCCATTTTGTGGAATAGCTCCAAGTTTAGCCAGAGCTGCTATCACTACCGACTGCCTGTAACATAGTCATCATTGACAATACAACCCATCGTTCATCATCTGTGATATAGTATAATACTGAAGAAATTAAGAATACAAGACATTGCATTGTTCTTATTGATCAAGTATAATCATTGTGCAACCGTAGCTGTTTAAAACTACATGATCAGGGTACTCTTAGTAAAAAGGTTTTTAAGAGATGCGTGTTTATTCAGTAAGGGGGCCACCGACCCTTTATACACATACATGTCAGAAGGATTCAAGATATGACATGAAGCGTCATAAAAGTGACGGAATGAACATAGAGGTATAATTGTACAGAGATGTGAACACAAGATCAGCAGGATGCAAAATATTTCATACGTTTTTACATAGCTAAAAATATATATTTAGCAAGGTTGTTTATAATAATATTATTCTGAGAAGTAAACAGTAGAGCTAGCTTGTTTTCAGAAGGATATACATGATAAAAACGTGGTATGAGAGATGCTCTTAGTCTTACACATCTTAGCAGGATGGACTTTCACTAGTTCACACACTCAACATCTACTCATCACAACATCTACAGCTCAACATCCGATACACTCCTCTAGTCATCTTCAACTGACCTAATAACTAAATAAATATACTTTACAAGAACCACAGTAATCAGATGTTTCAAGACTATTTCTACACACCATTCTTCATTAACCTTTTACCATCATTATGGAAAATCTTTGCTAACATAAGTTTGGGCTGAGAGCGTTTGACAGTTTATGGATTGATAGCAGTGAAAGATTATATTCTTATGTCTAAACAAACATGGAGTGTTCGCCTACTGTATCCTGAATGACGTATTTACAGTTTATACTAAACATTAATTTGCCTTTCACTGATATCACAATATAAACAGATAACATTTACCAAAATGATAAGAAGACCACAGCCTTGACACACAGAAACTTGGGTAGGGGCTTGATTGGAGCCAGTTCTTCTTTGGCTGATTTGTAGAACAGGATCAAACAATACATGGCCCACTGAAAAATGCATATCAGCTAATTGTATTTCACAGATCACCTGTTGACATGACAACTGAACTACAAAATTTATCTGGGTTTTTCATTTCCTTCTTCAAACAATTCATTCACATCCTCGTGAAACTAACAACATGAAATTCACATTTCTGTTACAAAATAACACAGACAAGATACTAGTGAACGGCACCTCCTAAGATTTACACGGGGAATTCCAAGAGTTGACATTTACCTTTCAAACACCAAAATCATAAAACTCCACCTTCACTGTAAACCCTTTAGTGAAAATCCTTTAGCACACACTTACAATCTGCGAGATGTTGTTGAAGATGACAAGATAGGACCAGGCAGTTGTGAAGTTGAAATCCCCCTTCATCATACTTTCCACCAAGTTCGCACAGTCTATAGGAGGAAACGACTTCATCAAAGTCATTGTCAAAACATATGCACAGCCAAAGAACTTTATTGGGCTTCCTTCCTCAAAGATACACTATTTCCTCAGTATCTGTACCTAACCCTGCTTGAATTGGACAAATATGTTTGCCAGGTTTACAGTGTGTATCAGTCTCATTCAGATTCAGTTTGAAGCAAACATGAAGCCTTGAGAACTTATATCAAAATTATAGCTCTCAAATAGAGCTAGTCAATGAAGACTACCCTCACTTCATTTTTACTTGTCCTGAGCTAAATTTGGTAGTCATGGTCTAACAGGCTAACACAAATTTCAGAGGCTGTAATCAAATATCTTTCATGCACATTATATTCCAGCAGCTACCAAAATAAGCTATTTAAATAAGAAAATATTGGTTATCTGCCATTATAACAAAGCAACCATGTTGTAGGTTTACATATGTAGAGGTATTAACATAGACTCACAAAGCAATAACTGTTGTAGCTGGCCTCACTACTGTGTACTGCAGCACCCCATGCTTACATCTCTGCAGAAACAATCTGTTGAAGACAAAGACACATTTACCACCACAGCCTCTGATATAGCATTACATGAACCAAAATCTGTATTCAACAGGTTGTACAGTACGGAATTGACCTAAACTACTGAAATCAGTACTTAAGCATGCTGACCATTAGAAATCTTATGATTTGATACGTAAAAGTTAGTGTGATAGAGTATGGGTTTACATAGCTTTTAGCAATATTACAGTAATATCAATGCAGGGAACACCAGAAATTGACTTCACACCATGCATTCATTCAAGGAATCTGCATGATGAGTGAAACTTGAACCACTAGGCTACCCCACAGCCCAGATTTCCTAAAAGTGGCATAAAACTCACTCACCCACTCTGAACTCTGGAAGAGCACCAAGAGTACCATTTAGAGCAACCACCATCAGTGCTGTACTTACTTGCCCATCGGCCATGGTGGGAGAAGACAGAATGGGATCATGTGTTTGACCTGGTCCTTATTCTCCAGTTCAATATCCAGATGTGGATGTTCTTGATGAAGATAATTCATTAGGTAGCGCATGAAGTTGTAGATGACATATGCCTCATAGCATTCTCGCACTGTGTCAAGGTAAATAGCAGCCCTCGAATCGGAGAGCAAACCACTAAAATTGATAAACAATTGTTTTTAGAACTGATATTTTACAGAGTATTGATATTATACAAAACCTATAATCATAACCATTTTTTAATAGCAACCATACAAGAGTTTATCAGAAAATGTACAGGCTCTTCTGTCTCTTGTCTTAACAAAAGAGTTAAGCTGATTACATGACATGGGATTTTCAAATATGACATATGGTTGCAGGTGACATGATATGTTTTTACACTGTTTTAGCAATATTTCAACAATAACACGGCAGGGGAACACCAGAAATGGTCTTCACACATTGTACCCATGTGGGATATCAAACATGGGTCTTCAGTGTGAGGAGCAAACGCTTTAACCAGTAGGCTACCCCACTGCTCTTTCAATTTAATGAGAGAGATGGATGGATTAATTGAATATATGTTTAATGCTTCACACCTCACACAAGAAAAGGCATTTTAGTGATTGATATTAAGAGCAATGAACAGTGACATGGGGTACTCCTGCATGTAATCAATCAAACCACAGGGCCCTGACCACCCAATCATCTAAGTCATCTTACGAATGGCTGGTGACCTATGGATTAAGACTAATGTGCCAAATTTCAAATCAACCTTCAGTGCAAGTGACCTAACATAAAACAAATGCACTTACGGCATTAAGGGCATAAATTGGAACCATCCACAAAATTCTGAAAAATTGAAAAAAATTAATCAGTCATTCACATTTAAGATCATGTAAAAATATATCTAAATACACACAGCAGTAACTTTTTCCTCACTTTTCTGTATAATATCAGTGTCTGAAGTTAGGTTAAGATTCAATCCCCATACCCTCCCGTCAAAATGTTAAAGTTTGACTTACAAGAAAATGACCTCATACTTTCATGATAAATTTAAAGTTTGACTACTTAGTATTAAGAATATTAACACAAAGATAGACATGAAAACAACAACATATTTTTCTGGGAGTGTTAGGGACCATTCATAATTTATGGCTAGGAGGGATGATGATGATTTTTATGGAGAAGCATGTAGAATTTGAATGTCTGCGACCCCTACCCTCCAAGAGTTTTTGTAAAAAGTAAGTGAACCCCCCTGCATGTCATGTACAAAATCAATGACACCTCCTCCCCTTTCCCATAAATTCTAAGCATAATTTTGTAATATTTTTATGTACAAAATTGCTGAACCCCACACCACGACCCGAACAAAATCCCTCCTCTTAAAATCATCACCCCATCCCACCCTACACCCAAGCCATAAATTATGAACGGTTCCTTATCTTGTATCTCCATGGTCTAATGACTGTTCAGTTGAAAGATAATAAAATGCACAGGTGACCTCCTGTTCATGGCATATACCTCTGAGCACGGCAGTTTTTCCATACTCTTTATCCTGACATCCAAAACACTGACTTAATTAGCAAACAGTAATAAGGAAACTGACAGCGGCTAGAGAATGACCATCAAATATCTGTAGATCCCACAGGTACATATATCTCATGAATCGTGAGTGTTGAAAGCAGCAGTTCAATTAGACATACCTTATAATGTTTCTTTGCAGCTGTGGTTGTGTATAATATACTAGGTGCTGTACAATTCCCCAGATAGAAATTGGCAGAGACATCATAACAAAGAGTCCACCGACAAACCAAGCTTGAACATGGACCTCCTTCTTAGTCCTATTTAATTCCCATATGCAGAGGGGCAGTGCTACTGTCAATAATATTATGTAGACAAGTATAACTAAAGGCCGTATCCATTTCCGCCATCGATTAAAACAATCCATGGTGCTTCTTCACCTCGAAAACCGCACCACTTCTCGTCAAATCTTATTATTTAGAATAGCAGCCGACATTTTGCTGTCATGTGATTACTCCTGCGCAAATTTGCAACATCCGGTTCCAATATACTACTAGAGGTTAAACTTATAGTATTAGTTATAACGATTTCTTTTTCAGTAGATAGACATTTCACACTAATTGACATTGCATAGTACTTAAATATATACGATTTATATTATTAGTAAGGAATACATTTCGTATTGAAAATTTGGACTGGCAACATAAGCCTTTAATACATTTTTTTAGACATAGTTAATGAGTTATTATACCACTCTGATATAAATCAGGAGACTCATTTCCGTGTTATCTGCCCTCAGACTGTGCGTCATATTCGTGCAACAACTTTGTGACAGTTAGTCAGATTTTTCATCGAATGACTTAAAACATCTGAGGAATCAGTCCAAAGGTAACACGGGTATATTCGAAAATTGTGAATGATACCTGTCAGTCTGAATGAGTGTCATAAATTGAGTTTCCTGTCACCTAATATTACTTGTAAACAACCAGATCGAATTCAGAGTCAGAGCCCAAGTGTAAAGACTGTCGTACGTGTCTACGTTGAAGTGAAATACTGTTCTAAATGTCAATTATTTTTCATTTTAAAAATCTCTCTTAGTAATTAATTCTGTCAAATTTAGATATCAAGATTGTGTAGGATCTGGTATGTCTGTTATGTATGAGAGTTGAGAATATATCTGGTACCTCCCTTGATTGTTTTTATTATGAGAGAACCTCATAAAGACATTTGTTTTCTCTTCACTTCAGTTGTTTGTGAGAAACTGAATTTTTAGAAAATGAACACAATTATGAATGATGAGGAAGACGGTCTGAGTATAAGAATGTATATTTTGAATTCATTTTTGAGGCAATACAATTACCTTTGTATCATCAGAATTTGATCACCTACAATAGAAAACAAAGTCACTAATTTTCAAATGGATATGATGATGAATTTCCGTAAACATATGGATGTTTTATTGTATATTCCCATCACCATGGACAGCCAAGGTTGACAACATTGCTGTTCTTACTGGTTGAGGGATTTTATGGGCTAGTCAATTTGAGCATTTGTAACATTCATTTATAAACATGCTAACAATTCAAGAAGTCAGATCATTGAAAGCTTTTCTCAGTAACTTCCCCAAATTGAATGTTCATGATGTAGGTATAATAGAATAAAAAAATATATCTTGCCATATCTGATTACTTTGTAGTGCACAGTGTTTTACTTTTCTTTGAATTTTAGACCCAACATGGCATGTGCACCAGCCCAGAGTGAACAAGGAGCAAGGCCACGCCCCCCTCGACCACCACCACCCAATGTAAGTTCGGCAGAGAGAAGTACATTTTCTCATCTCAAGAGGCTTTGTACTAAAGCTCACCAGCATGTGGAAGAGGCTCTATCGCTGGATGAGGGTAATAGAGACTTGGATGCTAAGGAAGAATATCTACAGGCACTACACCTCATTGACCAAGCAATGGCTATGGATTGTGAAAAACTGAATTTTACAGCTGATGATCAAAATTCTGCCAAACTAATGCAACAAAAAATGTCAAAAACCAAACTTCAAATTGAATACAGAATGCAGGCTATTGAAAGGGAAGAAGCTGTTGCAAATTCATATCCTGATCTGGAAGAACGAACAAGGCTAGACTCCCCTCCATCTTACAACGAGGCGGTGACCTCTGGAGCATCCAGTCCAGTGGTGGCATCTGGGGATGCCATGATGATGAGTTTGGGCGACAGTATCATGAATGACGAGAGACAGAATGGGGAGGTCACACAACATGCAGATGCAGACAGAACATTTGAGATTGCAGATGGTGTGCAGATATTTTTCATAACACCACAAGGTTATGTGAGTGCTCCATCATATCCCAGTTCCCTGTCAGTGTTTAAGTTCCGGGATGAGCAGTGCGCCGGTACCCAGAGGCCACCAACGTTTATGCAGGTGAATGATTGGGTATACCCACTGATTCCAGGGATGTCGCCATCTCTCAGGACCACATATGGGGCTTACATGTTCCCCGACACATCCTCTGATGTCCCAGGTATGTCAGTCTTATTCCTTATACATTTGTTTGGTAGTCGAAACCAGCGTTCAAATGTTAGCATGAAATATAGTGGAATCTGGTCATTTTAATAGCTGAGGACCTCTGTGATGTCAGATGAGATCCTGTACTTGTGCAGGCTGATGACTATTGATACACTACTGAGAGTATTGAAATCAGAATCTGGTAACCATAGTGATTGTAGGACATTAGATCTGTACATATAGGATTCATTTCTTGCCTTTACAGGGATTGATCTGTACCTCATTAAAGGCCAATATTTTAATGAAATTGGCAGCAAGCGTCAGTAAATATTTCTTAGTTCTTAGTTATGCTGTAACTGTTGTTATGGTTTTGAAGAGGTGACCTGTATTAAACTGTTAAATGGAACAAAAAGAGGAAGAGGCTATGCTAATAGCTAATAATTTTCAGTTCAATGTTAACATTCAATTTGCCTACCAAGGATGTAGGTAATTTATAATTCTTCAACATTTTTATGTTTAAGATTTGTTCCAGCAGCCTACTATCAGTGAATTTTTGTTGTTCCTGATACACTCAAATATTTAATCTTCAAACATTTACTCTTCAGGAGCTGCTGTGGGGTTGATGTTGCCTGACACAATGGATGTCGAGGATAGACTGAAGTTTGAACAGCTTCTCCGATCATTGACAGTGATGGAGGACCAAGTTGTCATTTCCCCTGAGGGAATCCCATGTGAGCCAGCACCAGCCTACCCTCAGGTTCCTAATGCTGAAGCAGCTCCCGCCTACCCCCATGTACCCCAAGTGTCCCATGCAGAACCAGCACCTGTATCCTACCCACAGATCCCAAGTGCACCGATGGAACAGGTACCAAGTGCGCCAGTCGAGCAGAGGCCAGCTGAAGTTGAAGGACAGAGGGAGGATGTACATTCAGACACTACCTCAGGGAAAATCTCAAAGGGAATTCTTGTAGGTGAGGACTTTTGCATTTTGTCACATAACTGTTATTATTACAGGAGCATAGCACCCGCTTATCTGTTTTTGCTGCAGATCCATGGTATACACAACGTGTGGGGATTCTAGGAGAACTCTATGCTAACCCACAAATACTTGCTTTTGTATGAAAATTGTGTGAGTGGCAGGACCAACATACCCTTTTCATTAACTTCTTATTCCATCACTGATTTTTTGCACAGTTGCTCACCAGAATCAATTTCCGTCAGATAATGGAGACTTGATAATTTATGTATTACCTTACCGGACGCTACACTTTCAGCAACATGTAGCATTAGATAAGTATGAAAAGATTGCATGCTCATGTGTTACCTTACCTGATGCTACACATAGCTAAAGGTTTAATATCCGGTAAATATAAACTCATTGTATTTATCCTGAAATGCTCATTTTGGTATTGTCAGGGATAAGAAAATCTGGTGGTGATAGTGTGTGAAATGCATTTGTGTGTCATCAGTACCCTGGAGCATGAATCATTGTTAATGCTATTAACCATTGCTTGTAATAAATCTGCTGGAGCAGGCAGGCAATATATGTTATTATAGCTTACCACAACATAATATGAAGCTGTTGAAGAGATAAGAAAGCTAATTTTTTCTTGTCTGCCACAGCGGCTGACTGGATCTCCTGGGGTGTGGGCAAGGGGGCACAGAAGGCGGGGCAGCTGATCAAGTACGGGTCCGGCAAGCTACAGCAGCAACTCAGGCCAGAAGACAGACCGCGCACCATCGACCCTAAAGTACAGAAAGGAGCCAAATATGCTCGACAGGCCACACATGTGGCAGTCAAAGTCAGCTGCTTTGTAGGTAGGTGACCTCATTGTGGGTTTCTACAGACATCTTTTTCAGTGGCATTTTAGAAGTTGGAAATTACAATATAGACAAACTTTATGGATAACAACTTCTTTATTTTGTGAGTGTGACGTTTCAATACAACATTACAATATCTATATCGAAACGTTGCACGCTCGAAGTAAAGAAATTGTTATCCATAACGTTTGTCTATATAATAGTAGACATTTGTGTGTTGTCAAGATGTGCCCAATAGGCTACGAGATATAAAGGTTTTCAAAATATTAATATTATGTGCAGGTTACACATTCCCTATATGTTCTGAGTTTGTTTCACTAAATCAGCAAATCAACCTCAAGTTACACCCTTTAAGATGTAAGTCTGTTTTCTATTGGCTTTTGTCTGTGGACGACATTCTGCTTTTGTAGAGTGAATTCTAAAATGCTTTTGCAGTTTGTGTTAAGTAGTATTCAGGATTTAGGCATGGTCAGTGAAACTCTGAGTGAAGGGTTCAATGGTATTCAGGGGTGGTCGGTGAAACTCTGAGTGAAGGGTTCAGTGGTATTCAGGGGTGGTCAGTGAAACTCTGAGTGAAGGGTTCAATGGTATTCAGGGGTGGTCGGTGAAACTCTGAGTGAAGGGTTCAATGGTATTCAGGGGTGGTCGGTGAAACTCTGAGTGAAGGGTTCAATGGTATTCAGGGGTGGTCAGTGAAACTCTGAGTGAAGGGTTCAATGGTATTCAGGGGTGGTCGGTGAAACTCTGAGTGAAGGGTTCAATGGTATTCAGGGGTGGTCAGTGAAACTCTGAGTGAAGGGTTCAATGGTATTCAGGGGTCGTCAGTGAAACTCTGAGTGAAGGGTTCAGTGGTATTCAGGTGTCGTCAGTGAAACTCTGAGTGAAGGGTTCAGGGGTGGTCAGTGAAACTCTGAGTGAAGGGTTCAATGGTATTCAGGGGTGGTCAGTGAAACTCTGAGTGAAGGGTTCAATGATATTCAGGGGTGGTCAGTGAAACTGTGAGTGAAAGGTTCAATGGTATTCAGGTATTCAGGTGAGGGAAGTTTTCACCATCATAGATCAGAACCTTATCACTGACCAACCTAATGTTTTGTTTTCAGTGGGAAAGTTAAGTGATGCAACTGTGGCACTGGGGAAACAGGTGGCGCCACACATTCGGAAACAAGGGGAGAAGATACTGCCGCAGGTGTTTAAACCTTCCAAAGATGGACAGTCCAAAATGGATGGAGTGTTGGAAGTGGCTGCTAGTGGACTTAAGGGTAACTACAGTGACAGTGTGGAGATGCCAACTGTGCCAAGTTTCTTAAGTTTGGGAATGTGAATTATGGTATATTATGTCATATTTGGGATAACACTTTCTTAGTAAAGTACAGATTCTAGTACTTTTGTTAGGTTGAGTCCCATTCAGGATTTGAACCCACACCCTCAGAGTCAGGCACCTAATCACCAGCACACAAAGTCAGACGCCTAGACCGATTCGCTCAGCCACCGGCTTCCACAAAAATGGAAGTCGGACAACTGGTAGTCTAGACTGCGGACTTTATGTACCCCTGTTTGAGAGAGTTCACTCAAACACATCTTGTTCAGTTAGTGTTTATGGAATTTAAAAACATTCATGGAAACGCATAGACACTGACTGCACAAGATTAGCCTGCGAGTGAACTACACATGCTCCTAGATTTCATATGTTAGAATTTTAATTGAATTCGGTTTTCAACTTCGCTGATACCAGACGTAAATTTAGAGTTAGGTTAGAAAGTCAGTAAGCTGTTAGATATTCATAAATTAGATTAGACAATCAGTGGGGTTTAGTTAGTAAAGAAAGTTAGAGGTTGGATATTCAGGGTTAGATTAGTTTAGTATTAGTCGGGTTTTGAACATTAATAGAGTTAGAATTTAGATATTAGGGGTTGGTGAAATTAGTTAAATTCATCAAGCGCAAAAGTTTACACATTCAGTTAGTTCTTCACACATTCGCTTTTTACCCATAACTGTTATCATATTTAGTTCTTCAGTTCCTCATTAGAAATAAGTGTTATAATATTTAGTTCTTCAGTTCCTCATTAGAAATAAGTGTTATCACGTTTATTTGCTCAGTTTTACATTGTACACAATAAGTGTTATCACATTTATTTGCTCAGTTTTACATTGTAGACAATAAGTGTTATCACATTTATTTGCTCAGTTTTACATTGTAGACAATAAGTGTTATCACATTTATTTGCTCAGTTTTACATTGTTGACAATAAGTGTTATCAAGTTTATTTGCTCAGTTTTACATTGTAGACAATAAGTGTTATCACATTTATTTGCTCAGTTTTACATTGTACACAATAACATACATACATACAAATACTTATATAGCGCCAATATCCGTAATCCGCTCAAAGGCGCTCTGGCTCTAAGATGGTCAAGATATCACATATAGTTCAAATGCTTCACCAAAGAGACATGTCTTCAGATTTGATTTAAAAACAGCTAAATCTGGTTGTGTTCTGAGGTGAGATGGAAGATTGTTCCAGAGATGAGGCCCAGCCATCTCAAGTGACCTGTCACCATATGTTTTTGTCCTAGTCACAGGAATTGTCAAAAGACACTGGTCATTTGATCGGAGAGAACGTACAGCAGTATAACGGTGGAACAGATCACAGAGGTACTGAGGAGCTAGACCATGTAAACTTTTAAAAACAAGGAGTAGAGTTTTATATTTTATCGCGGTAGTGGACGGAAGCCAATGAAGTGAGTGAAGAACAGGAGTAATGTGGTCCGATTTCTTTGACAGAGAGACCACTCTGGCTGCAGTATTCTGCACCTTCTGAAGCTTGTGTATAAGATTGTTTGGGAGGCCAGCAAGAAGCGCATTACAGTAGTCAAGGCGAGATGTTACATATGCCTGAACAAGAGATGCTGTAGTCTTGGCGTCCAGGTATCGTCGAATCATGCCGATGTTACGAATGTGGTAGTATGCGCCCTTCGACAGATGTTATTGATGTGTGGCTCCATGGACAGTGAAGAATCAAAAATAACTCCCAAGTTTAAGCACCTCATGGTTTGGCTGAATCTCACACTGACCCGATGCTGAATTTAGGAAGAGAGATACTGGGTTGGAGGCAGCTTAGGGTGGAAAACTATGAGTTCAGTTTTATCATCATTCAGTTTGAGGTAGTGTGGCGACATCCAGATTTTGATGCAGCTAACACACTCTTCAATGGTGAGAAATGAAGACACAGCTGATGAGGAAAGTAAGGGTTTGAATGATATGTAAATTTGAGTGTCGTCAGCATATAAATGCAGTCCAAGGTTGAAGGATCTGACGATATCACCTAGAGGAGAAGTATAAATAGTGAAAAGTAGAGGTCCAAGAACCGATCCCTGAGGCCGCGCCATAAGCAAGATCCTTAGGACTGGAGATGTGACCATCAATGATCACCGACTGATGTCTACCTGCTATGTAGGACTCAAACCACTGAAGAGCAGTTCCTCTAATACCCATCCTGGTCTCAAGTGTATGCATCAGAATAGTATGGTCGATAGTATCGAAGGCACTACTCAAATCAAGTAGAACCAATACTGCAGCACCATCTTTGTCTCACGGCTCTCAGTATGTCATTGTGCACTTTAGCGAGTCGCGGTTTCCGTGGAGTGGAAATTCGGTATGCTGATTGCATGACTTGAAACACCCATTTAAGGTCATGTGTTCCTTGAGTCTTGTTGTGACCACGCGCTCAATCAATTTTGAGGTGAATGGTAAATTTGTGACTGGCCGATAATTTTTAAAAGCTCTTGATCTAAACCTTTCTTTTTCAGGAGTGGAGTGACAACTCCATTTTTCAATGTATCCGACATCATACCTTCCTGGAGAGATTTATTGACAACAGAGAGGTCAATATAGGGGCAAAGGTATCTAGAGAGTTCTTGAGAAGCCATGTAGGTATAGGGTCAAGAATACATGACCGTCGGTGACTTAGAAACAAGTTTCACAATCTCTGCTTCTGTTGCTGGTTGGAAATGGGATAGGCATGGAAAAGCAGCTATTGATTGGGGCTCAATGTGTGGAAGGTCATCATGTGAAAGTGAGTCTCTGATTGTGGAAATCTTCTGAGAAAAGAAGTCTGAGAACTTGTCAACTAATTGATCAAGGGATGAATGAGATGGCAGAGTCAGGGAATTATCCTTAAACAGAAGCCTGTTAGCTATCCTGAACACTTCCTTCTGTCCATCCACATCCTGCAGTGCAGCTTTGTAATAGCTTGACTTGGCTGTCTCCATAAGAGAGTCAACATGATGTCTCTGGTTGTCATGCATCTGCTTATGAATGGCTAACTTGGTGTGTCTAAACTGTTTCTCGAGTTTACGCCTCAAAGCGTTTAGCTGATCGAATGTCGTCATTATACCAGGGTGATTCTGGATGAAGAGTTACAGTACAGGACTTCAATGGAGCATGATGGTCAGCAAGTTTCCTGAGCTGAGTGTCATACAGAGTAACATATTCACTGGCGGTGAGATCTGAAGAGCTAGAAATAGCTGTTGTCATATCTAGCTGAAACTCTTGAAGATCAATGTCCTTCCACTTGCTTGAAATGAGATTTTCTTTCTGGTTAGATCTTTCAACTGAGATGTTGACATTGAACAAGACACTGTAGTGATCAGATCTTACAGAATGATCAAATCTTACGTTACTGACCTTCAGTTCATTCTCACGCACAATCACCAGGTCTAGAATATGTCCCTGAACGTGAGTTGGCTCATGTATGACTTGAGTTAGGCCATGAGCTTCCAGAATATTGAGCAGCTTCTGTGCATCTCTGTCATTTGTCTTGTCAATGTGGTAATTAAAGTCCCCACATATTAAGAGCTTACCGGGTGTTGTCGTCAGAGAATCAAGAAGTGCACTAAAGTCATCAAAGAAAGTACCAGGTTTTGGCGGTCTGTACAACACAATGATGTTGAAACATTGGTTGTCACATGTAAATTGTAATGGTATAAGTTCAAATGAAGTACATGTATGGAGATTGGCAGCTTTCAGTTTGCGACCAACAAGTTTATCATTGTAGACGATACCAACGCCGCCTCCACGCACAGCTCCCACGGCCGAAAGCTATGAAATACACACTGCCATTTAGAAAGTAGTCAAATTTAACATATGTCATATTTGGGATTACACTTTCATAGTAAAGTACAGATTCTAGTACTTTTGTTGGGTTGAGTCCCATTCGGGACAGTGGCAGTGTGTATTTCATAGCTTTTGTCTGACTTTGTGTGCTGGTGCCTGACTGAGGGTATGGGTTCGAATCCCGAATGGGACTCAACCCAACAAAAGTACTAGAATATGTACTTTAATAAGAAAGTGTAATCCCAAATATGACATATGTTACATTTGACCACTTTCTAAATGGCAGTGTGTATTTCATATATTTACAGAAACAATCTGATATGTTCTATACCGACAGTAACATTACTACAGCTATTACACTTCCTCAGGCTATTCTATATTGTATACATGTATTATGTTAGATGACATAGGGCCAACTGCCCTTAGAGAAGTGGGGAGTTGTGGTCTGTTGACCAAATGCACAGCCCTATATAGGTTGTCAGCCATGTTTGTTCTCAGTGCTCTTGTCAAACAGTTAATTACAGTTAATTACCGTGCTCTGTACCTATATAATGAGCCGGTGGCCCCTGTACATGAATAAAACATCTTCCGGTATCTACTATAGGATGTCAGCCATGTTTGATCTCAGTGCTCTTGTCAAACAGTTAATTACCATGCTCTGTACCTATATAATGAGCCGGTGGCCCCTGTACATGAATAAAACATCTTCCGGTATCTACTATAGGATGTCAGCCATGTTTGATCTCAGTGCTCTTGTCAAACAGTTAATTACCATGCTCTGTACCTATATAATGAGCCGGTGGCCCCTGTACATGAATAAAACATCTTCCGGTATCTACTATAGGATGTCAGCGTATATTGCAGTGGCGATAAAAGAACCCAAAGTCAATAAAAGCAAAACTAATACTGTTGAAATTGTTTCCTTACAGATTTGTGAATATTGATCCTAAACGAAAATGTGTACATATTTATTAAGATGTAATGGTTCAGATGGACAATAAGGTGGGAGAAAATGAAATATTAGAATATTTTGGGAACAACCAAGTTGATATTTAGCATCAACTGCCAGTCTATATATGTACTTGTTAGTTCTACATATACAGAATAATCTAACGTATATGATGGATTGATACACTGACATATCGCGATATATTTCGGACGATAAATCAAAACACCCTGAGTTCCCTTTGTTGCTATGCATCTCATTGAAATCAAATCTTTTACACCAATTCAGTGAGAAAGGTGTCTAGTTGGAGTAAAAATTCACAGTTTAATATGATTGGTGTATAATTTACATATGAAGAAAGTGTTATTTGAATGAGTTGTGAAACAGGTTGCAGCTGGGTAGCATTCATATTTAAGTGACTTACATAGTAGAATAAAATATGTCTGCTAATGTTGGGCTTGTTAGTTAGTGGGTTAGTATCTTCATTTGACTGTTTTGTTTTCCGTGAATTATTTGTGTGTTGTGTTTCAGGGTTTGGGACAGTCTACATGGGGCTGGAGACATCGGCTAAGGAGCTGGCGAAGAATCTGGCAAATGAAACAGTTGGCATCGTCCATCACAAGTAGGTTCATACCATACTTTATTAAGAAACATAATATTTTGGTTTCATCCGTAGGCAGAAGGAAAGAGTGGCAAAAATCTTCAATATTTCACAGGTTTGGAAACACTACAACAGTTATCCGAGTCTCTTGCCAGCGTAATCATTTTTCACCAGCTAGTCAAACCACAGCTTGGTGCCAGTGAGAGAAACCCACCCATGCCTAGACCAATGAGCACTTATATCTCACATTCAGCATGGCGCAGAACGGTGGCCTAGTGGTTAAAGTGTTCTCTTGCCAAAGAGCCTGGTTTGATTACCCACATATGTTAGAGGCCCATTTGTGGTGTCCCCTGCCCTAACATTGCTGGAGGATTGCTCAAATCGGCGTAAAACCGTACTCCCTGACTCATATACAGCAACATTGTGTCAATATCAGACCAAGGGTTAACACTGAACAGTGAGATCATTAGACTTCCGCGAATTTATATAACAGTCTCAGTTTCATTAGTAGACGAATTTAAAGATTATATTACGGTGAAAAGTCACTGTTTGTATTTCCAGGTAATAGTAGTTTATCGTACATGTGAAGCTTTGGCACACTGCTGTAGCCAGCAGTCAATTTAGCATGTTTAATCAGGGTGAAAATATCCTCATCTGCCTCCATGTCAAACTGATGCATGGTGTTGAGCTAGGCAGATTGGAAATATGTTTAGTGATGCTAGCTGGGCATGTTCTTCTTCACAGGTACGGTGATGAAGCAAGTAAATTCACCGAAAACACGCTGTATTCTGTTGGGAATGTTGCCATGACGGCCTACAATGCTGACAACCTCGGCATCAAGGCCATCACGAAGCGTGCAGCAAAGGATGCTGGGAAGGCTGTGTTACACGATCTGCAGGATGAACGAGCCAAGAAGCAAACAAATGGATGTTGTCAGAACGGAGAGAAACACCCCAGTCCCTCGCATGAAAAACCTCCACAGTAAAACATATTGTATGATAGGTTCACTTGAACTGTAATTTATATGTAAAGTGTTTTACAAAAATATGATAAACCGGTATTGTGTGTACTAGTCAGCCTTGCTGGTTACTATTTTAACATTTCTAATATTTAGGATATATTACACGTCTGTCAAATACCATAACAATACAGATATTAGCTGTATGAAATACATGATATCATCTTGAATCTGTATTTTGAAATGTCAGTCATTCAGTGATCAATTCTAAGGGAAACTAGACTAACATCACAGGAAGGACCCAGCTGTGGTTACAGCTTGTTCAGCTTGACCTGATCAAGTGAATACTAATGCACTGCGTGACCGTGTCACAACTGGTTCGGTCTATTATTGTCAAGGGGTGCACCTTTGTGAGTTGATTGTCAACATGTCCGAACAACCGAGACAAGGTCGCCGTTTGAATAGAAAAATCGTCAGCAATGTCCTAACTTTCTTTAAAAAAGAAGCTACAGATGGTTTAATGTTTCCGATTCGGGCTGTAACGAATCCATGTATGCATGCTTCATACGAACGCAACATTGATAACATGCTTTGCTCCCCTATTTAATGAAGTTAACTCGACCAGCCGTTTGTGCCATTTGACCTCCTGGGTCATGCATATGTAGAGTAGCTCAGGTCAAGCTGAACAAGCTGTAGGTCAGTAAACATTGTAACCTTGACCTTTCTCCCAGTTGCTATGTAGAGCGGCTAAATTTGTTTTTGTTTTTGTTGCTTCCCATGGTATTAATAGAATGTTACACTCACTTCAGTTTAATATAACTTCGTCCCTTCTGAAAAAGGTCTCAAACTTGACACTGAATCAAAGCTCATGTAATATTCTGCAACACAAATATACTGGGATAGATAAGTGGTGTGAAGTGTAAAGGCACTAGGCTCCTAGTCTGCAGGATGTAGGACATCCTGTAACATAGTGATACAGGATCCGGATATGAGGGGTAATAAAATGTTGGAGTCTCTGTCAAATAAGAGAGGTATTCGTACATGAACATATGTGGGCATAGAAAAATGTTCGTTCAAGTCTTAAGTCAAATGGATCAAATGTTTGATTAAAATATAATGTAGTACATAAAAAACATGAATGGATGAACCATTAGTATGTAAATATTTAGTTTCATTGAGTTTTCTTTATGTCACCTTTGCTGAAGATTACCCATGTTAGGTACCCGTGAAGGTCCGGGTTAGAATGAACCTTCAGTAACCCATGCTTGTCGTAAGAGGCAACTAACAGGATCGGGTGGTCAGGCTTGCTGACTTGGTTGACACATGTCATCGGTTCCCAATTGTACAGATCGATGCTCATGCTGTTTATCTCTGGATTGTCTGGTCTAGACTCGATTATTGACAGACCACTGCCATATAGCTGGAATATTGCTGAGTGCGGCGTAAAACTAACTCACTCACTGAAAAGGAAGCTCTGTGTTTGCCAGGAGGTGTTTAACTGATTATTCAGTTATTAATGCCATGTCAAGGATTGAGTATCCATGGTTAAAATCCCAATAATGTTCACCAACAAATCATTATATACACAGTGACACTGACACTGACACTTGACATGAACACTTGATATTGGAATTGGGAGTAGAAAGTGTAATGTGTTGTTTGAGAGCACTGTTTACTTTAGACATAGCTATACCTGGGACAATCATTTTGTTGTGCTTGAAGACGGACAGTGCTTTATTGTGATAAAAAGTAACATTTGCCAGGACATGGAGGTGAAGCCGAGCACCTTGTTCTCTGAACAGCTCAATATAATCGTAGTACTGTCAATGGTCTTCTTTGCATTGCCTACTATATTATCTGATGGACAAGTTGTGTTTGAATGTATATAGTACTTATAAGAGTTGTTGACATCGAGCTATGTGATTTTTAGGATTTGTATAAGTTGTAGAAATGTTCAAGCAGTGGTAGATTTTTTCAGGAGAAAGAGTATTATTTCTTCAAAGAAGCAACTGGCAGTGCTTGATTGTACATGTAAAACAAATGACTGAGGGCATGAGCCACAGAACCTCACAATCCAATGGTCTTCAGTTCATTCTGTGTGAGAACCATGGCATGCTGTTGCCATTTTGTCTGTGGGATCCATCAGGGATACAAAATGCAGGAGTGACTTGGAGAAGTAATTGGTGACTGAATGAATGGATTAAAACCTGTGCATCTTACATCAATGGGGTAATATCTTATAGAGGTATAAATTTGTAGAAATCAAAATCTGTGTATTTTGTTTAGATGGAAAGCTGATGATGCTGATGTGTTTTCTTACTGTGCATGACATCAAGATCAAAGTTTGAGGGTGTGTTGAAAATTGGGTATACCTGTACATAGATCTGTAATATATTTAAAACTGTATACATGTACCTTTTGGTTAACAAATGACACAAAAGTACCCTGTATTCGTCTCTATCAAAACATTATGTACATCAGCTTGATCTGTTTATGTGCATTACAGGTTACATTGTTTTGTTAAAATAAAATAAAATAAATGTTCATACAGCTTTGTGTTAACTTTTTGTTTTGTTATGAGCCGGGTTCCAAATTCAAAACTACTCTGTGCTGCTGAAGACATTCCGGTTGAGGACCAGTGAGCAATGTGCGTTAAACACTGGTTTGAAGACACCTTGTGCAGTGTTATGTGAGAGGAACATCTGAAGTGAAGCAGGCCTGTCTGACACACCAATCTTCGGCCTTTGAACCAGGGATTGAAACAATCACAAATTTCTGGCTTCACTAAGGGATATATCTCTACACAGCAAACTGCTGAATCTCAGAGGATTTGGCCATCCTCCCAGATTGGGGCATACAAAAGCTACTGTAACAGAACCTGCTTTACTTGTGGTAGTGATCAAGCAGGAAATAGTTTATCAGAAAGTATCTCTCAAACTTATTTTGAGTGAGCTTGTCTTTTGGCTGTGATGGAGTTACTTTATCATAACAGTGGCATTCAATTTGTTGCAGGGCAGCCTGTAGAAAACAAGTTCAGGCTGTCGAGACATGACTTTACATCTTCACATAAGCTGGTGTATTGGCAGATAAATTGGATTGCAATACGTATTTGACAGTAGGCGACACTAATTATACATGCCGATCCTATTTTGTACATTAAAAGTCCCTAAAATATATGTTAAGGTTCTGATAACAGCAGTCTCAAAAGAAGGTTGCTCAGTCAGGGAGTCTATTTTCTATTTTATACAGTAGTATCACAGTACATGTATGCTGTTCTGAATAATGAATGAATGAAAGTCTGCATAGATTTGAATTTAAACCATAAAGATAATTGCACAAATATTCATATACATGTATATTCTTTACATAATTTCCCACTTCTCAGAAAAATTATTCCATTATGTATCATTTGAAAAGCATTGTGGTATACCGGTTATACCATGCAGTCCTAGGTCAAGACACCTGTGCTGACCAAAATCTCCACATTGCTGTGAAAGGTATTACATTCCCATATGATCATACGCGTACTCCTCAGTTCATTTGTGAACATCTTTGCATTCAACACCGTTTTGAGAACATGTTTAAGTGTTATGACATTCACTAGACTGGACAGAATTTTACTAGTCTGGCTTCAGAAAAGCAATAGCAGGGTTTTACATGACGCATGATTCCAGCGTATTTGACGCAACAATTTTGTAAAAGACTCTCAAAATATTATCATATGAGTCAAGCTTGACGCAAGTTTTATTGGTGGCCCTCACAATTCAGTTCAATAAAATCGATTTGATAAGCAAAAATTGATATTGTTTGATGATAGTTTGACTTTTGCAGAGCTGTCAGATTGTTCCAGAGAACTCAAGAGTCAGAGGAGACAGTAATCCTGGCTGTTTGAATTGAACAATGCTGTAGTTTCATTTGGTGGTGTGACATACACAGTTACATACTGAGAATGATAAACACAAAGAAACATTAAAATTTTCATGACTCCTAATTATTGAAAATGACTCCCAGTAATAAATATTGTGAGTCACCATGACTCACATTTTTAAAAGTCTGTAAAACCCTGCAATAGGTGAGGTGAAATGGGGTTTAACACTGTACTTGAGAACATTTCGCTCATACTATGACGTGCATGCGTGTGTATGTGTGGCTGCTTGTACCATATTTTAATGTCATTTGCAACCTTCTGCTCTCCCGGGTGGAAAGGTATTAAGGTGGCAAAACGATTGATTATTACAAAGTACAAATAAATTGTAACAGATGAGACAGCTTTCTATGCTCTATGCCAAAAGAAAAATGGAGAGACAGATTGGCCTTGAGACTTCAAGAATGCCAGTAACAGCAACTGATACTGGGTGATCACAAAAACAGACTAAAGTTGTTATCTTCAGCAACATTTATTTTATACATGTGCCCTGAAACAAAAGTTAGAGTACCCATAGCAGTCACCTTTCCCAAAATATAATTAGTTTTGTATTCATGCCAGGACATCAAAACAATATATGAATCAAAAGTACAACTGGCATATGTACCCAAATTTTATATTGAACAGCAACAGAGGCAAACAATAACAGTTGGCCACTTGTGACCATTTACTGAATGAAAATTATTGTCTTGATTTTTTGTTGAAGAGCATATTCGTGTGAATTATGAAAGAAAATGTAAAATAAATTGGGACAGTTGGCAGCTAGAAGTATCTGATATTGTTGAACATGATTATTGATAAAGCACAAATTTCTTCCATTAAAAGACATGGCCTTGATCAAAATAACAATTACATAAAAGTTCAATTTCCACCACGCAGACGCAGCACAAGATGCAGGGTGGATTCTTTCTGGATGTTGTAGTCAGAGAGGGTGCGACCATCCTCAAGCTGCTTTCCTGCGAAGATCAATCTCTGCTGATCTGGAGGAATACCCTCCTTGTCCTGGATCTTGGCCTTCACATTTTCAATAGTGTCTGATGGCTCAACCTCAAGAGTGATGGTCTTGCCAGTGAGGGTCTTGACGAAGATCTGCATACCACCACGCAGACGCAGCACAAGATGCAGGGTGGATTCTTTCTGGATGTTGTAGTCAGAGAGGGTGCGACCATCCTCCAGCTGCTTTCCTGCGAAGATCAATCTCTGCTGATCTGGAGGAATACCCTCCTTGTCCTGGATCTTGGCCTTCACATTTTCAATAGTGTCTGATGGCTCAACCTCAAGAGTGATGGTCTTGCCAGTGAGGGTCTTGACGAAGATCTGCATACCACCACGCAGACGCAGCACAAGATGCAGGGTGGATTCTTTCTGGATGTTGTAGTCAGAGAGGGTGCGACCATCCTCAAGCTGCTTTCCTGCGAAGATCAATCTCTGCTGATCTGGAGGAATACCCTCCTTGTCCTGGATCTTGGCCTTCACATTTTCAATAGTGTCTGATGGCTCAACCTCAAGAGTGATGGTCTTGCCAGTGAGGGTCTTGGACGAAGATCTGCATACCACCACGCAGACGCAGCACAAGATGCAGGGTGGATTCTTTCTGGATGTTGTAGTCAGAGAGGGTGCGACCATCCTCAAGCTGCTTTCCTGCGAAGATCAATCTCTGCTGATCTGGAGGAATACCCTCCTTGTCCTGGATCTTGGCCTTCACATTTTCAATAGTGTCTGATGGCTCAACCTCAAGAGTGATGGTCTTGCCAGTGAGGGTCTTGGCGAAGATCTGCATACCACCACGCATGAGCGCAGCACAAGATGCAGGGTGGATTCTTTCTGGATGTTGTAGTCAGAGAGGGTGCGACCATCCTCAAGCTGCTTTCCTGCGAAGATCAATCTCTGCTGATCTGGAGGAATACCCTCCTTGTCCTGGATCTTGGCCTTCACATTTTCAATAGTGTCTGATGGCTCAACCTCAAGAGTGATGGTCTTGCCAGTGAGGGTCTTGACGAAGATCTGCATACCACCACGCATGAGACGCAGCACAAGATGCAGGGTGGATTCTTTCTGGATGTTGTAGTCAGAGAGGGTGCGACCATCCTCAAGCTGCTTTCCTCGCGAAGATCAATCTCTGCTGATCTGGAGGAATACCCTCCTTGTCCTGGATCTTGGCCTTCACATTTTCAATAGTGTCTGATGGCTCAACCTCAAGAGTGATGGTCTTGCCAGTGAGGGTCTTGACGAAGATCTGCATACCACCACGCAGACGCAGCACAAGATGCAGGGTGGATTCTTTCTGGATGTTGTAGTCAGAGAGGGTGCGACCATCCTCAAGCTGCTTTCCTGCGAAGATCAATCTCTGCTGATCTGGAGGAATACCCTCCTTGTCCTGGATCTTGGCCTTCACATTTTCAATAGTGTCTGATGGCTCAACCTCAAGAGTGATGGTCTTGCCAGTGAGGGTCTTGACGAAGATCTGCATACCACCACGCAGAGCGCAGCACAAGATGCAGGGTGGATTCTTTCTGGATGTTGTAGTCAGAGAGGGTGCGACCATCCTCCAGCTGCTTTCCCTGCGAAGATCAATCTCTGCTGATCTGGAGGAATACCCTCCTTGTCCTGGATCTTGGCCTTCACATTTTCAATAGTGTCTGATGGCTCAACCTCAAGAGTGATGGTCTTGCCAGTGAGGGTCTTGACGAAGATCTGCATACCACCACGCAGACGCAGCACAAGATGCAGGGTGGATTCTTTCTGGATGTTGTAGTCAGAGAGGGTGCGACCATCCTCAAGCTGCTTTCCTGCGAAGATCAATCTCTGCTGATCTGGAGGAATACCCTCCTTGTCCTGGATCTTGGCCTTCACATTTTCAATAGTGTCTGATGGCTCAACCTCAAGAGTGATGGTCTTGCCAGTGAGGGTCTTGACGAAGATCTGCATTTTCTGTAACAGATGAAAAATGGCCATTTAACAAATTACTCACTACATTGCAAATCTATGAATGATTAAAGTAGATGTTTGAAGCTATAATTTGAAAAGAGGATCATATAATTTTAGCCCAACCAACAATTACTCATCTCAAATAGTGTGTAACAAAAACAAATAGTGTGTATACTGAGCTAAATTTCAGATTATACATATTTCTTGTCTGTAGTTCATTGATACCTGAAATTAGACCATAATAATGAATTGGATTTCCGGATTTTCATTATAATCATTTGCAAGGAAGTTCGTTATTTTATTTGGGCCGAATTCAGTTTGCTGAATAAGTAATAAAGAGTTTTAGGTTAAGTAGGCAATACGTAATCAACCATTTCGAAAAGGCTAAGCAATGTCTTGAAGAAAGAAGCTGTTTCTGCCCTTTCTTTGTTGCGAACTTTCCATAATGAAATGTACATGACAAAATGGCGGACGTTTCTCGGAAATACTCGTACTTTCCATTTACATCTCAACGCGGACGGCATTCGATTACTACGTTCCGGGATTTCTTCTACATACACACATTCAAATCTGCCGTTCTATTGAGAACGTCAAGATAACTCCTGAAGATCAACGTTGGTTTAAAATAAAATGTCCTCACCTTCTACTTCGTGTCTCTCCTCAGCGTAGATAGAAAATATGACGTCAGGCTTTGGGCGCTTCATATTTATATACATGGTGACGTCACGTCCTATTATTAGTAACCGATTCTGCGCAGTTCCCCTGCCAACAGCGATCGAGCGGGGATTCTATTTTTAGAGACACGACAGTTTCTAAAATTAGATTGCTTGCGCAGCCTGTAATCATCTCGGCTGTTGTCTGATTACGCATATATAGGAATGTTCGTATTCAATTTCGTATCTTACTATTAAGCTCTCGAAGGTTCTCTGGTAGATAGGGGCTGGTATCATTCATGACGTCACATTTGAAAACATGATCGATCGTAATTTCAGCCTCTATATCTATCATATTTTAACCATTAAAATGTTAAGTAGTACTTCAGGTCATATGTGGCCTCGATCCATACTGAATAAATTGTCATTGTCATCTTTTAACCATCTATCACCGGCATCCAGGGGGGTTAACACCAACCAATAATAATTAAGCAAGGTGATTAAACTGTTCTTGGATTGTGCTATTATCCAGTTTTCCTCCTTTTTCTCCATTGCTCCAAGAGTATATTTATGTTCATCACGTACTACTACGTGACATTCAAAGAAAGGGCTGTGATTAATTCACTTCCTCATAGAAATATCGTGTATTGAATGTGATATCTGATATTTGAAATCAACGAAATGAATACAGCCTGCCATCAGGTTTGAGAAATTTAACCGAAAAGGGGACGCCATTGGCCTTCAGTAACCCGTGCTTGTGGTTTGAGGCGACTAGCGGGATCGGGTTTTTTAGAACTTGGTTCAGCACGGATCGATGCTCGTGGTATCAATCACTGGATTGTCTGGTTCACATCGCATGTCGCTGACTGCAGCGTTAGCAGCAAGCAAACGTTACCATGTGATTTTGTCCTACAAGTGACTTTACGTGCTTCAATTTAGACACCTTGGTACATATGTAATGTATCCACGTATCTTAAAAAATTACGACCTCGTGGAATTACAAGCTATTTTATTTCTCTTTGAACGGTTGGGGTGGGTGTGTGTGTGTGGGGGGTGGTTATTTGTACATAATGATTTATGCATGGCCGATTTATGTGATATATAAGGTGTAATGTTCACGGTAGATTGTCTATTGTCAGGCGCTCTTGTTCTTTCAGAAACCGGTTTCTTCAAAGGGTGGACAACCTTTCACCGAAATCATTCACCACACGCACCAATACTTTTTTCATGTGACTTGGCTCCCTCTCGTCTAGTCGCATTATGAGCAAGTTGGCGACGCGCAAAGCGGATCGAGAACCAGCTTAAGAAGAGGAAGTCCAGTTAACAAATAGAAATACTCGTTACAGAATCATCGAAGGGATCACGTTCTCGTCCAATGAAAAGTCTCCACGTTAAAGCGTTGTCCGCGTGGTTGATGTGAGTGTGTATACTCGATCATTCGGTGTAGCAATTCACAAATTCGCGAAGTATTCAGGTAAACATTTATATGCACTCTTTGTATTAGACAAACGACAACATCACCCATTGTGAATTATGATTTATGCTTTAAACATCAACAGGAAGTAGTATCTTTTGCAGATCGGCTCATTTTACCAATCGCGTTTGCATGGGAATTTCATTGATTTGCATGCATGAAGCCATTTTATCTTCCCATCATTTGATTACCAAATCATATCGGAATTGTTTTATCAATTATATCGCAATTACATGTGTTGTTGTTCAACTTGAAACCAATGCTCATCAACGCCGTTGTGGAATACTTTATCTCACATTTGCAACAGGCATTTCGGCATGTTCATATAGCGAAACATGGTCGTCGGTGTCGTCAATCAAGACAACCACATTTCGATCTGGTTGTAGGACCTCCCAACTACAAATATATACGACCATTTGCTTGTATTCACGTATTGTAATGATCCTTTGTACATGATGCATAATCTGATGTTTCATGCAAATGAACTTATGAATATATGAATGTGATATTACTTACAAAATATTTTTTCTATTGTTTGATGGAGTATCCAGCAGTAGGCAAGCAGAATCAGGGAATGCATACTAATATATGATTGTCTGAGCGAGCAATATCAGTGCAGTGGGAAAGGATGCAATCCAAAAAACGCATGTCAGAATGTCCTCGAAAGTCAAGATGGCCACCAACATATACTCAAATGTCCACTGCAAAAAGTTACCCTTTATTTGTAATCGTTTCCAATATATCAGATGTATATCATACCCTAAAGTGGATTTGTTGCATCTTTAGACCTTGGATTTGTTGCATCCTTAACATTTTTTCATAAAGAGATCTTTGTGTGAGATTATTAATATCACACAACTTTTGCGGACAGACTTTTAACAGCTAAATAATTGACTTCATCATATTCATGTGCATTAAACGTGTTAAGTAAAGAACATATTATCTGAGACTTTCAGCTAGCCAGTTGGGATAACTTGAACATTATATGACTGGCCCGATTCACAATCAGCTAGCATTTGGCTTTTGGACCAGTAGCTATTTCGAACACTGATTAGATTGGAGGTCTCCTCAAATGTTGCTGTTTTACATTGCTTTGTAATATATCAATTAATAGCCTCCATAAAAAAAGTCAAATACAACGAAAATCTGGACGTGGAAAGTCACGTAAAACACAATCATGTACTTCTGTGATAGGTGAATGATTATTGGTCACTGAGGGGTGCAGGCTAAAACGGAACCACAGCAAAACGGCACCTGGTGAAAACGGCACCATTTGGACATAACGGAACCTCGACTTGGCGAAAACGGCTACAAATCTTATGGCGAAAACGGCACCAACTAAAATCTTATGGGGAAAACTAGTTTGTTATAAGATAATCGGATTGCATATAATAAATACATCTACTATTATGTCGGAACTATCAAAATTTAAGAACAAGGATGTATTTTTATATTCAAGGATACGATGTGAAAACTACTTTATACGGTAACGGCGCATTGAATAACTCAACTATCAGTGATATTCTGAACTCGTTACAACAGTTCATTTCTAAAAGTAACCGCTTACAGGTTCCTTTGATGAAATAAAAATGTGCTTAAACCAAATATAGCTACTGTGCCGACAGTGATTGGAAGTGGGCATCCCATAGCTGATAATCGGATTGAAGAATGTTTAGATAGTAAATACATCTACTGTGCCGACAGTGATTGGAAAGGGCATCCCAATTTAGCGTGAAAACATCGCAACCTTTGATGTTTTAAGTACATTTACTCAACTGAAATCGCCCAGTGTCAAACTCAGTGTCAAAATGAAATTGTTTTTAAAACGCACAAATGTACCCATTGTTTACCGTCGCTGAAATACCTTAGTTGTGCGTGCGACGTTAAATAAAGCAAATAACAACAACCCATTGTTTGTTAGTTTTTGGTTTTATGGGGATTTTTTTCTTTTTTGGGTATACATAACATAATAATTTTTCTGAATATACATAACATATATTATGCAAGCTTAATGATGTTTCATTTTTCATATTTTACCATTTTTATTAGACATTTCCTGAAATTGTGTCACTGCTGTTACGAAATTTGTAACATCATTTTGAAAAGAAAAAATCCAAAGATAATATTTATTTCATGTACATATATATTAAAATATCTAGTTTTACAATATAACATGGAGTTTTGAAATTGTATATTTATTGCTTATGAAAAAGACCAAAAATTCAAATGCCACATCTGTGACATCAGCCACTGGAGTTGTGACACATGAACATTGAGTAAAATTGGGTGGTGTAAAGTAAATATAAAAATATAGTTTCCCTACATTTGTTACTGTAAAGTGTAGAAAAATATTGTAGCATAATTTTTTTGGTTTGATTTTGACTTAAGTTTGTCGGATACAAACATCTGACATAAATATGCACGGATTTTGAGAATGACTCATATGTTGATATAATCTTGCTAATGTTATAATGAAATGAAATAAAACATGAGTCAACGTCATACTTTGTTTTATATATGGTGCCGTTTTAGCCCAGAAATCAGTAGCCGTTTTAGCCAATATGGTGCCGTTTTCGCCACACAAATTTGGTGCCGTTCTGCTGTGGTGCCGTTTTAGCTATAACCCGTCACTGAGTATTGAAATCAAACTAAGAGAGGTCCATTCCAACCACTGTGAGTTTGTAAGTCACTTTCCTTGGAAATGCCTATATCTGAACCTCACTCAACAAGCTTGTTAAGCCTTGGTGATATTGATAATGTGGAGTAACTTGTGATCGTGGTTGTCATTTCTTCTTCAGTGAAATATGAAAGTGCTGCGCAGCCTATTGTTGGTGACGTTGCTTGGGTTGTTGTTTGTACAACTTGTCCACTGTGAGGATGCAGTTGATGATGAGGATGAAGAAGATGATGATGGAACTGTAGAAGAAGAAGATGACGATGCAACGGAGGAACCACCAAGAGAAAAGGTATGTAATATAGGGTTATAAACATGCTGAGCTGTTGTGCTCACTTTTCACTGTGCAGGTCATATGTGCAACATTTACGTAGCTAATGATATGATAAGACCAAGAATATCTTGTATTAAGAAGAGTTAAACCCTTTGTAAAAACATTTTGAATCCTGAAGTTAGGGCACCAATAGTACAATCTATTTGCTGTGTTGTGTAGAATTTACTAGTGGTGGTCCGATTAATTGAAATAATCGAAGATTGGTCGCAATGACTAAACAACCAAGCAATCGATCATGTTTTCTAATAATCGAACATAAACAATTTTGGAACACTTTTTTGCTTTAACAATATTTTTCACAAGGTTGGTTTTGTCTGTTACATTTCATAAGCACTACCAGCTCGTTCCAAGTCAGGAATGAATTTATCTTAAAGACTTCAGCTAATGTATGTTCCTAACATACTAGTCATCCTTTAAAGGTGTAAAATTTGCAAAAGCACTTTGTGAAGTTTGCAAAAAACTTGCAAGAACTAGTTATTTCTTTATTTTTTTGTGCATTAACAAACATAACCAGGAATATTTGATAAGTAATGCCAACCAATTATTTTCGATGATTGACTGGTTGCAATGAACCAAACATCAATTATTATGAGATTGTAACCAATTCCCAATACCTTTCTTAGAAGTCACTATTATTTACCAACTGCTGATACAACATAATGACCTTAGAAAATGACTGTTATTATCAGTTTGTGTAGGGACTAAATTGGTTCAGGTTTTAACACAATACTAGTGTATTGCAACTAGGAAAGGTTGATTTAATATTTGTTCTTTGATATTTGCTTTCAGCCACACTACAAAAAACCAGAAGTCAAAGGAAGTTACTTTTTTGCTGAGCCTTTTGATAACAAAGCAGAATCTATGAAAAGGTATGGTATGACTGCTGTGTCTCAATGTTTTAGTTGTTAACGTTCACTCAATCACTTATTTTTGTTTTCAAACTTCAGTATGTTAAGTAACTACCCATCCAACCCCAAAACACAAAGGCAGCCTAACATTATGTTTGAATTTTATGAAGATGAAAAACCAGATTCACTGATATGTAGGACATTTGATTGATTTCTCTCATTCTGTAGTTGCATTGATATGCAGGATGTTTTTTGTGGTATACACAATATATGTCCATCACAGTGTTATCCTGCTAGTTCTATGTAAGTGATTCATTTGGTATCATTCGATTTCAGATGGGTTCATTCTCAGGCCAAGAAAGATGGAGTAGAGGAAGACCTTGCCAAGTATGATGGTGAGTAGGTCATGGAAATGTTTAGTCAACCAGGGAAAGGCATATAGTATGTTTAGACAACCAAGGAAAGGCATATAGTATGTTTAGTCAACCAGGAAAAGGCATTTAGTATGTTTAGTCAACCAGGGAAAGGCATATAGTATGTTTAGACAACCAAGGAAAGGCATATAGTATGTTTAGACAACCAAGGAAAGGCATATAGTATGTTTAGTCAACCAGGAAAAGGCATTTAGTATGTTTAGTCAACCAGGGAAAGGCATATAGTATGTTTAGTCAACCAAGGAAAGGCATATGGTATGTTTAGTCAACCAAGGAAAGATATATAGTATGTTAAGTCAACCAAGAAAAGGCATTTAGTATGTTTAGTCAACCAAGGAAAGGCATATAGTATGTATAGTCAACCAAGGAAAGGCATATAGTATGTTTAGTCAACCAAGGAAAGGCATATGGTATGTTTAGTCAACCAAGGTAAGGCATATGGTATGTTTATTCAACCAAGGAAAGGCATATGGTATGTTTGGGTGGTCAGGCTCATTGACTTGGTTGACACTTGTCATCATATCCTGATTGTGTAGATTGATGTTCATGCTGTTGATCACTGGATTGTCTGATCCAGACTTGATTATTTACAGACCGCCGCCATATGGCTGGAATATTGCTGAGTGTGGCGTAAAACAAATCTCACTCACTCATGTAACAGTTTCAAATTGACATGTTAAGTCAAGAGCATATAACAACTTAAATGTTTTTGTTGTCCAGGAAAATGGGCCTTTGAAGAGCCGAAAGAAAACCCACTGACTGGAGATCTTGGTCTCATTCTCACTGTGAGTATTAAGTGATTATAGCACACAAACTAATGGTAAACTTCAACCTTTCAAGTGAGACTATGTATGATATTCACTGATGATAACAGAGGGCTGACTGTAGGAGCCCTGTTGAGGGACTAACTTACCAACTGTAGTGTGAGGACAGTTTGGAGATTGAAGGTGTGTTTTGAGGTAGCTTCATGATTTCAGCTGTGTGTGTGTAGGTCACAACCAAGATTTGATAAGAACTTAGAAACTGATTATCTCTAGCTCTTTACCAAAGTATTTTAAGAGTGAGTTGTCCAATTAATTACATGTACACTTAAATATATCTTCCTGTGATCTTTGTTCCAGTCAAGAGCCAAGCATCATGCTATTTCTGCCAATCTCAACAAACCATTTCAGTTCAAGGACAAGCCCTTAGTAGCTCAGTAAGTAAATGTTGTGATAGTGCTGGTGCAACTGATGGAATAATCAGTCAATCGGTCTTTCAGTTGATCTTGCTTGTGTCACCGATTGTCGATGTGCTCTAGAACTAATCAATGTTCATTAGAGGTGTGATGATACAGAAATTTCACGATACGATACGAATCGCAATATCTTGGAACGATACGATTCGATTCGATGCATATCACGATATGCTATCTTTAGTTATTTCCTTAAAAAAGGAAAGCGTATTTTGATAGCAAGTAACAGTGTAAATTTTGACATACTTGTCAATTTCTAGTGAAAATAGTAATTCTAATACATATCACGATACGAAAAAAGTATCAATATATTTATCGTCGGATAAAGTATCGCGATTATCGATACTACGATATATCGTCACAGCTCTAATGTTCATCAAATTAAACTTTATAAAGTATGTTTGTTATTATCCCCTGCTGCTCCTATGTATGCATCAGCGTCCGTATATATGTACATATGTCCAGATTCTTGTTAACACGATATCTCATGAACTGTTGTACCCAATGTCTTCAAATTTGGTGACAGTCTACATTGGGGATTACGCAGACTCCAGTCGATTTGGGTGACCTTGACCTTATCTTCAAGGTCACCATGACACTTTGACCACTGTTCAAACTCTTGTTAACGTGATATCTCAACTAGTAAATATGTTATAGTATTTCATTCTTCTTTAGCGGCAGGGGACATTGCCATATTAGTGGCAAACACTTGTTGTTATGTTTGTTATATCAAGATATAAACGACTGATGTTGTTTCTTGACTCATACAACTGCCATGTACACAACATGCTCACATACATGCCTCAACAGGAAGTGTCCTCGATGGTAGTATTAATTGGTGCCTGTTTCATTTGCATAATGTTATGATTGTGTCCTGTTATTGTCAACTTGAGTTTTGTGGTGGTGTCACAATCGATTACTGACCTCCGATTAACGAACTGAATATTGTGAGTAATAACCAGCTCAACATTGTGTGTTCAACTCCAGACCAGATTTGATAGTTGTGGCTGTCATTTCTGAAAACATGCAGGCAGTTGGTTGTAATTATTTACAGGAGTTGTAATGTTAATTAATGGTGATTTTTCATTTGGGTTAAATTTGACAGGTGGTTGCACAACTGATGTTTGTGATTCTCTCTACTTAGATATGAGGTGCGGTTTCAAAATGGCATGGACTGTGGTGGAGCATACGTCAAACTGCTGTCACAACAACAAAAACTTGATTTGGTAAGTGAAGTCCATATTCTTAAATGTGCTTCTATGGTAAATGTTTAATGATCTTTTGGCATTATTTGTGGCCTTGGTAAATTCCTGATGCTTTTGAATCTTGTAGATATTGATTTGTGATTAGCCATGTTGTAGCAGAAGACATTTGTTACTTTAATCCAGTCTAAACTTGAACTATATCATCCCAGAATTATACTGCTTTCATCAAGTACGTTTGTAGTTTAAATAAACTTAAGGAATTTTGTTGGCATTAATGTCATGGTTTGCCTTGTATGCTTTATCGAATATTTTATGAATATTCACCAGTGGATTAATAATGTTTTCAGAAATCCTTCCATGACAAGACCCCCTACACTATCATGTTTGGACCTGACAAGTGTGGCCTGGATCACAAGGTATTGTTGCTTTGATTGTTGCTAAAGAGGAAATTATATGCACACATCTTTAATGGGTATCATGTTGATAAAAATGCATGTACAGATAGGGACGCTTGAGAACAAAACATCCTGTTCATGACCATGTATGGTTACTTATTATTAGGGCTGGGACGATACACTATGTCACGATACGATACATATCGCGATATTATACCTGCGATACGATCGCGATACGATACGTATCACGATACATACACCTTGAAAGAATGGCACAGTATTAATGATTTAAAATGATTTATTTCAAGGTATTTGTGTATAACAATAGCACTATTGTAATAAACAAGCAAGAAACTCTATCATACTCGCGTATTTGTCTCTAAATAAGTACTTTAACATGTTTAAGATATAACTGTTATGAAAAAAGGTGTATCGTTTTGTATCAACGATGCGATAGCTGTATCAAACTTACATGTATCGCAGTGTATAGATGTATCAGTTAATTTCCCATCCCTACTTATTATTGTCTTGTTTTCATGTATGATATTGTTGAATTAAGCGCAATCTCAGTGGGTTTGGTGGGATGATCACACTGACTGGTACCCTGGATGTAAGGTCGTTGTTTATAGTATCATTCACTAGATTGTCTAAACAAGATTGCGTACTGGAAGCTGTCATATAGCTCTTGTTTGGGACTTGTATTTGTGGTGAAATTCATATACTTTGTTTGTTTTTTGTGTAGCTACACTTCATCTTCCGACACAAGAACCCCAAGACTGGTGAATTTGAGGTGAGCTATAAACCTTTTTGATGATCATTCTCATTGAGCTATGTTGAAGCACATGAGTGTCAAATGTTGGCCCATCAATATCAAGGCCAAGATATTTTAGTGGATGCTTGATGTGTTCACCCATTGCTAGCTGTGAAGTCGTAGGTGAAGCAATATTGAATGGGTACACATGTTTTGGGACAGGCAATGGTTTTGGGAGTCTATAAAGTTGCATGAATAAGGAGAAAATGTCATGTCCCCTGTTATTGTTACAGGAGAAGCATGCGAAGAAGCCATCCGGCAATCTGGACAGTTACTTCACAGACAAGAAGACCCATTTGTTCACACTTAGTACGTTACAGACAATTTGTTATTTCAAATACTCACATTAAGATTTGGATGTTTGGTTTACTTGATGTGTTCAGGTGAAATTGCACGATGAGTTTCCCAAAATAAAGAATATAATGTGTCTTGATTGTGTTAATATGGATAAACCCATGTTTTAATGAAATACCACAATGATGAATTGTGATACTTTATTGATTTTCTCAGTGGGATAGCCTAGTGGTTAAAGTGTTCGCTTGTCACACTGAAGACCCAGGTTCAATTCCCCACATGGGTGCAATGTGTGAAGTCCCATTTCTGTTGTCACCGGCCATGATATTGCTGGAATATTGCTAAAAGCGGTGTAAAAACATACTCACTCGTACTTGCTTTTCTCAGCCCTCTGAATAATTTAGTGGTATGAAAACAGAAAACAATGTAGTTACCATCTTTTTTCAGTTGTGAATCCTGACAACAGTTTTGAGTTCCTCATTGACAATGCTGTGGTCAACCAAGGAAGTCTCCTGGAAGATGTGAAGTGAGTGAGTCTTGTACATAGATCAAGGATGCTGGGGTAGAGTTGATCTCAAGTAACCAACACGTTTGTTAGACTCGATGAAATGGGTTAATTGTTACAGATAAAATCCAGATAAGCTGTGCATTTGTGTGATCTGTAAAATATATTGGTGATACCAGCTGGTTTTGAACTTTTTGGAATCAGATATGAAATATGTTAAAAATCCCAATTATGTATCAACACTGGAATTCAACTACCATAAGGCCTAAAGAAATGTTGTGGTTCTGATTACCCGACCGACCCTTGAATCCTGGTGCCGACCCTATTTTTCTTTAAGCGGTATGAATAAAATAAGCATTCAGATACTATTGTTTTTTTCCTGGCACTGACAGACATCGGTCATTCTGTTAGAGAAAGTCGACATGATGGCCACAAGGTTGATTAAATAAACAATTACACATTGATAAATAAGTGTAAGTGTAAAAATACCATATAGGCTTACCAAAGGGCCAAAAATTAAATTGAATTCCTAAAGAAAAAATAACAAATGTGAATTGTAGCTTGTAACTACTCAGTTTACACATGGCTCAAAAGGTATCTGGAGCCATGTTGATATGTGATTATTTGAACATTTACAGGGTATCACTATGTAAAATAAATTGCTTGCATCCATTTCCAGCCCTCCAGTAAATCCCCCTAAGGAAATTGAAGATCCCAATGACAAGAAGCCAGCTGACTGGGATGAGCGTGAGAAGTAAGTTAAATCTGTCAGGCACTTGCTCACATCATGTCACACCCTTTTGTATTATGTGAGGGGCACTTGGTCACATCATGTTACATCCTTCTGTGCTGAGTGAGGGGTACTTGGTCACATCATGTTACATCCTTCTGTGCTGAGTGAGGGGTACTTGGTCACATCATGTTACACCCTTCTGTGCTGAGTGAGGGGCACTTGGTCACATCATGTTACATCCTGTGTTGAGTGAGGGGCACTTGGTCACATCATGTTACATCCTTCTGTGCTGAGTGAGGGGTACTTGGTCACATCATGTTACATCCTTCTGTGCTGAGTGAGGGGCACTTGGTCACATCATGTCACACCCTTTTGTATTATGTGAGTGGCACTTGGTCACATCATGTTACATCCTTCTGTGCTGAGTGAGGGGCACTTGGTCACATCATGTTACATCCTTCTGTGTTGAGTGAGGGGCACTTGGTCACATCATGTTACATCCTTCTGTGCTGAGTGAGGGGCACTTGGTCACATCATGTCACACCCTTCTGTGTTGAGTGAGGGGTTCTTGGTCACATCATGTCACACCCTTCTGTGTTGAGTGAGGGGCACTTGGTCACATCATGTTACATCCTTCTGTGCTGAGTGAGGGGCACTTGGTCACATCATGTTACATCCTTCTGTGCTGAGTGAGGGGTACTTGGTCACATCATGTCACACCCTTCTGTGTTGAGTGAGGGGTTCTTGGTCACATCATGTCACACCCTTCTGTGTTGAGTGAGGGGCACTTGGTCACATCATGTTACATCCTTCTGTGCTGAGTGAGGGGCACTTGGTCACATCATGTTACATCCTTCTGTGCTGAGTGAGGGGCACTTGGTCACATCATGTCACATCTTTCTGTGCTGAGTGAGGGGTACTTGGTCACATCATGTCACACCCTTCTGTGTTGAGTGAGGGGCACTTGGTCACATCATGTTACATCCTTCTGTGCTGAGTGAGGGGCCCTTGGTCACATCATGTCTCATCCTTCTTTGCTAAGTGAGGGGAGACTGGGTCACATCATGTCATATCCTATCCTGCCTCCGTGGTGTAGTGGTTAGAGCGACCGCCCAGAGAGCAGAAGGTCGCGGGTTCGATCATGCCAAAAGACGTTAAAATATGGTACTTGTTGGTCCCTGCCTGGCGCTCGGCATTAATGGGTACGACAAGGACTGGTCGGCTCGGAGTCAGTATAATGTGTCTGAGTGGGGTATTCATGCTTCACTGCGGCATGGTATCTCAGTGGGCTAGCACTATAAAACCAGCTTAAGTCTGGGCTAGTACAAGCAGACCCACATACACACGCATGCACATCGTCATATGAGGGAAATATTCTCAAGCACGACGTTAAACCCAATTTCACCTCACTTCACCTCATATCCTGTGCAGAGTGAGGGGCACTTGGTCACCACATGTCATATCCTGTGCAGAGTGAGGGGGACTGGGTCACATCATGTCATATCCTGTGCTGAGTGAGGGGGACTGGGTCACATCATGTCATATCCTGTGCTGAGTGAGGGGGACTGGGTCACATCATGTCAGATCCTTCTGTGCTGAGTGAGGGGTACTTGGTCACATCATGTCAGATCCTTCTGTCAGATCCTTCTGTGCTGAGTGAGGGGGACTGGGTCACATCATGTCAGATCCTTCTGTGCTGAGTGAGGGGGACTGGGTCACATCATGTCAGATCCTTCTGTGCTGAGTGAGGGGGACTGGGTCACATCATGTCAGATCCTTCTGTGCTGAGTGAGGGGGACTGGGTCACATCATGTCAGATCCTTCTGTGCTGAGTGAGGGGGACTGGGTCACATGTCATATCCTGTGCAGAGTGAGGGGGACTGGGTCACATGTCATATCCTGTGCTGAGTGAGGGGGACTGGGTCACATCATGTCATATCCTGTGCTGAGTGAGGGGGACTGGGTCACATCATGTCAGATCCTTCTGTGCTGAGTGAGGGGGCTGGGTCACATCATGTCAGATCCTTCTGTGCTGAGTGAGGGGGACTGGGTCACATCATGTCAGATCCTTCTGTGCTGAGTGAGGGGGCTGGGTCACATGTCATATCCTGCCCAGAGTGAGGGGACTGGGTCACATGTCATATCCTGTGCTGAGTGAGGGGACTGGGTCACATGTCATATCCTGTGCAGAGTGAGGGGACTGGGTCACATCATGTCATATCCTGTGCAGAGTGAGGGGACTGGGTCACATCATGTCATATCCTGTGCAGAGTGAGGGGACTGGGTCACATCATGTCATATCCTGTGCTGAGTGAGGGGGACTGGGTCACATGTCATATCCTGTGCTGAGTGAGGGGGACTTGGTCACATCATGTCATATCCTGTGCAGAGTGAGGGGGACTGGGTCACATGTCATATCCTGTGCTGAGTGAGGGGACTGGGTCACATGTCATATCCTGTGCAGAGTGAGGGGGACTGGGTCACATGTCATATCCTGTGCTGAGTGAGGGGACTGGGTCACATCATGTCATATCCTGTGCAGAGTGAGGGGACTGGGTCACATCATGTCATATCCTGTGCAGAGTGAGGGGACTGGGTCACATCATGTCATATCCTGTGCAGAGTGAGGGGGACTGGGTCACATGTCATATCCTGTGCAGAGTGAGGGGACTTGGTCACATCATGTCATATCCTGTGCAGAGTGAGGGGGACTGGGTCAGATCATGTCAGATCCTTCTGTGCTGAGTGAGGGGGACTGGGTCACATGTCATATCCTGTGCAGAGAGGGGGACTGGGTCACATGTCATATCCTGTGCTGAGTGAGGGGACTGGGTCACATCATGTCATATCCTGCGGTGCATGGTGAGTGAGGGGTAGCCTAGTGGTCTTGTCTCATGCCGAAGACCCAGGTTCGAATCCTCACATGGGTACAATGTGTGAAGCCCATTTCTGGTGTCCATCGCCATGATGTTGCTGGAATATTGCTAAAAGCGGCATAAAACCAAACTCAGTCAGTCCTGATGGTGTGGGCCATTGGACTCTGAGATCCACTATTGATTATTTACAGGCCACTGTCATTTAAATATTTGTAAAGTATTTCTGAGTGCAGCATTAAACAAAGAGTTAAACAATTACATGCTTATTACATGTATGTGGGTGTATTGTGTTCATTCCGTTATATCTCTGATGTTTTCAGAGGTAACTACAGCTATGTACAAACTTTGAAATATTTTGTATTTTTTCAGAATTCCTGACCCTGATGCCTCCAAGCCCGATGATTGGTAGGTGCCCGGGGTTTCTGTCAACCAGATTTAAGTTGTGATCCCTCCATAGAGTTACTTCTGTATTTAAACAGTGACTGATGGACAGACCATGAGACGAGCAGGCAGACATTTTATGAGCTTTTCACATAATATATATACTTTTATGTAGAGTAAATGTCATGCATAATGTTATTATATATTAGCAATTCCTTATGGAATACTGAGAGACACTTGTTATTTAACTTGCTATTAAAAATATAAACAGCAGTGTCGTGTGAACTGGACATATTTAGCAATGTAACTCGTTCTTATGGCATTATAAAATGTAGTAGACGTTTGCATGTGTCCACTGGACATTAACCATATCAATTCTGAAAGAGATTAACTTTATGGACAGTGAATGTTGAAAAAAGTTTAAAGGTAAATTGACAAATCTCACAAAAAAGTAAAACATATATGTCACCTTCCACAGCACTGATATCTCACCAGTGACAACACCTGGTTTTGTAATCAAATAAGGGTAACACTGCATTGAAATTATGCCAAGGCTCTTCATAATCTCCAAGACATTAGAACTGTTATGGACAAGTGAAGATCCGGGGTAGAATAGGTCTTCAGCAACCCATGTGCTTGCCATAAAAGGCGACTATGCTTGTCGTAAGAGGCGATTTAACGGGATTGGGTGGTCAGCTGACTTGGGCACATGTCATTGCAGATTGATGCTCATGCTGTTGATCACTGGATTGTCTGGTCCAGACTCGATTATTTACAGACCGCCGCCATATAGCTGGGATATTGCTGAGTGTGGCGTAAAACTAATCTCACTCACTCACTCACTTCTTAGAACTGTTATGTAGTTTTTTTGCACTGTAGCTAGAGATGGCACTTTTTGTTTCCATGCCTGGTACTCGATGTGAAGGGGGTAAAACATAGTGTAGTAGTGAGTGTAATGTATCATTTGTAGACTGAACTACAGTCTCTTACAAGCAGCCATATTTACTAGCAGTCAAACATGCTGGCATGAACTCACTTTACAACTGAAATAATCTTCAATATGACATGAAACACCATTCCACTTCAGGTCACCTTTGAAAATATAACGGTAATGATTAGCTTAGCTTTGGACCGTTTTATTCTGTGGGACTAATGTACTATCCAAAATAAGAAACATAACGAAATATGTGAACACTGACATCTGCTACATAACCAAATACTGATATAACCAAATAATGTAATTTTTGCTGCGAATTGTCAACTGACAATACTATCTGTGAGATGTGTTATTTATGAATGTGTATGTTACTAGGGATGAGTCTGAGCCCGAGATGATCCGTGATCCGGATGGAGTGAAGCCTGATGGCTGGCTGGATGATGAACCCCTGTTGGTGCCCGACCCAGCTGCAGACAAACCTGAGGACTGGTGAGTAGGGGTCTTTGTTGTTTGTTGGCTGCTATAGTGCTTCTGTTGACTCTAATGTTTCACTGTGCAAAAGGATCGGTGGGGTATCTAAGTGGTTAAAGCGTTTGCTCGTCACGCCGAAGACACGAGTTCGATTCCCCACATGGGTACTCTGTGTGAAGCCTATTTCTGGTGTCTCTTTCCCCCTTTTTCTTGATATTTAATTATAATTGTCATAGAGCAGTCTTGGCAATATGATTTCTGTAAAGTCCAGTTATTTATATAAATGTATAATAGTAATTGAGCTAAGAATTGTCCTTAACATTCATAAACTGATAACATTAATATGGTTTGAGAATCTTCAACAATTGTGTTCCAGGGATGACGATATGGATGGAGAGTGGGAGGCACCTCTTGTTGGTAAGTGAAGTTCGGGAATAGAATCAAAATTCTTGGATGATGAAGTGTTTGAAAGATATGTCCTGTTTTAAAATCAACAAAAGTTGCATAGCTCTTTGTCATGTGTGTTCTCTTATTACATTCACCCCATGTGTGCTGAGCATAACTTTCTGTCATAGTAATTGTATACATTAGTGTGTGAGTTTACTGGCCAATACATAGTTTTACTCCCCTCAGGCTTCTAACTAGTGGCTTAAGTTGAAGACGATGTATTGAAATCCTCTGTATGTTCATGGGGCACAGGTGTCACAGACGTCCCAGTTTGCTGTAAAGAGTTATCTCCCTTGTGCATGCAATACACCCAATTCTGGTTCAGTCAATTATGTTTGTAGGTATGTTGGAATCATTCCTGTGTTGTTCAAGCCTACCCTCCAAGCTTCACACACTGTCATAGTAAGTGACTAGGGCAGTGTGAAATGTGTAATCAAAACTCACTCACTCCCTCTATATGTTTTCCAGATAACACCAAGTGTAAGGAAGCCCCAGGGTGTGGAGACTGGCAGCCCGAAAACATCAAAAACCCCAACTACAAAGGGAAATGGTCTGCTCCAATGATAGACAACCCCAACTACAAGGTGAACTTGCTCATGGAGTTACATAGTTGGCGCTTATACACTGAAAACTATGGTCTTACAATGAATTCATCTCAAATTATCTGCTTATTGTTTTCCTAGCTAAATAGAAACTAAAAAAGAGCATGCGTGCTTCATATTCCCAGCCTCATGACACCTCATTAAAAATCCTAAATGTAAGCATGCAGCTTGTGTACGTCTTATGGTTGAAATTGTCTAGGATTCCATACCCATCTCAGAGCCCTCATATAGATGCAGCATGAGAGATAGTTTAATAAATTTATGGACATCTTTAGGACGTTTTAGAGGAATGTCCTAGGATATATATTCCAAATAGAAACCCTGAGTAATGGTAGTTTATTAGCATTTCAGTTGTGATATTTGTGGCATCAACAAAATATATCAGTGGAGTTCCCAGGCTGGAAAGTTTATTGTTGATAAATAGCTTTTAACATGATTATACAATGTCCTCCATTGCCACCAGCTGGCCGTGTCCACGAATTTGGCTCTCATGTTGTCATAAGATAGCTGCTAGCTAAAGAGGCATTAATTCACTTGCATAATCCTGTGATTAAGTCAAAAGCATGTGTGTTTTTCTCTTCAGGGCATCTGGAAACCACAAGTCATTCCTAACCCAAACTACTTCGAAGACGTGCAGCCATTTAAAATGACCCCCATTGTAAGTACCTAGTGCTACATCATAGCAAGGTTCCTGAGTAACATTTGTTAGAGCCAACAGTACTAGCATACACCTTGTCATTGCAACTGTAGCACACTTGAGTAAACTGGCATCTATCAGCTGATATTTTACTGCACTGAACACATATGTCAAATGTCACAAGTCTGCAGGTTATTACAACTGCTATACTAACGGACTTGACCGTGTTGGCGGTACACCTGAACGTTATACATTATAATAAAGAAGTTGTATGGCCATTATACTTTCCCTGTTGTTCATGACACCAGCTTCTCTTTGCCACTCAAAGAAGTTAGTTGGAACTTATAATTGTGGCTATAGGTACAGTCACAGAGTAGAAGTGGGGTGTATTTATTTGTTAACTAGAGAGTATTTCAGCCCTCAAATGGTCATGGTCTTAGTAACATTTTACAGCCAATTCTTATTACTGTTGTAATAATCTGTCATGTCTTTTATGACTTAACTCCACCTGTTTGTTTTAGAATGCTGTCGGTCTGGAGTTGTGGTCAATGAGTGATGGAATCGTGTTTGACAACTTCCTCATCACAGATGACCGAGTTGTGGCAGAGGAGTATGCAGAACAAACATGGGTTTTGAAAAATATCGAAGAGAGGGCATCCTCTTCTGCTGGGGTAAGGACGCAATTTCTTTACAACAGTTGGGCAAATCTGTCATTTGTACATAAAATACCCAAATCTTTTGTCCATTAAGTTGTTACATTGTTTACTAGTTCATAACTATTCATTCTTATAATGAGAAGCCTAACTGGAAAAACTATTTATATAATGTTTCAACAGACTGTGACAACATCTTCCCATTTGTTCCTAAAACATGATAGACTTTACAAACTGTGATAAAGACTGACAATTTAGTTGGTAATTAGAGCGGATATTGTTGACAGATTTTCCCAACTCTTCCATTGACATTATGAATTACTATTTCTGATTCTGTCTCCTTAACTTTCACAGTCATGTGAAGATTAAAATTTGCATGAAAGCTTATAAGTAGTATTATCGAACAAAATTGTAATTGTTATTACTGGCCTGTAATTTCAAAATTTTAAATTATATCATATCCCCCATATTGTGAAAAAACCCATCTTCCTCTACTTTCAGCGTTCCGTAGTAGATGCAATAAAACAGGCCACTAATGAACGTCCGTGGCTATGGGCAGTGTTTATAGTGGTAGTTATCTTGCCCATAGTCCTTATTGTAGCCTATTGCTGTATATCAAAGGTAAGACATGTGTTGCCACTTTTAGACTGTCTGCATGGCTAGAGGCTTCCCTCACTCCAGCTCAGGTTACTGCTGCACAAAGGCTTGACGTTAGGGATCTGTTGTACACTTTCATGATCTGTATGTACCTGTGTTCAGATACAGGCAGTCCTGACATGAACAAAGGTGAATGAACAAATTCTATCAACTTGAGTGACAAGCTATCACTGTCATATCTGAAGTATTGGTTATGACAGTCGTAGCTTGTTCAGCTTGTGAAACATGACAATGTTTCTACTTTCAACTTGAGCGTTTGTTCTCATTTTCGAATCAGTTGACTTAGATTTGATGATCGTGTAGATCAGCTGAGTATCAGCTGTTCGAGCCTCTAGAGCAGCACTGACCTTGGCACAATATTTGCATGCTGTAAGATACCCAGTTGACAATCATGTCCACGTTACACAGGGATTTTGGACCACACTGAAGTCTGCGGCAGATGACCGCCCGTGGCTGTGGGCCGTGTATGTGGTGGTCCTCCTGATGCCTATCGTCCTGCTGTCTATATGCTTGTGCCCTAAATCAGGGCCTGTCAAGGTAACAGGCTTCTCCTTGTCGTAGATCACACAGAAGAGGACAGATTGTTCCAGGGTCCCTGTAATGTTGTTAATTGACAGTGTGGCTTTGAGCAGCTACCAGGGCAGAAGTACAACATGGGAATATGTCAAAAGTTGGAGGTTCCATCCGCAGGTTTCAGACTCACACACTCACAGTATGGTATATGTTACAAAAAGCGTTCCTTTGAAACCATGATTAATTTAATAACCCAAAATTTACCCTGGACAGCATCACTGGTAGGTACAGTCCAATGTAACAGAAATTTGCTCTACTCTGACAGTGTAGGTTTTTTTAAAAACAAAAAAACCAAATACTTTTTGGACAGATTGTGTGTACCCTGTTAGGTAGATGAGTGTTCAAGTGTCTCCACTGAATGTAGTCTCAATGTGGTAGGTATTTTGTATAGTCCTTCAGCTATAGTCAGCTGATCATCCTGATCAGGTAAGTGTAACAGGCAGTTGTTAGATTTTTCGTAACTTGCTTATTTACTTCAGTTTAATCCTGTACGTTCTGTGTTACAGTAAACTAGGGACATGTTCTAAAATAACCATGAAAACTTCGAGTTGATGGAAGGGACTTTGAACTGTTCTCCAGTTTACTGTACGGCAGTTGTGATTCAGATTAGTTGTGAAATGATCTGTCCTGACTGTTTAAATATGACATCTGTATGTGTTGGTTTCTAGATTTGATGACTACCTCATGCAATTTAACTTTATTTACCAGCTTTTTGTTCCTCAGTGGATTGGATGTTGCAAATCTTGTGTTAAATTCTAATGCACTTGCTCACTTTTTTCAATATCTTTTTCATGATTGTAAAAATAACATTCATTACTTTCATAATTTGTAGCAGATATACACTCAACAAAGACATAGTTTGTTGAAATTCTAATTTGTAAACTTGGATGTCTTTATCACACGATTCGAGACATGTTTAATTAATTACATAATGGTTGAGGAGAAGTATGAAGGTATTATATTCATAGTTACATATGACACCATATCCCATAGTATCCATGACAACTTACATCAATGATCGTAAAGTAAACGAATGTTTTGTTGAGTAAAGTGTTCTAAGAGTTGATAACTGTTGGATTGTTAGTCGTATACTGATATCACACGCTTCATCATTTCAGCCTGAAGATGTAGATGCCCAGAGAAAGAAAACAGACGAGCCATCACCTGATGATGAGGAGGAGGAGAAAGAAGATAAAGCAGAGTCCTCTGGTGACAAGAAGTCAGTCGGACCAGGGGGAGATAACAAAGGGAAAACATCAAAGTCAGATTTAAATGCAGCAGCAGTAAGTGGATGTTTACTTTGAGATACACATTCAATCAAAAACACTGTAACTGCACAGTTATGGCCCATTAGGTTTTCTGTGGGCCTCCCTTTTCATAGTCAGGAATGACATAAAATGACATAAAATAATACTGGCAGTGCACTGATATTGAAAAACTGACATAAGTAGGTCCGAGTGCAGGTCTGCATAGGTGGTCAGTGCCTCGTATGTGTATGGGCAGACTGGGTTCTCTACTTGCCTGACAGAACGTACATGTATACATTTCAAAATATGTTCTAATGTCTTTCTTATAGAATTATGCTGAGAAGTTTGTTGTAGTTTGAAGAATAGTAAAAAGTGGAAAAGCGGCAAGTTATTTTAGCTGATGTAGCAATTGTGAAGCTACTTCGTCAGTAACCCACAATGGACTACTGATGGAGATTCTCTGACAACAGAAGGCTACTGTACATACATGTTATGAAGGGATAGTTCCTATTTCCTCAGACTATTTCCTTGTGTATTTGTGGAAGACTAGAGGGAAGAAGAATATGAGTTTATGGCCTTCGAGGTTCTGGTAGAGATACGGTTGTTATGTGTATTTTACCTCTTGTCTTGAAACTGTCAAACTTCTGAATAGGCATTTACAAACTTACATGAAATTGTTGAGATATGCTGACTTAGCAAAACAGTGTTCTTCCTTAATCGCTGATGTATGATGGCTGTTTTATAGGATGAAGAAGATGATGGTGATGATGAAGATGCAGATGAAGAAGAAGAAAGTGATGAAGTGAAAGAAAACAAATCTAGCTCACCTCAGTAAGACCTTTCATTATGTTGAGCTTCATTTATTGTAAGCATTAGTTACTGAGAGTAGCCACAATAGATTTGCTGAATGACTGAAAGGTTATTTGCTTAAGTGGTTAGTGGTTTTAAGGCACTATTTAGTATGTTGAATCACTCAGAGTGAATCTATATGTGTGTGAAGCCTCTTTCTGAGGTCCCACGCAATGATGTTCCTGAAATATGGCTAGAAGATGGCAAGCATCCTGGTCACTCACTCACTCGATCACCTGTGGAGATCCGGGTTAGATTTGGTCTTCAGCGAATCCATGAGGCGACTAATGGGATTGAGTGGTTGTGCTTGCTTTCTTAGTTGACACATGTCATCGTACCCCAACTGTGTCGATCAATGCCATGATGTTGATCACTTGATTGTCTGGTCCAGACTTGATTATCCACAGAAAGACATACATATAGCTGGAATATTGCCCAGTGTGGCATTAACAACAAACTAAAACCAAAAAAACACACACTCATTCCACTCCCTCACTTCATCATATTGTTACTTCATAGTAACATGAAAGCTTCCAAAACCTACAAGATGATAGAGTAGACCCTCTAGTTTTGTGATTTTCTGACACTGTGTATTGTTTTCAGGAAATCTCCAAGGAGGAGGAAGACCCGCAGAGAATAAATCCAAGTCATGTAACTATTTTATGCATTTTACTGTGTACAAGGACTGAGTGATGCCAAAAGCTTGAATGTGACTATGCCTGGGATCTCTTTGTGAACAAGTCAAAGTTCTGGAAGTACTGGTAGGAACCCCTGCCTTGACCTTGGCCTTTGTCGTGACCTGTCTGTCATGTCAGCAAGATTACTCCAATACAAACAGACCTGTGGGATAAAGTGCCACCTCAAACAACACCTACAGTAAAATGTATTAAACCTATTTGTCATTTTTTAATATTGAAGTTACCTGTTAGAAAAAATTAACGGATATTTTTAGCCCTGTTCAATTTGTATGAAGAATTCTTGAACTGTCAGTATGTGTCCAACTGGGACCGATTTACATGTTGTCTCCGGACTGAAATATCTGGATGAAGTGTTCAGTGAGAGCTGTGTATCTGCTGCAATCTGGGTGAGGCATGCTTACAGCTGCCATCTGCAGCATACTATAGCTGCAAGATACAGACTACAGCTGCCAGCTGCAGCATCCATACTACAGTGACCAGCTGTCAGCATGCTATTTACAGTTACTGAATGCAGCACTGGACTCCCAAGACAACCTGACACATCAAACTTCCATCCCAGTGACAAAGTGTAGGTCGTTCATGTCACTAATGCTTAGCTCAGTTTGAGATTGTTTTCATTTTTTTAATGAATTTTTTTAAAGATTACTGTATATTACACTTTTAAAATCAAATTAATAATACAGGGTACAATTTGTATTTTCCAAGTCAATAAAATTCAAAGATAGGGGCATCAGCTGTCATGGATGAATCACACATTTATTATATCCTTTCAAAGACCACCACTAGACACGAGTTGTGTGAATGTTGTACAGTGTGGAGTCCTTGTGAGAATTCTGTGCCCTGATGTTTCCGTGTACACCCAGGAGATGGATGTCCTTGTGTCAGCAGACGGCATGAACGCCTGGCCTCCAACGTTGACATGTTTCAGTTGCATTTAGAAGCTGTAGCTCAAAGACGGGATTGACCTATGGATCTCAACTTCTTTACTTCAGTTCATAGGATCAGTAAGCACACAGTGCCAAGGATCTAGAGAATACTCTGTCTTGCAATAAGACTTGCTTAAAGAAGGAACTAGGATGCTTTGGAAAGAAAAGAGGTTGAGTCCAAAAGTGAATCCCGGTCTAAGGTCCTGAGTTGTCCAGACATCTTGTGCCCCATTGCTGTTGATTTGTTGCCTGTCTGTAAGTAGAGGTTGGACACTGTCATGTACATATTAACCCAGTGTGATATTGGTGTGTATGAGATAATAAATGGGAGATCTGACATATGCCAGCATGTGTGTTAGGATGGACTCGCACTGTGCAGGCTTCCCTCTAAATCATAAGTGTATTTCAGAAGCACACTTAACAATGAAAGTCTGTCAGTCAATGATATAACACTAATAGTTTCCCTAATTAACATAGGCTTATGATGTTCTTAATTCTGAGAATCCTTTAAGAAAAGGGCTCTGGTCAGTTACTTCCTACTGAAATTTTCAAATTTGCAATAATCAGTAGACCTACATAGACCATGAATCCTGGGTCTCAGATTCATTCAAGGCACCAATGACAGTTGGTAGAACTTGAAACGGGTAACGCCGAGCTGGAATAAATAAATGTGATTTTGTCACAGATTATGCCATCCAAGAAAAGCGGCTTCTCATAAGATAGTGGTTTGCCTTGGTTGCTTGTGAAGTGATGTCATGTACTGGGTAGTTGTTCAATTGTAGATAGATCATACTAAAGTCATTCCCTTCACTGTGTACTGTTAATACTACAGTATTATGACTGTATTGCAGGCTTTCCTGCCACCACACTTGACATAGCATTGTACACAAGCCATCGTGACCCTATTCCACCTGAAATACAGGTAAATGCCCTCGTTAACCACAAAGCTCAGATTCACAGGTGCATCATCAGGTGGTCAGTCATGATGAATCCAGTCATTAGGAACAATCACCATGTGACAATGACTTGTAGTGAAATATTCATTTGGTAGTTGAAGAAGACACTTTTTGTACATTAATAACTGTGTGGTAAAGATGTGTTTGTGTGGATGTGTATTGATGTTAAGAACCGAGCAAGTCCTACCGTGTGTTACAGATATTTTCATCCTTTGTTATAACATCAGTATACCTAAGGTAATACTGATAGGTTTGCAAAATAACATTGTCAAGGGTTATTTTGCCAGTGTTTACCATTTTGATTAGATGTCTGTAATTGTTTTATTGTCAGTATCTTACACGCTGTCTGTATATTTTGTTTTAAGTCATGATTATTTGGTTTAGTGAAAGATAACAATGTTCAGATCTATGAAAACATTTCTTAAGTTGTTGAAAACTTTCATAACTTCCAGGTATGTCTGTTTTTTGTTTTGTGCTTTCACAGGACAGTCTTTCTACATACACACGTCTTGGACAACCAACGGAATTGGTACATGCAAGTTGCATTGACTATAATGAATCGTTATAATACTTTCTCATCACAATATTTGACATGTTCTGTATGTTAAACAGTATTTACACGGCTCCTAAACAGTTTTCTTTTGCACAGTTGGGACAATTTTCTTCTATCCTGTTTTTGTTGCTGTTTTGTGTATTTGATTGTTTTCATAGGCTTTTCTCCTGAAATCTGAAATATAAATTGGAACCAAATAAGGCTGTCCAGTGTTTAGAATGGCATTGTTCAGAGATTGAGAAAGGTTTCTGAGACACAGTATTCACATGATACTAATGAGCAAGATCAGGGTACACAACAGTCTGGCAGAATCTGTTTTCATTACTGTTCAATCCTTGTGATTGTTGTAAAACGACCACTTGAAATACAGTTTGGAATTTGTTATCCTTGATCTGTTGTTTTATAATTGAGTTTGAGTTCTATTACATTTTTAAGTAAATGTCTTAATTAAGGTTTTTTTCAGCACTTTCTTTTCAGTGGAATTCCACTAGGGCAATATAAATCAGAGATATAGTAATACTATAATTGGATTTTGTTTTGAAAAATGTAATCAGAAATTAGAACTTAGTTTTACATGATAACTATTGGACGTTTTAGTTGGCTTCGTTCAGCAGTATATCCAGATCTTCCGTACTCATGAGTCCGTGTTCATCTGTGCACAGATGATGTGATGCGGAGGGAATCTTCCCAGTATGATCAAACAAGATAATGATGGAGGTTGCATCACAAACAGTTTGGGACAAATACTTTGATTAGAAAATAATGCGGAAATTTGAAATTTCACTATAATTTCTCTTTTACCTACAACTTTGAAAAGATGCAATATGATATCCACCCAATCGGTTGTATGGTACACGTTCCTCATTCTGAATTGCTCGCCAGGTTGTGCTCTCATTGATGGATACGAAGCTGATACTACCCACAGTCCTGGAAGTTATGTTTTGTGTGTGATAAGAGATGTTAAGAAAGCAATTTTTATCCTATTTGGAAGTTACCCATTGCCTGTTGTCATGTTGTACTATTTAATTACTCATAATCATGTGAGAATAAAAAAATGTTTACTTTTCATGACACTGTACTTGTCTTTTCGAGGCTTGGGAAGCTGTGCAGAATTGTGTCCCTTTGATGTGCCAGGATTTGCAGATTGTGGCATCAACACTGTCATGACAAGTACAATTGATGTTTTCGCTTCACGAAGTATTGAATGCCACTAGAAGTATCACATTGGGGTTTTCAACAGCATGCTGGCACAAAAGTGTGATCCATCTCAGCAGGTGGATGGGTTTAACAGAAACCCTGACCAGAGCTGTGGCCTGGTGAACAGAACATGTCTTGAAAGTGAAATGTCGTGCTTCGATCATCCATGTCTTGTTTGTTTTGTTGATTAACTCCGCACTCTGCAATATTTCAGGGGTCTGCAAATAATAGTCTGGACCAGACAATCCAGTGATCAACAGCATGAGCATATATCTACATACTTGCTGAAGGATGACATTTGTCAACCAAGTCCGGGAGCCTGATCACCCGATTACATTAGTCGCTTCTAACAACAAGCATGCTTGCTGAAGACCAGTTATTACCCGATTGTTATGGGTCAGTTTCCATGTCTGCCATTATGGGGCTGAACTGAGGACAGGTCAGCTCAGGGCTGGTATTTGGTGTTCATGTGAAACTGTAGCATGGTACTTCTGGGATAGCATCATGAAGGCAGCATAGTTTGAAGTGGTACATGCACTGACGTTTCACTACATAAGTTAAAAGTTTGTCTAAAATGCCAATCAAACATCTACATAAGTGCAATAATATTACATGCAACCTAAAACCCTACTTCACCTCACTTGTTTGCACATATGGAGTAACCCCAGGCGTGTGATTTAGGCATGGATGAGGCACAAATGTTTCGAAGAGTGCAGTGTATGAACACCCTGCTTGTGGGAAATAAAACTTTTCCAACTGCATAAATCAAGCACCACCCACATTTTTCATATGCTCAGTACGAAACACGTCATGTTGCTTTGAAAACCACATTGCATGTATTAAAATGGAACCTTACATATTTTACTCTGATTAAAACAAAAAGGAAATTGAAAAATGATGATGACCACCAATCTGAATGTCAAACAGTTCCCAAACGATTGTTGATATTGTATGAACCATCCCTCGCCTCTTAAGACAAGCATGGGTTACTAAAAACCAATATTCTAACCCGGATCTTCACGGGACCTCGGGCAGAGTATTACATTTTGAGCACAGTAATTGGTCTCAAGGGACATATGTCAATCCTACCAAGGCGGAGCAAAAGTTATCAAGCAAGTGATCAATAATTGGATTGTCTGCTTCAGCAGGGGCGGATCCAGAGAGGATTTCCCTGAGGAGCATTTCTCCCCTTCTCCAAAATCCTGGATCCGCCCCTGTCCAGACTCGGTTATTTACTGACTGCTGTGATATAGCATGGACATTGTCGAGTACGGCGTTAAACAGCATACAAACATGAGCGATGTCTGGAATGAGGTAATCTTTCAATCAGCCACTTCCCATATTGTATATGAGTTGCATTCCTTGACATCCTGTGTCCTACTGATTCAACAACACCCAACATCCGATTGCGATGTCCCGCTTCCTTCCCCATCCCTGACCTCAAGGAACAATGGGCTGTTTGTAACTGGCAATGTTTGTACAGATGGTCATCATTATGTTCTGTTTGACTGAGACATGTATTATTACTATATGCAAGAAACCTATAGGACTGAGGGTTCTCATCTGGCGTATCCGTCCTTATGTGTCCAGGTTTGTCAGGGGCGGACGGGTAGCCTAATGGTTAAAGTGTCCCCTCGTCACGCTGAAGACACGGGTTCGATTCCCCAGATGAGTACAATGTGTGAAGCCCATTTCTGGTGTCCCCCGCCGTGATATTGCTGGAATATTGCTGAATGCGGCGTAAAACCAAACTCACTCACTCACTAGGTTTGTCAGCGTCATACCTGTGCCCACTGGTTTCATCAAGATGGTTAACTTTGGTGCATCAGTTTAAACCTTTCTCCCAAATCAAACTCACTCAACATGATATAAAATGAATACTATATGAAGCGACATTCTTCCAATTTCGTTCAGTGTATCTCGCTGGTTCCACTTATCACTTGGCAGAACACAGTAGAGATCATATATAAGAGTGTTTGTTTGGTGTTTAACACCGCACTCAGCAATATTCCAGCTGTATAATCAAGCCAGGACCAGACAATCCAGTGACCAACAGCATGAGCATCGATGTATGCAAGTGGGATACGATGACATGTGTCAACCAAGTCAGCAACCTAACCACCCGATCCTGTTAGTCACCTCTGACAACAAGCATGAATTGCTGAAGACCAATTCTAATCCAGATCCTCATGGGTTATTAATATGGGGTGGGCAGATATTTCATTGACTTTCCAGAAGAGAAGTTTCTAATTGATGTTTAGATACATATTACGTAGTATTACAGAAACTGTTTGTGTGTTCCTGCCCAACTTTGGGCGATGGGGTAGCCTAATGGTTAAAGCGTTGGCTCGTCACGCCGAAGACCCGGGTTCGAATCCCCACATGGGCACAATGTGTGAAGCCCATTTCTGGTGTCCCCCGCCGTGATGTTGCTGGAATATTGCTAAAAGCGGCGTAAAACCAAACTCAGTCAGTCAGTCCTGCCCAACTTTACCCTTATAAAGGATACTGACAGGCAGTGTGCGAAATAGGTTCCAAATTTTGCAAGCCAGTCGGGATAGCTATGCCTGATAGTTACTAGCCCACAGAATAATTCACTAATCCGACATTTGAATGGAGACACGGGTTTCATCATTAAGCTGCTAATATGATGAACAATTTCATCAGGCCATAATGTGGCATGATTTAAAAGTGTATTATAACTTAACAAGTTTGACCTTTTTACAATATGACCCCATGAAAATTCACTAGCCAGTCGGGCCAGTGATTGTGAGGATTTACTGGCCCGACTTGATTTTTACAAGCCACGGGCTAGCGGGCTAGTGGCTATTTCTCACACTGCTGACAGGTGGATTGTGACATTGTTGTCTATAGTTTTGTCATGATTTTGAAACGTTTCCTGTGAAATAAATAAAATATAAATGGTTTAGTGATGAAGCCCACCACATTTTGATTCTCATTCATCGTAATTGCTGCTACCAAAAGGAATTCAACAGTTATAATATACCCTTTGAAGGGACATAGAAGTTGGTTACAATTACAATTATACATTTTAATGAGAGATTTCATGAACCTCACCTAATCATGTAGGTGTGTTTTTGCCCAAGAACAGAATTGAAAAACTAAATGTTTTCAAAAACATTTAACATTTATATTTTATTAACTTACTTTTCAGTCACAATCAGCTGAAGGTTGAGTAGTATTTTCTTTTGGTTTTTCCGCAGTATTGCACTTTTCTATATAAACTGTAATGCTATATAAACTGTTTTATATACATGCCAACATTTTGAAAAACAACTTAGTCAAATTGTCCAGACATACCTTCTTTCCTTTGTAAGCTGTGTATTTTCAGAATGAGTTATTGCGGTATTTGGCTAATTATATCCAATAGGTAGTATTGAACCATCTGATTCTCTACACAAAACCAGTGTTGGTCTTGCCATTATCCGCTTACCACAGGTTCGAATTTGTCTTTTGTTCGAACTCAAAGATGTCAGCAGTATATCAGCATTAATGTATTCCAGTAGTGGGAAGCCTCAACAAACCTCTTTCACTTTGACCAGACATACTGTGATATGACTGAAATACTGGTTAAAGCAGAGTTAAACTCAGATCACTCACTCACAGATTTTTGGAATAAAAACAGAAGACAAACGTGCCAAAAATTAAATTTATTACGTCCATAGAATAAGTTTGCATCAACTTAAATTCATCTTAAATGCTAATGTTATGGTGCAAGTGTTAAAACAAATAATAACACGTCATAAATTTTCATGAAGTGGCCTCCACTTCCCCATAGCCACACCTTCAACACCAAACAATAAACAGTAACCACTGACACTGACAGCTGAAACAAAAAATAGTCTGAGAGGAAGAGAGATGTATTTATAAGTAAAGTTAACATAACCTGCCATATCTGCAGAATGCCATCATACTTGCTCTGTATGTTATATTCTTTTTATGGCTGTAATGTAACATTCCAAGAAACTATCACATGAACACGAGAGGAAGAGAGATTATAAGTCAAGTAAACATAACCTGCTATATCTGAAGATTTTAAAGTTGTTTTTCTTTCATTAAATACTTCATCAATAAGAATCAGTGAGGTGTGCAGGAACATAAATGACAGATGTGGAAGACAGGCGGCAACTATTCTGCTACTGACCAGCACAGCATCTAGAGCTCTAAAACCATTGTTGGAGTTAATGCTGTCCAGGTTTGGAAACGGGGGTGGCTGATTGTGGCTTGATTTACACTGCATCCACTGTAAATGGGTAGAGGAGTAAACACAGATTCATCAAGATCTCTATCCAATGAAGTCTGGCTGATTGTTGCTTGATCAAGACTGACTCTACTGTAAATGGGTAGAGGAGTAAACACAGATTCATCAAGATCTCTATCCAATGAAGTCTGGCTGATTGTTGCTTGATCAAGACTGACTCCACTGTAAATGGGTAGAGGAGTAAACACAGATTCATCAAGATCTCTATCCAATGAAGTCTGGCTGATTGTTGCTTGATCTAGACTGACTCTACTGTAAATGGGTAGAGGAGTAAACACAGATTCATCAAGATCTCTATCCAATGAAGTCTGGCTGATTGTTGCTTGATCTAGACTGACTCTACTGTAAATGGGTAGAGAAGTAAACACAGATTCATCAAGATCTCTATCCAATGAAGTCTGGTCTGATTGTTGCTTGATCTAGACTGACTCCACTGTAAATGGGTAGAGGAGTAAACATGGATTCATCAAGATCTCTATCCAATGAAGTCTGGTTGATTGTTGCTTGATCTAGACTGACTCTACTGTAAATGGGTAGAGGAGTAAACATGGATTCATCAAGATCTCTATCCAATGAAGTCTGGTAGATTGTTGCTTGATCTAGACTGACTCTACTGTAAATGGGTAGAGGAGTAAACATGGATTCATCAAGATCTCTATCCAATAAAGTCTGGCTGATTGTTGCTTGATCTAGACTGACTCTACTGTAAATGGGTAGAGGAGTAAAAACACAGATTCATCAGGAATCACAATGGGTAAAGTCTGGCTGATCTCTGTTGCTTGATCTTGCAGATCTAGACTGACTCTACTGTAAATGGGTAGAGGAGTAAACACAGATTCATCAAGATCTCTATCCAATGAAGTCTGGCTGATTGTTGCTTGATCCAGACTGACTCCACTGTAAATGGGTAGAGGAGTAAACACAGATTCATCAAGATCTCTATCCAATGAAGTCTGGCTGATTGTTGCTTGATCTAGACTGACTCTACTGTAAATGGAAAGAAGCCTCAAAGTGAAGTCATTGAAATAGCCACCATGTTTAATTTACAAAGGTCTGTCTGTGGCATAATTCACTGCAGACAGTAACAGGCATGGAATGAGGTGGTGACTGAGGTTTGGCATATACATGTACTGGTGCCACCAGGGATTGACATACCACATGGGCTGAGAGATATAGCTCTGCACTCAAATAGAAACAAACCAGTAAGGTCATTTGTGTGAGTTGCATTTATGTAAATTTAGGATATTCTACAAATGAGACAAGGGCATTTGGACTGATAAAACCATCATCCTGTTTATTTAGATACTTGCTTGATATGGTGAGTGGGATTTGAAACAGGTTGTTCACACTGTCAAGGATGCTGTTGTAGAAGACTGAAGATCTAGGGGGTGGGCATGTTGGGTTTGTGGCGAAAGGAACATTGTCACCACTCAGGCTACCCCCAATACCCCCTCCATTTGGTGGTGCCTAGGACTATTAGGGGAGGACAAGTGTCTGGTGTCCCCAGCCATGGGACACAGTAATTATGAATTTATGATTTAATGTAGAATTCATTTCACACAATGTAAAATATATACCAGTAGGTATTGCTAGTGGCTTGTTTATATGAATGTTTTACATCCTCATACAGGAATATTGCTGGAGACAAATGGTATTTGTTTATTTCATGATTTCAATATCTAGACATTCTTCTAAATCTGCAATTTGAGATCTATCTGTAGGACAGTTTGAATGACAATCAGTCAATATCCTGCAAATGAACCACCTGAAACCCTGCCTTGGTGAGTGTAAAAGACAGTGTACTTGTGTTTGACATGGGAAATGTTAGGGTTAAAACCTGACACTAGCTCTGTAATGCTGTTTTTATGTATGGATGAACATACCTCTATACTTGATCTTTACACCAGATCAAAGTGAAACACAGCATAAACTGATGAATCCAGGTATTATTCCAAGATGGCAATCAACAGAAACCTGTCAACAACATACACATGAAATTATTTAAATGTTGATGATTCGCCATTTTTAAAAGGGTAGTTTTTCATGTAGGCAAGATGATATCATATTTATGTATCAAATGAGGATGATGGTGAAAACGCTTATGACTGACAAGGTAAGAAATTAATTATATTATTATGCTTCATAATTAGTAATTTCAACTAGCCTGAAAAAATATGTAAAGTTGTTGCTATGAACATAATGCTACAAGTGGTAGTCTACAAAGAAATGTCTTAAGTCCTTGAAATGAACATGAAATGCTCAAATATTTTCTATCATCCCTGTTTTGAACAACTCACCACCTAACTGCACACACACTCTTTAATGAACCCAATATTTCCATCCTTTTCGAGGCATTATCTCAAGGAATCATTTTAGTGGCCTTCTGTGCTATGAGATGGAGAACTATTAGCCTTGAACTCAGCAACCGTTGCCCTAGCAACACTAGAAATGGTTATTTTTACAAGGGATTTTAGCATTCACAATAAGGAAACGTGCTCCTACGTCCAGTGGAATATAATAATGTAAACAAAGCCGTACACCGAAAAAAATTGTACTTGATTGATCTCGATTCTATCTTCGCTGATTCTATCTTATGGCATGTAGAGACAGAGCCTAATGGGAAGGAAACTATCAACTCGTACACACGAACATGTATCCGCAGGGGTAAAAAAATAGGATTGCCCGACTCCCGGGTACAGTATGTATTCGACGTCGGACAGGTAATAAATGCATTTTAACTTGCCCGGTGGCAAGTGACATTTACAAATCAGCCTAACTTGAAAATGGTATGTTGCGTACATAAGTCGACTCCCAGCGATGGGGGTGTAATCGTGGCCAAGACAACTGGCAGTTACTGAGCCAGTACCGATAATTGAAACTTCGGTCTGCATTATTCACAGAAATCACAATCATATAGTGTCTACTCACGTCTCGAAATCAAGTGTAGTTGACAGAAAATGGATACTTATATATATTTTGTTTCGCTAAATATATTCATCGTAGCTGGACGATCACATGTCAACAAACTGGCTTTGTTATATTACCCCATTCCATGTGCGTACAACCAGGGAGACTCTATAAGGGGGAGTGGTCACTCCTCGGAAAGCTCCTAAGCTATGCCTCGGCTCGTCACGTGACCAGTGCAGCCAATATGGCGGCAGCGTAGTTTTTAAGATTGAGCCCGGTTTATTTTCAACAGCTGATTACATACGCTGAGTGTTGTGACAACTGAAAACCTACATGTAGAAGATAAGTTACCTATTCTGTCACTTCATTTGAAGTCAAATACTTGTTATTAGTGTCAGTATAAGTACAGTAGCTTTGTAGTAAAGTTTCAAGTGGGCATGTTGTAGCTCACTGGCTTCAATTCTCAGTACACAGCGAAGAAAGACTAAATTATATCGCTAAAAACTTCTTTCACATATTCGTTTAATTTTTAGAGGAAATATACCTTTAGTTAAAAGGTGTTTGCAAGTAATAGTGATATTTTATGACTAAAAATTTGTTAGGGTGTATTTGAGGCGTGTGAAAAATATGACATATCGCCGATCTGCCATTGAAATACTACAGGGCGTTGTTTGAGTGTTTCTAGTTAGTGTTCAAAAACATCTTTCACATACACCTTCAATTTTTAGAAGGGAAATATCCCTTTAGTTAAAAGGTGTTTGCAAGTAATAGTGATATTTTTATGACTAAAATTTTTTTGTTAGGGTGTATTTGAGGTGTGTGAAAAATATGACATATCGCCGATCTGCCATTGAAATACTACAGGGCGTTGTTTGAGTGTTTCTAGTTAGTGTTCAAAAACATCTTTCACATACACCTTCAATTTTTAGAAGGGAAATATCCCTTTAGTTAAAAGGTGTTTGCAAGTAATAGTGATATTTTTATGACTAAAATTTTTGTTGGGTGCATTTGAGGTAGGAAAAATATATTTGAGGTGTGTGAGTTGTTTCTAGTTAGTGTTCAAAACATCTTTCACATACACCTTCAATTTTTAGAGGAAATTATACCTTTAGTTAAAAGGTGTTTTGCAAGTAATAAAGTGATATTTTTATGACTAAAATTTTTGTTAGGGTGTATTTGAGGTGTGTGAAAAATATGACATATCTCCGATCTGCCATTGAAATACTACAGGGCGTTGTTTTGAGTGGTTCTAGTTAGTGTTCAAAACATCTTTCACATACACCTTCAATTTTATGTGAGGGAATATACCATCAGGTGAAAAGGTGTTTGCAAGTAATAGTGATAGTTTTATAATTTAAAAAATTGTTAGTGTGTATTTGAGGTGTGTGAAAAATATGACATATCGCCGATCTGCCATTGAAATACTACAGGGCGTTGTTTGAGTGTTTCTAGTTATTGTTCTAAAACATCTTTCACATACACCTTTAATTTTTATGAGGGAATATACCATCAGGTGAAAGTTTTTGCAAGTAATAGTGATAGTTTTAATTTTTTTTTGTTGTTAGTGTGTATTTGAGGTGTGTGAAAAATATGACATATCGCCGATCTGTTCTGATACGCCATTGGTGCTGTGATGCTTGAGTGTTATAGTTCTAAAACTTCTTTCTTTCTTGTTGATCTTAGTATTTGACAAAACTGGAAAGGTGTTTGCAAGGCTTTGTGATAGTTCTAAACTTTCTGTTCTTGAGGGGTCTGTGACAGTGTCAGTTAACATTCTGTTAATGTCAATGCCCATGTCATTCCACACATGCAATAAGATATCTGAATTAGTTACTAATGTAAAAAATGTCTCAGAGTAATTTTTTTGAAAAAGGACAGCTGATGTTAACATGTGTTCTACCGATAGTTTGCGTTCTTTAACATGTTTGGGGGAGGGATGGCCGTGGTGTATCATTTATTCTTTCATTCACTTACCATGTTCGTGAGGGTCCGTATAACCTAGTGTTGATTATACATTTTACATTTATAGAACAAAAACTGTAATTAAAATTACGCAATGCTAGGATATATTTCTTTGGGTTAAATATTAGTGTTCTGTATTCTATTTTACTGATGTCTTCATCAGAATTCATCCCGTTATATTATTGTGCATGTTTGAACTTGATCGCCGGGAAACGTGGGCACAGCTCATTGCTTTTTTCGGCTCTATATACGAGACAAATACACACGGCAATCCTAATCCCTGCAAATAATATAATGCCTAGCAAAACAAATTAGAACTGAAAAGGTAAAAAATCTCGTCTAGTGATGTTTAATTGCAAATTTGACGTCTTTACTGACAAAGTTGTTTTCTGTTGTTCGTCCACGCGAAACGGTACGATGTCGTTCTTACTGGTCACCTGAAAAAAGTTTGGCTGACGAAAGTGTTACCCGTAGGTATAAGCCGACCCCCTTCTACAAGCTGTCGTTTTTGGTCTTCAAAATTCGGCTTATCGTACCTAATCCGAACTTCTAAAAGTTAACTCGTAACCACAATTTTATTGTCACATTTATAAACATGGGCACGAGTTCGTTTTAGATTCACCGCACACCTTGTTTTCATTTGCGCTTAGAGGGGTGGGTCGTATTTCAATACATTGGGACTAGGTTTCTTCTTGCATTAGTTAGTACAAGAGGGCAATCGCTTAGGAGATGATGTTATAGTCAGTGGGCATGGCGACAAGAAAACACGGTTTGTAGCTGTCAATGATTACTAGACCGCGATAATGTCACAGCGATCTATTTCAAGTTTCTTTGGCGGCGGGGAAAGAAAAGAAACAGAAAAAAGAAAATCAGATGACATAACGGGCAGCATTTCGTCTAAAAACAAGAAATATGACACTGAAAAACGGCAAAGAAAATTTATTTCTTCGTGGAAAACTCTTTACCCCTGGGTTGTTCACGATGAGGAACAAAACGTCATGAGGTGTGAAATTTGTGTTAAATTTCCAGACATTTGTGCTAAAAACAGGAAACATGCTTTTGTAGATGGGTGCAACAATTTTAGACTTGATTATTTGAAAAGTCACGATACTTCAGATGCACATCTGGAATGTGTTTCATATCACAAAGCGGCTCTAAAGTCGCAAGGGAATGTGGACTGTTCTTCAAGTATACCTACCAGTATAAGTGAAACAGCTGCAAAAATTAAACCAATAGTGAAAGCATTCAAGTCTATTGACACATACACCCTGAGAAGACTTGACAGGTTGTTCATTACAGCGTTTCAGATCGCGCATAAGGGGAAACCCCTTAGTGACTTTGAAGCGAATCTTGAGTTACTTGAACGTCTTGACGTGGATGTGGGGACCAAATATCGTAACAACGCTGGTGTACGTTCCTTCATTCACGCAATAGCCCTTTCCTTTCGGAAAAGTTTCCTTAGCGAGCTAAAGAATGCCAAATTTCTAACAATAATGAGTGATGGCAGTACAGACACCGCTGTTATGGAGCAGGAAACAGTTTTTGTTAGATATGTGAGTCTGTCGGGGGAACCCATCTCTTTCCATGCCGCAACAGTCCCTCTGTCTCACTGCCATGCCGACGGCGTTCTTGAAGGAATCAAGTCAGCTGTGTCCACACTCGGCTTTACATACGAGAATCTGGTGGACCCAGACTATGCAGGACCACACTTGGTGTCAGTTAATTTTGATGGGGCTGCTGTAATGTTAGGGTCAAAAGGTGGTGTGGCAGCCAAAATCAAGGATGATGCAAATTATGTTGTGCCTGTGCATTGCATTGCACACAAGCTAGAACTTGCCGTTTTAGACTCTGTGAAAGATTTGCCACAACTTGCTAGCTTTGAGAACACTTTGAAACAAGTTTTGAAGTTTTACTATTATAGCCCTAAAATGAGACGGGAACTAAAGCAAGTTTCAGAAATTTTCAACACTGAGCTTGTTAGTCTGTCTGATGTCAAGCAAGTGCGCTGGTTGGCAAGCAAAATCCGTGCTGTTCAAGCATTAAAGATTGGATTCCACACAATCATTAACCACATTGAATCTGTGGCAACAGGAAGAACTGAACAAAGTGCAAAAGCCAAAGGATGGCTGAAGAAAATGCTGACCTCTTCCTTCATAAAAGTTATGAGTGTACTTCTTGATATTCTCCCAATCCTTACTGAGGTGTCTCTTCTGTTCCAGACAGAGGATTTGCTCATTATTGAGGTAAGTGGAGCCCTTGAAGGACTGATACTGAAGCTCATGAATCTCAAGATCGAACCTTTGCTAGTTGGTGAACACATGAGGAATTTCTCTGACAAGTACAACCACGAGACAGGTACCTATGATGGTATCAGACTCAGAGACAGTTGTACTCCCATCATCTTCAAGGAAGATGTCTTCCTGAACTCATTGCTTGATGGTATGATGAAGTACCTTGACAAGAGATTTGCATGTTTCAGCCAGAAACCACTGAAATGTTTCAGTGTGTTCAACTATGCTGATTGGCCCTCTGACAGAGCAGCACTGAGTGTTTATGGAAACACAGACCTATCTGAACTGGTAGATCACTATGCCTTGCTGTTTCCTGATGAAAAGTCACTCATCCTGCGTGAATTCACAGAACTCAAAGGGCACCTGAAATCATGCAAACAGCCTGTGCTTGAAACATACATAAAGTTACTGGTTGATAAACCTGAAAGATTTGTGCATGTTATCAAGATTATTGAATTGATGTTTGTCATGAGTCCCGGAACCGCGGTTTGTGAAAGGCTTTTTTCAAATATGAACCTTGTCAAGACAAATCATTGAACAAGATTGAACACAGAAACTCTGACTGACACTTTGACAATCATGACACATGGGCCAAAGAAACTAGCAGACTTCTGTCCAAGAGATGCTATTCGTGAGTGGATGGAACAGTGTCAGGGCAGCAGACACATCCTCTCCATGGTGAAGGATGTCAAGTCATCCTCATCCACTTGTTCCACACTCACCACCTCACCCTCACCCAGCACAAGTACAGCCATTGCTGCCAAGGACATCTGAGAGCTATACAAAATACCACAGTTAGTGAGTATGCTGAGTGCATTAATATTCCTGTCAAATTTTAATAAATGATAGTTTAGTAACCATTCACAACCAGTGTCTTAGTTATTTTTGTTTAAATTTCCTACAAATAGTGGGCAAGTATGAAAAAAATCAGGGCAAGTATAAACTGTGTTTATACTTGCCCTTGGGCAATAAAGGATTTAAAATTTTTTTGCACCCCTGATCCGTTAACAATCTCCCAACAACAGAGACAAACGTTTGTTTGTCTGTTTGACGCCACACTATATAAGCACTTTTCCAGTTACATAACGTTGATCTGTAAATGATCGGTTCTGGACCAGACAATCCTGTGATTGATATCATGAACACCGATCTACGCAAATGGGGCACGATGACATGCACGTAAGCGAGACTGACTGCCGATCCCGTGATCATGACGACCAAATCGGACCGGATTTTTTGAAATTATATATGTTTAAGACGATCGGAAGTCTGGAATTTTTCGAATGTTTGGTTGATATTTACGCTGAACTGTCCAAATAAGAAACAGGGTAAAGAAATATGATATCATAATATTTGACATAAGTTATTATTTCTGACAATGTTCGGGAATATCCTAACACAACTATTCAGGAGGTAATTAAGCATTAAAATTGCTATGACTATAATCTTTTCTTTTTTTTAAAATGACCCTGGGCTATATATTTTATTAACAGCGGCCACTAAATCTACATTGACTTATTTTG